>NW_010973023.1:7199716-7362556 GCF_000737465.1 Haliaeetus leucocephalus | reverse complement strand
TCAAACACATCATTTTTCTGCATTCTTTGTGAATTTCTCTCACTGAGGTTTCTAATGATCTGGACAAATAACCTGAACGAAGCTTTGGACCTGTCACCAGGTACTTCACTGAGGTAGCTTAGACTCACTGTAACACATGCCTTTGCTTAAAAAAAAAGTATTTTCAGAGTATGGCCTTTTTTTTTCTTTCCCCTCCCAAATTTCCTCTTCTGCTGGTTCTCTTCATGCAGTATCTTTTGGTCAATTGTCCATCTATCCCCCTGCCTCCAGCCAGCTGTATGCGAACGTTGTATTTTGATGGATTCGGGATCAGACTCTCGCTTGCACAGTATGCTTCCTCTCCGCTCAATTTGCTTGCTTTCTCACCACGTATCCTTTCTCTCACCTGAATTTTCTTTCTCATATAGTGTCTTTCCTCTGCTGTTCTCCAGCGCTTTCCGCTGATGCTCTTTCTCGACGTGACAGCAGCAGACAGCGCGTGTGTATGGGTGAACAGTCAAGGTTTGTGAATGGGCTTCTTGTAACATTCCCTGGGAACCTTTGTGGGCAGCCCATCATAACCAGATACCTAGGTTTATTTAGTCTTGGTGTGGGCTTCTCTTTGTCATTACTATTTCTTAAGCACAACCCCCTCCCCAAGCCTAATTTCAGGAAGCACAGGGAAGCTCCCTTTCTTCTGCTAGTGTTGTATCTGCAGCTCCGCATCGTTGCCACCACCTCTGTGCCCGGCACATTTAGGGGCTGTTTAAATCCTGATAATTACTCCTGAAAAACATTTACCCTGCCTGGCCTTTTGTCCCTGTTGCAAGAGAAAAACCAAGATCTATGCGTTGCCTCCTGTTTTGCTTATTGTAATCTCTGCTGACACCTCCACCTCCTCCTTCAAGCCCCGTGAAAGGCAGCCGTCAAAATCCCTTGTCTTGCCTGTCATAATGACCTTATTACCTCCCGCTCTGAATCCTTGTGCGGCCACCTTTGGCTGCCTCTCGTTTAAATTTCTTGTTCTTTTGTCTTCAGGCCTCCCATAACTCTTCCCCTAGCCGAGCGGGTTCCCTTTCTTTTTATCCTGCTCCCGTCTCTTTCTGCTCAGACACTGCAGCCGCTCGCGCTCTTCTTTCTCCTTCTCACCCAGCCCTCTCCCCTTGACCTAGTCTGCAAGGGCCACGACTTCGTTATTGTGGATTATTTCCATTCGTAAGAAGCCTCGCTGCTTTTTTTTGCACAGACAAAGGAAGAAAGACGACTTTTTTTTTTTTCTGGGCTTCCTCCCGTGCCCTGACTAGAGGCACCTCATGGGCTCGCCCTGGTCGCCTTGTCCTCATGCTCGAGGTGCGCTGGGAGCCGTGGGAAGGGGGGGTGTCCTCTTTTCCTCTGCACTTTGAGGTCTCCAAGAGGCGCTCAGGCAATGCGAAAGGTGTTTTAATAATTAATCATGACAATTCAGGCATGCAGATGTCAGGGGCTGTTCTGGCTTCAGAGTATTTGGGGATCTCTAGGACAAAGCTGATTTCCCTGCTGTCTCCACTGAGTTCTGGCCCAGGACACCACTGCCGCATCTGAGCCTTTTATTTCAGTGATGAGTGGCTTCCCGTACGCTCTGAAGTATGCTAATCATGTTGTGTGTTTTATAGTTTGTTCTATTTGTGGTTACAAATCAGAGTTCAGTTACATATTGAGCTAAAATAAATAAATATTTTTATACTCTTCTGTTTTATTGTTCTTTTTGGTCACATTATCTTTCCCTGTGTGGGCAGAATTCAGTGTCTTAGCACCTTCAAGTAATTTCTAAGGTATTCGATCTTTTTGAATGAATGAGTGAAAGTCAGAGAGAAGGCTTCTGATTTTCCTGAAGCTTCCCTATTATCCCTCTTTACTAAGGGTCTTGCAGGAGTCACCTGCCATTTCTATGTTTTGCTGGTAACTGCTCGTATCTTTTTGCTGCCTGAGAGGCGTCGTGTAAGGATGTATTGAGCTGTATTTTCTGCTTTGTCTGTGGGATTCCTGCAGTGTGTGACTTGCAGAGGAGAAGGCTGGGCAGAGCTGCCGCGAGGTGGGCAGCGGGTGCCCGTGCCTTGGCACGCTTGGCACAGCCAGAGAGAGTCGGCTGCGGCGATACGCAAGCAGCACGGGCAGCGTGTCTGTCCACTGGATGGAGGAATCGCCTGCATGTTTTAGTCTGCCGTAGCGGCTGGCTCCCAAGTGGCAGACACAAAACCTGGTCAAATTTTGGCGTTCAGATGTGGCATCGTGCTTGCAGTGCAGGGGAGAGCATCGCCTGAGTCCACTGGGGCAGCTGAATCTTTGAAACTGTTAGTGGTTTACATTTCTAATATGACATTAGCGTGTCTGTGCTTTACCAAATGCAGATTTACTCCTTTGGTTTAGTTTTGATCTGTATTGAAGGACCTGATTTAAAGGACTCCAATGATAGGTTCCACGGGACTCTTGTTGAAAACTGATTGTATTTTACAGTGGTAATGGAGGTTGTCTGAGACAAGATGACATTCAGTATTAGCCATTGACAAGCCACTGTTTTTCTTGATTTATATGTATTTTTTATCGGTGGTTTTATGTTATGCCAAAGGGTTTAACAAAGCCAATATTATCACTCCATGGATGCTGTCCAGTTTTGTAGACTTAAAAAAAGCCACTCCTTCAGGAAGAGTTCCTTGATGAAATTGTTGTTAAGTCACTGGCATAAGTGATACTTTTTACTTATGTTTTCTACACGCTTTTTTTTTTCATTTATTGGAAGTAAAGTTTACAAGCATCTACTAATTTCCTAATTGCCTGTACATCTTGCAAAAATATTTTTCTATCAATGAATTGGGGTTTTTAAGATAGCAATCGTGTTCAGCCACTTTACGGCAATCTTTTGTATTGTTTCCCTCCTTATTTATTAACAGTCATAATTTCTCACTGGTATTTCTTCCCCCTTCACAGCCGCAGTATATTTATAAGAGCCCTTTTGTTCTCTGTAATCACTTTAGCTAGCATTAAATCATTCTTTTCTCAGCAAAGCTTAACTGACTGTAGTTTTCTTTCATTTTTTCCCTCCTTCTCCGCTTGCCTTTGCACTTGGATCTGTGAGCAGTTCCTACGGAAACTATTAGTTACCTCTCACCCCTCTTCCCCAAAACTGTTGTTTTCTGCTCCTTAACTCAGGTTTGCATTCAGAATTTTCCAGCCTTCTTCCCTGCTCCTGAATTTGAGAGCTCATTGCCTCATAGTGTCTTAACAGTAACACTTACTATTTGAAAACTGGTTTTCATCTGCAAAGTCCTTTGTAAAAATTAATGGATGAATAGTAAAGAATTCTCTGAAGGCGTTCTCTTATCAAATCCCGAGTGCTCTGTGGGCCTGCTCACTGCTCTGAAGAGGTGAAGTAGCTCATGAATATTGCCATCAGTGCTTTCTTTTATCAGGCAGGTGTGTCCTTAATCCTCAGGGAAGAGCTAGGTCGAACCTGAGTTCGAGGTGAGCAGTTGAACAAAAAATTTAAGAGAAACTCGGTCTCTTTCAGGACAGGATGTCCCTTAAAAGCTCAGTTTCAAAGTTGCTTCTGGAGGCAGAAATAAGTGCAAATAACAAAATGAGATGGAGATAAATGTTCAAATAATTTACCTGCTTCTGTAGTTTTTGATTGAGCTTTGAAGTAAATGTCTTACGCATTGATTATTTGCTTTTTAACGATCTTATCAAGTGCCTTTTAGAGATGAAGAAATGCTTTTGAATGAGGATGTGAATGGGCACAAATAGATGCCCTCCAGTATGAATACCTGCCATTCAGATGGGATGAATTGCTTTTCAGAATTGTGCGGTTTCTCTGATCAGTTGCTACAGTCAGGAGCAGCCAAGAATACCAATAAAAAAGCAGACTTTCTGGGAGCGAGTCAGCGGTACTCTGCCTGTGGTTAACTTCCCAACCCTCCCTGCCCTTCAGAGGCACTGAGCAGCAGCAGGGTCTTCTCCTGCATCTCCTTCTGTGCCGGTTTTATTTTAGACATTCTGAAGAGAAATTCTTAAAATACAACAAAAATTGCCGACAACTTCGGAGAAGCGAAGGTAATATCGCTCGTTCTCACTACAGCCTGCAGAGATTTGGGGTTTTTGTTTTTCTTCCTCACTGTAGATTTGATATTTCTCAACAGCATAGGTTTTGGCTGGAAAATTATTATTAACTGAATTAAAGACTTTCCGCCAACAGGCCACCATTCTGAAGAAAGCTTCCATCCCCCCAGAGAGGACAGGCAGCTGAGACAGCCCTCTAAAGGCAGGGAGGTTTCATCCAACTCTCAGAGAGAGAGAGAGAGGCTCTCAGCCGAGGATGTCCCTCTGAAAGTTGGCATCTGAGCTCAGAAATAGGCTCCTGGTCCAAAGCGAATCCCCTAGCTGTCCCCACTTGCTGCGCTTTGGTTTACATCATGGGGTGCTTTTGGTGAACGTGCACTGGATTCGTTTCAGAGAAAACTGAACTGAAATGTGCAGTTAAGGGTTGCACCTTCCATGCTCCAGGTGCGAAAGGGCATTTAGTACGCGGGGCCAGGCCAGGGCTAGTCTGAAATGGTGCCTCCAGGGAACATGTGGTGGGGCATCAAGTCCTCAAGACCAAATGGGTTTTTTTGCAGATCCTCCTGTTGAGCCACTCTGGAAGAATGAAATTTAGGACAGTTCTTGTCTAATAAGAAGGAACTGGGTAGTAGCCATGATTGCTAGACTTCTGAACTTGTAAAAGAGTGTTTTGCTTCCAGTGTCCTTCACCATCTGTCTTTGCAATGTCTTGTGTTTGTGCTTTTGGAACAACATGTTTAATATGAGGAAAGTTGCAGACAGGTTCGACAGCCCAGACTCGTAAGCAGTGCCATGTGTAGATATGACAATATTGTTTAGTGCTATCGGGCCAATCTGTAGGCTGCAGGTTTGTGATATTGTCACATTTCGGTTGAGGGTAGCAGGTACTTTCTCTGCAATTTCTGGCCTGGAACTGGTGGCTGGGCTCCTGGCAGGAGAGACAGGGCATTTTCGGTAGCAAGTGCTCTTTGAGACATGGGATGACTATCACATTTTCTGTGTCAGATAACAAGTTCATTTTTCGGCATGAAGTATTTCTACTGTTACTGGGAGCAATTGTTTTTCACTGGCTCTCACTGTCAGTATGAGGGCTCTAAGATATTTCAGGACCTCTTGAGTGTTTTCTCCACGATCCATCGCTGAAGCCTGCCTACAGTTAGATCCTGAAAATTATGACAAGTACCTCACACACAGGGTGCCCGTTTTGGTAGCGGTTGTAACAATATCCCTGCTTGCTACTTAGCAGCAAATTTAGTATTAGAGCAGATGCCTGCTATTCTAACGTAAGTGGTGCCATCTCAGGATGCCTACCTGCATTTAAAGTACTGCACCAAAAGGGCGCAGTACTCCTGGGGATCCCATGCCTTGTCTTTCAGCCCCATGCAGATCTCCCGGATACCCTATGGCATCTTAAACGGCGCTAGAAGCCAGCGGTTAGGCAGCTAAACCTCTGGTGCAGCATGCTGTCACGGGAGCGGGTGATGAAAAGCGCCTCCAGAATCTCTCAGCCGTGCCAGGGAAAGAGAGGTATTGCAGGGTAACACAAGGATTTACGAGACGAGCATCAAGGTGACTGTATTACAGGAGAAAAGGAAAGAGTGATTTTTTTTCCCTAAGATTCTGTTCTGTGTTAGATGAAACATTTGGCAAAGGTGTTGCATGAATCACCAGGGAGATGTTGTTTTTCCTTGAGTTGCCCAGGCATTACATAGTTTGGTCTCTTTCTAGCTCTGGCCATTCATTGCAAGTAAATCATGCACAGCTTGGTAGCAGCATGATATCCCCTGTATGTACTGTTGGTCTGTACAGCATATCGAGATTTTAGATGAAATTTTAAGTCTATGGCATCATAATAAGCTACAGCGTTTCTTTGATAGAAGAGCAGATGGTGCTTTCTCAAAGGAAACGGAGCAGTAACTTCACCCGCTAGCGGAGACTCGCTGCCTTTGCCTCTCTGTCTCGTAGCTCCGTTCAGATCGACAGGGAGGTCAGAGCTTAGTCTGGGAATTAAAAAGTTTTCTTGCCGGGACTGTGAGAGAGGGAAGCAATGTTAAAGACGGCAGCAGATGGAGCATGTACCTAAGCAAGCTCTCGGCACGCCCCAAGTTTAGCTAGCTATTTCACGGGAGCATCCTCGCGTGCTTTGCGGTGTGTGGCTCCACTGGTTCAGGCGGGTGGTGCGACGTTTTTAAATTCACGTGCTCGTCTCCGGTAGGTGCAAATCAAAAGCCTTTTTGTTTCAATCACAGTGGAAGTCTTGAAAAAGAACATTTTGCAGAAAGTGCTGATTTTGATCATCGCTATCGCTTTATGTGTCTTTTATAGTTTGATTTTGAAAGTGAAAGAAAGCTAGCTTAGTTTTAGGGGAATGACACTGGGTTTTGATTATGTTTGCTAGAAATGAGGTGAGGGTCTAGATTTGCACTAGAAAATTCCACAGGTTTTGCTTGCAATCAAGTGCACATAGGAGTTCATTTAGATTTTTACAAAGCAAGTTCCCAGACACTGTGCAAAAAGAGAGAGAAAGGGAGAGAAATAAAGACTTCTCTGATAAAGACTTCTCTATCTCCCTTATTTTGCTGGTGTTTTTCAAATTTGTCTGTCTTTCTCAGACCCCAAGAATGCATAATTAAGATCCCTGTATTTCTGCGCAGCCAAAAAATTAGTCGTATCAGGGAACAGAATGCCTTAATGCATACAATTCACATTCAGCATCAGAAGTAACATTTTAAGTATCAGCCTACTGCCTCAAGGTGCTGCTTTCTTTCTCTGCATTTCTCTCCGTGTGTACCTGTGAAAGCCAGCTCTGCCCTTTACAAAGTCATTTTATCGTGGCTTCCATTTCATCAGCTACTGAGAATATACAGGCTAGGTAATACTCCTTTTGCTTTACTAGTGGGAGAGAGAGCATACCAACTAATAAGGGCACAGTATCAGAGAATAAGGAGGCAAATGAAACAGTAATAAGAGAAAAAAATATTTCTAGCCTTTACAGAAAAATCTCATACAAATGTGATAGAGAAGGAAAGGAAGAGGAAATAAACCAAAATGGACCTTTAAAGAAAGGAATTATGCAGATACGTATCTTGAGTTTCACAAGTGTTATTAATTTTTTAATTAAATTGGATCTTGTAAAATATGCAAGATTTACAGTTCTCTTACGAACAGCATGATCAAATGACGACAATTCCTTCCCCACTTTATACTCTCAATAGAGCTCAGCAATAATATATTTTCTCAATTTAAAAGCTTTCTTATGTCTTATCTCAAAGATCAACCGTGGTCAGCTGGAAAAAAATATCAAAGAAAGCTTAAAATAAGGATGAAGTGACATGCATTTACTTAAATTTTCCTGAGAGTGCTTCTTGCAAATACTATTTTTCATGGTAATGATAATATATTCCTGAAAGAAAACATTTTACTGCTACAGTGGTATTAGTAATATCTGACGCCATATCAAGATAGCTAAAGACCACTAGTAATTTCACCAGGAATGTAAAACATGCTATTGGACTCTGAAAAGGAAGAAAACAAATCAAAACCAATTGACATATCTCAAAGTTAAAAGCAACTTCTCACAAAGCTTGTTTTAATGGAAAGAAAGGGAAAATGTTGTGAAGTATATTTACATCATGATGCATACCCTTACTATCATAAACGGTGAAGACTTATTTCTGACATTAATTCAGCGGTCTTACCCCAGTTCAGAAAATCACCAGAGATGGAATTTAACTTTTAAATGCATTATTATTTTGCACTAAAGTCCATAAACACATTTGTCCCTATGTGCTAAGCCTGGAACAGCCTGAGGATTGAATCTTAATTCTTGATACAGAGTCGTGGGACTCTTGAGTTACCAGAAGCAGAACTGCCCTTAATCTACACAAAGGGATTTGCAAACTCTGAAAAAAGTACTAAAAAAAAGAGAAAAGGGAAAAAAAAAAGTGTTTGTGCCTTCCAGAAAAGTAATTATATGACTTTTATTGTTACTCCCACTTGTAACAGGTGTTCTTTGAAGGTGGCCCAAGCAGACTGCAGCTCGTGAGCTGCTGTTCCCTGCTTTGACCAGCAGCTGAACAAGACCTCGGTGTCTCAGGTGCGGGGTCTTTCTTACCCTGTCACCCACAGTTTCACCCCAGCTGTCAAGGACATTGTGCAGGGTGAAGAAGAGTCACGTAGCAGCTCCCACCCTCTTCTGTGGAGCTCGGGGGACTTGCATACGGCAGCCAAGCAGCGAGGGTCCCTGCTCTCTTTCTTTCCCATTGCCTGTGAGTGGAATGGGCTAAAGCACGTTAGACTACACGGTCTTCTCGGTCACAGTGGTTCGTCCCAAAAGCAGATTGGGAGGACGATGTTATCGAGCATGCGTGGAAACACCAGGATGCTCAGAGCAGGTCTGGGACATGTTATTGTCCACAGTCACAAGGCCACACGGTACACCAACACCAGGGAAGTGCCCCCACAGGCATAAAGGTGACCGCCAAACATGGTTGTTTCCTGGGTTTTTTTTTATTTGTCGGGCTTGAATAGACCTAAGTAGTACCAGATGCACCTTAAAATACTAGATCTGAAAAGCACTGACAGTATCGCCCTTGTTTGATGTCACAGCCTGGTGGGATGCAGGTAGGCGAATGCTGGGTGAGGAAGGAGGTGGATCCGTCGTGGCAAGAGGGAGACCGAAGGGTTTGGGTGGTTCCCTGTTTTCACATCTGATACACAGTCACAATGCAAATGTGCGCTGTTGACAGAAATGGCCAGCTGGCAGAGTATGTGTCTGTGCCTCTGATATTTTAAATCTAGGATGTCTGCTGCTCCATCCGTATTCATGGACATGATGACGAGTTTTGCAGAGCCCCTGATTGTTTAATATAATCTGTTTACTACGAAACATCTGATGGCTATTATAGGAAATGTCAGATAATTTATGTTCCATTTTTCCATCCTGAGGAAAAAAAAATAACCATTTTATATCAAGAAGCATTTCAACAGCTTATAGACAAATGGACAAAATGCACAAATGTCAGATGCACAGCCCTGAGCAATGGGGACATGAGCTGAATAAAATTCTAGTGGTATTTGCTAATGCCTGATAATTGACATGATAATAGAAGACTACAGATATGGGGTATTGTTTGTATTCTAACCCTATTTTCTGTGATTTTCACACTGCAGAGACTAGTCAAAAAATGATATCCTTTTGGTATTGAGATTAGTTTTATAAATAAATTGAGATTTGGCAATGACACTTCAAATTAGCACTAAGGTAATGTTCTGGGGGAGCTGGATAAAATGGATACTGGAAAAACTATTGCATTTTCAATCCAATTATAGTAATTTACCCAAGATACGAAAGAAGCATCTCTTTGACCTTTCTGTAACCATTATAGGGTAAATTTTGTATTGTAAAATACAAAGATTTGTTTTCCAGTCTTGCAATTATGGCAAAAATGTTTACTTGCTTTTAAAAGCAAATAGTCAGGTCGAAGAATGCTTTTCTTTTTTAATTAAGAGACACAATATATAATAGCATAATACTTGAATGATAGGATTTTATATAAAAGGACATTACTGTCTATGAGTCTTTTTATTTACAGATAAACATGAGCATTCCTGATGAATTTCACTGGGGTTTTATAGACAGATAGCTATTTCAATTTAACCCTTCCATTTGTAATTTCAGAGGAACAGAACACTATTAGTCCTTTGTTTATTTGTGAAAGAAAATAAATTGTTATTCAAAGGCAGTCCTTTCAGATGAGTCAGTTAAATGTGAATGGAAATGAAAAGCTAAAATTTAAAAGCTTTTTATGAATTATAGTTTTTGAAAAAGAAAAGAGCCTGTGCCTTTGCCGAGGCAATTTGTAGGGAGACAGATTTTCCATGGCTTCAGTTATTGTGCTCCAGGAGCAACAAAGAGGCAGCCGGTGTCCTCTTTGTCAGTTCAGGGGCTTCCAGTCTCTCTGTGTGTGGCAAAACACTATCAGCAGCACTCACAAATATTTTATAAGCTAAGAAAGATTGGCTGAGGTTCAAGTGAAAGGAGTTTCTTCTTTTCAAAATCATTGACGTCGCGCACAATCTATATATGTTCAAGGGAGTGATTTATTATTAGTAAAACCACTACCTTTTTCAACTCCTCTATTTGAGAGTCTTACTGCTTTAGCCAGACCTGTGTTTCTGAGAAAACACTACCTTTGCTATAAGTTTCTTGCTTTATAAGCATAAAGTGAAGAATTCTGCCCTGTTTTTATAACAGCTTTGCGTACATCTTTGTCCTGGAGAGTCAAGAGAGGAGGGAATTTCTGCTTAGTTTGGAGTCCCTTAGCTCTTTCTGGAGCCTTACGGGTTGCCCCAGTCTTGTTCCACTGTTATCACTGAAATACTATGCTTAGAAACCTGCTTTATTGTTTAACGGTGGATTCAGTTCCCTTTGTCTAGATTTAAACACAAGGAATCCCCTATTTTCTCTCTTACCACACCCAACACAATTTATTTTGCATAATTAAGCAAAGAAAAAATGCTGTTCTAGAGAAGTCTTGATAGCACAGTCGCAATGAAGGCAACTTAAGTCTTGTCCTTCAAGTGGTGGGATTTTTATCTTCCTTCATGTTTTATTTACGGCATTTTGGCTGGCCTACTTCTACTCCCATTGGAAATTCCCCAGAACACGCTTTATAACGCTCTGCTGATGGAAGAACTGGCAAGCTGTCTCTCCATTAAATGCAGCCAACTGAATAGTCTAAATCAGAATTTAAGTTTCTCTTGTAGCAAGCGATTAGAAGAACATTTTGAAAGTTTTTGCCACAACTCCTCAATCACGGGGTTAGCTAGTACCGATGCTGCCTGTGCTTGTCCTGTGTTTTTTAAGAGGAAGCAGGAGAGCAAACTGAGGCATCTACGTGTTTAATCCTCGTTAGTTCCCGCCTTGCGAATCCTTTCATGCAAATGACAATTCATGCCAGCTGCCTGGCTTTCACGTTTGAATCCTGTACCACCATCTCGCTGTCAGCCCTTTCTTCGGCAGGTCCTCTTCACTCCTTCTCTTTTACCATGGTCTTTCCCCAGGCCCCCCTCCTTCATGGGAAACACAGGGATACCTTCATCCCTGCCACTTCTTTGTCTCAGCCTCGAAAGTGCTTTGTCTTTCAGTCCGTAACTTGTATATGGGTTTGCAAAGTGACTTACTCTATGTTGAAACAGAGCCTTAGGGTGAAGCGTTCCCGAGCAACCTGGCTTCTGTGCAAGCCTACAAACAGCAGTGCTGAATAATTACTGCTGGTGATGGTGGCAGCAATCACTGACTATTTGTGTCTGTAGTTAGGGTGTAGGAATGGCTAATAGTTCCTCATCTTTAAAGCTGGAAGAAAACTGAATTAATTACAGAGGGCCAGGGTACCTCATGGCTTTATTCCTAGTGACTCTGGTCAAGCAAAGCTAAATACTGATAATGCCATAGTATCTTCTAGTTATCTAAAATAACTTTGCTTTGTTGAGATTGAACAATACTCAAACACAATAGTTAGATCCTAATGTCTTTGGAAAAAGGCATGGGAATTGTAAAACCCATTTTTAACATCTGGACACCTCAGAGTTAGCTAGAAGCTACCTTATTTGAACATCCACTTGGCAATTACTCTGACAAAGCACTCACTATTAGCACAGGGTCTGATTCCAAGACTAGGATTAGGTTTTAATTCTGAGCCAGGAACTTCTGAAGAACATCATCCTTTCCTCTGAAGAACATCATTGTTTCCTTTTAAATCTTTAGAGCTTTAGAGAAGCATCTCATTCTTCAGCCAAGTATCGCTGTTATTACTAGTCCTGAGCAAATGCTGCCATTTACACCGAACTGTATGCAGGAGCATACATTGCAGACACAACACCTTGTAACAGAGGGCTAGATTTCACTGGAAGACTATAACCAGAATATAACCATATATTCAGTGGGGAGAAAATGCTAAATGAAATTGTATTATTTTACTGGAGAACAGGTTTCAGCATGAATTAATTTGGATTTAATACATTTGCAATGGAAGACTGCTCTACATCAGACACAGTGAATATTGAATTATTTAGATGGGGTCAAATTATAAAGCATTGTGATAATTTGTAGTTCTTACTTTTAAATGAGTATATTTCTTAAGCTTTTCAAGTAGTGTGCAATCCACTTCAGCCTTTTAATAATGATGACCTGTGCTTCTTTTAACTCCTGGGCTTTTGAAAAAGGCTTAGTTATTTCTGCCCCCTCCCCCCGCCCCAAATGTTACCCATGTGATAAGAGATCTTCTCAGATGAAATATGTTCTTGCTCTTTTTCGCTTTTTCCTCACTGTCTTTTCTCAGCTGTGATGGAGTAGGCATGGAAATGAGTGCAGATGCTTTCTCAGAGGTGGGATACTGGTTTTTCTCCTTCAGAGGATGAGGGGGAGGGAAGGGGAAAGGAGAGACATGCTTTCTTTTCACCTCTGTCTGTGAAGGCTTGCTTTTGTTTCCACATTTGGCCAGATGAAAGAAAAAATGGAGTTCAAGGCCAAACATCTTAGAGCCTTTAAAACTGTGCTATTGATTTGTACTTGACTTATACGTAACAATACATGTGGAGCAGGCTGGGCACTCATCCTGCCTGAGAGGGACCGGAGCACTTTCAGGCTCTTTTTCTCAGACCTGAGCATCCAAGATACTCTCCGTGGTATCCACCCATATATTTTCATAAAGAAAATTCAGTCCAGCACCCATTCCAAACTGTTAAATATGGAAATAATTGTTACTGGGATGTCAAATGCATTCCTACTGTAAGTGGATACAGCTTCCAAATTTGGCTCAATAGCTTACCCTTTTAGTCAAGCTGACTTCTAGGATAGGATGTTCAAGCATGCTCATCATTCTGTTTTTACTTGAAGTCAATGGGAGTAAACGGGCCAATGAAAGCACTTGAAAATCCCACTGCAACCCGAAGACAGATTAATATTAAAGTTCTGCCCCAACAGAAAAAATGAAAACAAAGGAATTTATTGTTGGGCACTTAAAATGTTCCTGAGCACTTCCTAAAAGAAAGTGTGATAAATGATGTATTGTTCAAGGAATGCAAGTATCTACAGGGGGATCTTTTTAACACCAGAGTTACAGAATACAGTTAGACATGCAACTTCATTTGGATGACAATAGTGTGATTGTGAACATTATCATTCAGGAGAGAAATATCTTTGGTTTATTTTGCTTTTTTCACTTGTTTCTCCTGTCTTGGGAATTCCTAACACCACAGGAAAGTGACTTCTCAAACAATCTGATTAATATAAAGAAAACAAGCCTGGCAAATTCTTCAATTTAAAAAAAGAAACAAAAAATGAAAGAAAAATGTAAGAAAGAGGACACTGCAAGAAATCATGCCAGTTGGAACATTTCTCCAACAGTTTGCTCAATCAAAATGGCAAGGCATTATTATTTCAGTACTTTTCATTGAATCCCATTGTTTCAACATTGACTTTACAGCACAGGTCCTGTAGTCTTTTGTTTTGCCGTTGCTCTGGGATATCCAGGCAACACTTCTGCAGGAGCCTAGTCTTTTGGAAAGGACTCTCCCCCTGAGCCAGGGGTAGCTGGGGGGCACTTTGGGACCCAGGGGTTCTGAACAGTGTTGAGCCTATTGAAAAAGGAGGTAAAAACATAAAGGATGCATTTTTTTTTTTTACCTGATAAGCTGTCATGGCATTTTATTTTAATATCTTTCCCAGTATTCTACAGTTATGGTTGAGGAGATATTATTTATTTTATTCCCTTTGTCTTCAGGTGCTTATGACTGTTCAGCAAATTTACCTCTGGGCTAAAAGCTGTTTATAGCAAGGATCTCAAATGGCTTCACTTAGGGTACCTTTTTATACCAAGAAAATCTCATAGAACCAGCTGTCCTACTGTATAATATTCTTTGACCCTTCTGTCTTACAACTTCAAATCATACTATAGTTGCAATAGTAACTTAAATTGAAAAATGATGCTGGGAAAGTATCTTCATTGCCTATGCAAAGTGGTTTTGTTTCAATCATTTGTAATGTAATACTGCTGATGTTTTTGGATGGATCTTTATATATGGAAGCTTTTCTGTGTAGTGCCTCAAGTACTGAAATTCAGTACAAGCATTTGTAATCTTAAGGACTCTAAACTTCAGACCTCTTGTCTGAATTTCAAGAAAACATGATCTGGGTCACATTTGCCACTTACTGTTACCTTACAGCTTTCTGTATAATAGCTGTCTGCTTCTCCTTCAATCTTTCCCATCAGTTTTATTCCATATAAAAATCCTTAGATAGCGTGTTCGGCTTAGAATGTAACATATGGCCCACATGTGTCACAGATGGCATGGAGATACGTCCTTGACAGTGAAGGTGGTGAACACTGAGGGAGCCTGGAAGTCTAGAGGGAAGTCCAGCTGAATTCCTTCTTCCCCACGTCAGAAGGGGAGGCGAGCCTTATTTACTATTGCCTGCATCATTACGATGCTGGAAGAATACTTTGATCATACTGTGTTTATCTGTGGGTAAAGGGAAGACTTCACTTCATCATGTCATTTGGACTCCATTTTAAAGAAGTGAAATATAGAGGAAGCTTGACTTACGTATATAAATGCTCAGATGTTTCTTAAAATACACCGTCATCTGCTTCTAAAGTGTCCCTTCTTGGAACAGACTAAAGTAAAACTTAAAAGTGTTACTCTAAAAGCTGTTCAGACACATGCATCATAAAACTGGTTATTTTGCCTTCTCATGCAGAGGTTGAACACTTTTGAACACACAGGAGCGGCACGTCTCAGTTTTGTTGTGAAGTATAGCAACCGACGTTGAGAAAAGCTGTCCAAAGCTCAGGGCACCTGCAGCTCTGACTCAGGTAAGCCGTAGCTGCTGTGAGGCAGGAGGATCCATGGCTGCAAGTTCAGCAGTCTGGGAATTCCTCTCTCCTTCTTCTCCTTTGAGCCCTTCTCCGTTTTTCGTTGCCTCCCTACAGAAGAGGCGTGATGGCTGCTCTGTGCCAGCTTCAGGAGCTCATGCTGGCATGCCCCAGTCAGCAGAGCAAGGGAAAATTTGTCTGTCTGCCTTTTGTAATGCCCTGTCAATGCAAGGCAGCATACTAGAAGAAGACTGCAAGCATCTGCCCTGTTGCTATAGCGTGTAGTGAGGATCTCAGCCTGAGCTGGGGAAACCAGTGGAGGTGGAAAACCAAGGAGGGTTGTGTCGGGGCTCCTGGTGGGGAAGGTGTAGGAAGATAAGAGAGTATAACGTCTGCCCGGCATGGGTGTTGATCAGACGTGTCTGACTGAAATGGTCAATAGCTTAAGCAAAATGCTTGTAGATCTGAGCTGCTGGACTGGGGTTTTGCACAGTAAAAGAAGCAGTGTGGTGGTAGCTTGATTGTTGTGCTCCTCTGGGAGGCAGCCAAAATGCTGCCAAAATTATGCCAGGTGGAGACCACAAAGCAACATGGATTATATCCCTAGAAATGACTCCTTTTCCTCTTTAATTTCCATGCCAAAAAAATGCTTTTCTCAGAATTGTGCTGAGTGGTGGGGATGGACATGGCTAGGAGCTAGGAGTACATTAAATAGAACAAGAACAGAAATCGCAGTTTGGGGTTTTCTCTTTACCTCAGGAGGAAGCTAAGCAGCCTTTTTAGAGAACATGAGACTCTTAATGGACAGAAACGCAAATTGCGTAGGATAACTTAGAAGATTGTGCCTTTAAATTTAGTTTGCGACACAACACTCTAAGACTTTGCAGTAGTTTTCTGAAAAGTTTTTCCTCTTTCTCATTCGAGGATACTGGATAATAATGTTATTATCTACATGGTGATTTTCACCCAAATGTCTGTAATTGCTTTACAGCTGTAAACATCAGCAGTCTCATTGTACAGCAGCTGCAGAAGAACATGCTGAAGTTTGTTACGTATTTAGGAATATCTTTGAAAAGGAAAAAAACCCTGTGTTTGGACTCCATTTTTGCTACAGGAAGAACCAGATTCAATATTTTTCATCTTCCTTTTGTCATTTCTGAACTTTTTTCCGTTCTACTATGTCCTTTTTGTGACAATGGACCAGGCGGCACACATTATTAAAAACGCAGGGTGCACTCTAGATCATATGGTGGCATAATAATGTTCTCTGGTTTATTCTTTGTTCTCTTCCTAATAATTCATAACATTCAATTTGCTTTTTTTATCACTGTTAAGTACAGACCTGACATTTTTGTAAAACTGTCTATTATAATGCCAGCATTTTGTTCTTAAATGGTAATAATAATCTCAGGACCTATTGCTAATATATATGTGTGTAAAAAGTTGGCTTTTTCTCCATATGGGTTATTTTTCATTTATCTGCATTGAATTACATCAGCCATTTTATAACTCAGTCACTCAGTCTCGTAAGGTTTCTGCAACATTTCCATTAGCCATCTTTTTTAGCACCCTGAGTAACCTGATACTACCAGAAAGTCTTTTCACCTTACTGCTCACACCCTTTTCCGATGATTTATGAACAGACTGAAGAACAGGGCTGAACACAGACCCCTCTTGGACTCCACTGGGGACATCCCTCTGACCTGAAGAGTGACTGTCATCTGGGCCCTGATGTTTCTTTGGGGTTAGCCAACACTTTCTCCATGTGACCAGTACTTCGGTACATTAGCTTATTTAGAGGTTTTGAGGAAGGCTTTTGTCAAATGTACATTTAGGCATCTGAGGATCTCCCTCATCCACCTGCTTCTTTATTCCTTCAAAGTACTCCAGCAGGTTTCTGAGGTACAGATCCCTTTTGCAAAGTCACGCTGGCTCTTCCATGGCGTACCATATTTATTTTGCGGGGTTTTTTCTGCTATAGTTTTGTTCTTCTGACTGCTTTTCTGCTAATTTGCCTGGGAACGCTCTACAGGAAACCTTCACAACTTAGGAAACTGAAAGTTTACCAGTCATGGGGTGCCAAGCTTTTGTGTATGAGGAAGGGACCTGAACCTCTCTCTGTCTTCACAGTAAACACTGAGGCAAAGAAGCTGTTTAGTTCTTGTTGCATTTTTTTTCTTTTCTAAAGGCTCTTTCTTGCTTCTTGGGCACAGACTGTCAGCCATTGTATTTGTGGACACTGCCTTCCAAACGACTGTGGTCCTTTCATGCTGCTTCAGTTGTAGTTATATTAAATAATGTTTAAAAAAATCTTAATGTTATAGTTTGTGGTTTCCCCATTGCTTCTTGCATATACACTGTTCTGGGTCATGTACAACCTACAGGAGGGATCCTTGCCCGAAGGATTTGGGATCTAAAATAATCTGAAATATAGCAACCAGGTATAAAACCAGTATTCATCTCCGTTTTCTCTTCCCATGGCTTGTAGAAGTCCCAGGGAATTTTGGGAGGGTCAAGTCGTCAGACTTTTCACTCAGACTACAGGGCAGAAGCACTCATGACAGCTGCTGCAGCTGTGAACCCCTGGTTATCCAGACTGTGTGGCTGGTTAGAGAGCACTGAGAAACTCTTTTGCGTCCTGTGCTCACATGTCCTTCTTATGCAGTTGAGACATATCCGGGGCACTCACTTAAATGCAGAAGCTGGAAAGTTTATATTAAGTTTAATCCTACTGACGTATCAGAAAAATGCAGTGTTTCATTTTTATTGCAGAAAGCATTGATAGCTATGGAGTAGAAAACTATTGCAAAAAGATGCTAACATAATATATTAATAAAGGAGTTAAATATAAAGAATACAATTAAAAAGTTGTAATACTGAGCAAGCATCATTCAAAGAATCTTCTTCAAATGCCATTAAAAAAATCAGAGGACAAGACCTTTAAGATCCTTTAAGAGAAATTTGAAATGTCAGACATAGGAAACAAATGCCATAATGATGAGGAAGGAGTGTAAGAAGTACAACATTCAGGTATTCTGAAGGAGAGAAAATACTCCCATGATGACTGAAGCAATGTTTTTGTATCTGTGTTTTGTACTGTATTGTACAAGCTTCTGCTTTCAGAGGCCATTAAAGAGTTAGATCTGAAATGAAAATACCGGGAAGAGGAAGGGAAATGTTAGATTTATTTTTAAGAACTTATTTAAAGAACTGTTTGAACTACATATCACAGGTAAGAAAAAGGGCTCAACAGACAGAATCAGAGAATGTCACCATCTTGCTGCTCAGATAAAGTAACTTGTGCTGGACCTGGACAAGAAAAGTTATTTTCATTTCTATAATACATACAAACCTTATCAATGCCAGCATAATTTTTACCCGCTCATGTAGAAAATGTAAGACGCTCTATTTGCAGTCAATGTTTCCAAAGACAGATCTGGTGACTCATCATTGCTTATAAGTTAAAGGTTACATGAAGTAGACTTGTGTTGCATAATTGCATTTTCATATAATTGCTTTTTTGCTTCAGATTTGCTACCATCTTTATTCTCTACCTTTGTTTACAATGAGAATTGGTCCCCTAGTTGCTTTAAAAACTGTAGGGTAGTTATTGTAAGAATAGCCTACAACAACCTATAATCCATTTTTATACAATTTCTTATTGATTTCCTTTAAAATTGTTATATTTACTTTTTACACAGTCTGAATGTGGATGGTGCTTTTTGCAATACCCACCCGGATCCAGTTTCTTCTCAAAAGGGTCGGCTGCCAAAGTGTTCCAACCTAAATTTAAGTTCCAGGTTGAAAGCTGACCCTAAATTACCATGAAAATTAGAAAATGAGATGGCAAGTCTAAGAAGAGAAAGATAAGAGGTGGGCAAAGAAAGAATAAAGTTGGTCTTGCTCACAGGTAAAATGGAGTAAGATTTCCCTACCCACCATGGTAGGTTTTAAACTGCTGATGAGTTCTACACAATGCTTCTCAAAGATTAACTTTTCAGCCCATTTTGTTTATATCTTACATTATATACTAGCATTGAATTATGGATCTTTTCAGTCATTTTAATTATGCAAGACCATGGTTATCAATGAAAATGTGACTTTGTCAAAAGTTGTTTTTTCCGTATATACAAAATAGGAAAGATGCACGTAGCCTTACAATAGAGTTGGAAACAGAGGGAGGAGGAGGAGTGAACTCTGAAGTTGATCACTAAGTCTTCCAGTTGCATTATTTTAAAGGTCCCTTCCATCCACTGAAGGATGCTGTTCAGCTAAGCAATGCAGGATGACTGAGGTTACTATTCCATGGTGAGAAGGAAGAAATGAAGAGGATCAGGAAAGAAAACACATTTCTTTGGATCTCTCCAGGGCTTCACGCTTTCTGAGCTAGTTAGGAGTGGTAAAGTTCAGCCCCATGTTCCCTCTGCCCTGTGTGCTGAAGGAGTGATCCCAGGGCAGCTTTGGTTCATGTGCTCAGCATAGGAGCTGCTTATTGTTCTCAGTACAAAACCGTAGCTCGGGTGCATCCAGTGAGGCACCTTGGAAATCTGCAGTCAGGTTTTGCATAAGCGTATCAATAAGTGTCATACGATGGCATTCGACACAAAGCATTTGGTTTTCACGTTAATGTGTTGGTTAATGGCTGTTTCAAAAATCTGCATGAATTGGGAGGAAAGGCATGAAGTTCTAAATGCACAAAAAAGTGTAAAATCGCATGGCACCAGCAAAAAGACATCATAAAAGACTCATGCTGTTCTAAACAGCAAGTGCCTCTAGCCCACTCTTTTCCCCAAAACCTTCTAAAAGCACCCAACTGTGAGCCCTTTTAATGAAAGTCTGAAGTCTAAATTTAAAATAAAGATGTTAAATTTATGTTTTGAAATCAGTTTTTAAAAGATTACATGGCCACTAAGCAATGCTGAACACTCTTATTATGTGGGGCAGCTAAGAGTAACTAATGAACCCCTCCCAAGAGTTTTTCTTCTTATTTATTGTTAACGCCTGCCATCCTTTTTCTGACTCTTTGCACTGCTCTTCATTATCTATTCTTTTTTGTATTTTGATCTAACCAAATTACTTTTTACCTTCCTTTTGAAATTTGTGTTCATGTGTTTTTAAAGTCCCGCAGACATCTTAGGTATTATAGAGCACATATTAATAATACTTTTGAAGTCCTGCAGTGGCACAATGGCACATTTTGCTATTTGTTTGATATCTTAATGTTTCAGACAGCCTCATGTAGACAGAATGTTTTTCCACAGTCACCACATCACCAAGAGACTAGCCCCAAATCAGTTTTTGTAGGAAATCTGCACACAGTGACAAAAAATTAACAGGAGTAGAAAGTTGATAAAGTGACTGCATAATTACCCATCAGTATCAGGTATGATCTGTTTATAAAAGCCATGTGCTAAAAATAAGACTTGGCCAAGTTTCCTTGGCATTTCTCTGAAGTAATCCTAAAAGGTCACTGTTGTGGAAATGTGACTTCTGTGTCCCTAAACAATCTGCTCTGTTTATAACAGTTTTTGTGATTTTTTTAGTATTCTAAAGGTATGTCAGCTACGTCTTCAGATTGTAAAGAGCATTCTGGAAAAAAATATTCCACTCAGTGGATATTGCAAATGTCTTTGTTCTGTGCAAAAGGGGCCAAGGTAGGGTGCAGAGTTGGTGTTTGGTATTTAAACACTTTTAGAGTGTCTCTGGCGCCATTTCGGGTTGGAGAAGGGAGCTCTTTCAGCCTGTTCATGGGGCCTTTTGAGCCAGTCTGCTTTAAAGATGTGTGTTTAATGGACCCAGAGGCCCCAAACATATTTCATAGAGCGTTATGCAGACAGAAGCAGAGACCTGGAAAGAAAGAGGTGGCCCATGGGCTGTGCGAATTTCCTGCAGAAAGTCTGAGTCTTGGAACTGTCTGCAGGTCTTTTTTATCTGTTGAGGGAATTTTTGAAAGTTCTTTTTTTTTTTTTAAATTTTTTCCTATTGACAAGTGCAACTGACCTTTGAAGTAGCTACTGAGTCAATACATGGCTCTCGATGTATTCAGAGCCTTTGTTCTTCCCCCCGCTTAGTATAGCAAAAATAGATACAAAGTGATCGTTTGAATAATGCATGGGGATTATAACGATATATACAATTAAAATTTAGTATATACACTTAAACAGAATCCTCCTTTTAGTGGTCATCTTCACTATTGATTACACAAGCTGCTGGTGTGCGCATTTTAGTGGCGGGACCTGGAATATTCATCTGTGTTCCAATGCATTTTGTGTTTTCCCATCTATGTATGTATAATGTGATACTTCAGGTCTGTTTTTATATTTTCTACCATTCTTGTAGGCTGTGATTTGGAATTACATAAAAGCAATATAGTCAATATTCATGTAAGCATTAATAAAAAGTTTCCGGTTATGTATTTATTGAGAATTTCATAACATTCTTATATGAGGGATAAACACCAAAAATATGATTTTCTATCTGAAGAGAGTCTTCCTTTCATTCTTTTTTTTCATACGTCTTAAAGAAGCTGTTAAACACTTTACCTTAATGTTTAAAGATACACCAGCTATAACTGTTGATCGAAGAGCTAGTTAGGATGAATGTGATAAAAAATGTTATGTTCTTCTTGTTGAACCTGTTTCAAGTAGCAAGTAAGTAAACCTAAGCAGATTTTATTATAGGGAGTATCCAAAAGTAACTGGAAGTTTTTGCAGAGTACTACCTCGCTTTGTCATAGGCTGAGTAATAGCAGAACATAATGCAATTTAAAAATTAATTCCTGATTCTCTTCCATATTTAAGACATTCCAGTGCTTATCAGCTGCAAATAAGAAATCATCAGAAAGCATATGGCATCTGTTGCACACCACATCGTGCATTTCAGTACCAGGAAAATTACAAAACTAAGGGAGGAGCCTGGGTATGAAAACCTTTTTTCCCCTACCTATAGCAGATGGTCAGATTTCTAATTTAAAATTTTCTTGGAGTTTTGGCATACCGCCATCTGTCTCCACAGCTGCAACAGTGCAATAACTCTGTCACCTCTTTTAGAAAATGCTTCTTGAGAGTAAATTTAATGCCTAGCGAAGTGTTGAATTTACAGCTGCTGGGAGCAGAATATAATATGTAAGAGATGGCCATGAGGCCCTGCTGATTTCCCTCACCTGGTTACAAGTAAGGTTGTGTTTATATGAAACTGTTGTGAACAGCATTAGGGAGTTGGAGGGAAGATGTTTCTGGTTATATGTTTTCACAGGCCCTTCAGTAATCCTGTGTACAAAGAATCAATCAGCAGTGTCAGTGGAGGTCTTGCACAAAGAGCTTGACTGAGGTGATGGAAAACATTCATAATCATTGTCATTGCAAAAAGACTGTTTTCTGTAAGTTTCTTCTTTGTCTCAGCTCTGTCAGTCTCTATTAACATTGAAAATACTAGTGCAGATGTGTGGTTGTAATGTTAAATACCTTGCCAAGTGTTCAACCCATCTATCTGCTTAGGTATTCAACTGAAGATGGTGGCCCACCTCTGCAGAGCTGCCAAAATAGTTTTCAGAAGTAGCACTGAACGGGTACTTGTGGTATGGGAAATGCTTTACTGATGTTCTCTGGTGAAGGCAAGTCAGACCCAGATAGAAGTATCAGGCACTACTAACTTGAATTAGATTTGAAATTCGGTTCTGGGATCTTCCTATCCTGTGACCACAATCTGAATTGTCAAGTTTGATCTGTAGTCTCTGTGTTTGCAACAGCATCGAGGTTATGCATACATGAAATTTACTTTCTTTCAGAAATTCATGTGTAACTTTGGCTGGTTCTTCCATTTTTGTAAACTTAGAAATAAGATTTATGGCAGGTTTACAGTTTCCGGATCTTGCAAGGCTTTCAAAACCCTTGTTACCCTCATCACCTTCAGATGACAGGTGACTTGCTGGTATTTTTGGAAAATGTCAGTTGGGTACTCTGGATCCAGCAGGTTTCTCCCCACGTTCAGTCATCCTTGAGCTACACTCATAGTTGAGGCTTGCAGGAGTGGTTTCTCTGGAAAACTCAGGTGACTGGAAAGAGAGCGGGGGGAGACGAGGTGTCTCTATTAGAAAATGGGTGCTGGGTGCATGGAGACGATGACTGCTCTGTCAGGGGAAACTGCACAGGCAAGAGCTGCTCAACAGTGGGAGAAATTGCAAAGCAGAGACCCTTTTCCTCACACCCTCGCAAAGACAGCATCCTTTCTGAAAAATGGTATCTATGCTTGAGTCGTGCCCAACTCATCCTCTTATTTATCTTCTTTGACCCTCTCTCTCACCCTCTCTAGGGCAAAACACACCCCAAAAATGTGTTCAGGTTCCTCCATCTTCCCGGTGTTGCTGCTCAAGAGCCAACCCCATACAGCGTTGTGTTTCTGAATAAACAAGAGTTTTTCCCAGCAGGGCTATGAGACATGTTTCTGGGTTTGTATGGCACTGTCTGCATTAAGCTCTATCAAAGCAGCACAGTTTGAATTCTGAGCAGTGATTATCAGCTATTTGAATACAGCAAATGAGTCCTACAAGCTGCATTAATACATCAACATAAATCTTTAGTTAGCATTAGTAGCCTTAGCAAGTTAGTATTCATTTTTCTCTCAATTTTTAAATTGACTGACATGTATTTCCTATATCTTTTGTGTCTGCTCTGGTTTTGGTGATCATAATGATTTTCCAGGTGTGGTATTGAAGATATTTCTATTAAAGGGAAGGTGATGAGAGTGAGGGAAGACAACCTTGTAGCAAAACAATTGGACAGGGACAAGGTCTGTTGTGGCATCCTGCCTTGGCCTTGTGTTGTTGCCCTGGAAAAAACATTTTATCTCTCTATACTTTTCTTCCTCATGCACTGAAATGGACACGATAATATCTAATTTTTATCACATTTTGTATGACTTCTCTGCTTATGCTGTATGTAAGTAATAGACTGGCTTTCATCTGTGTCTTTCAGAAGGGGGATCTGATCACTGCAGCCTTTAGGTATTATGATATTTCACGTAGCTGTTAATGATAATGACTGGATGTGATGAGTGATGTTTAAAATTTAAGCAATTTAGGGGCCACATTTTAGATTTCTGCTATCAAATCATCTTGCATGCAGCAGCATTTTCCCCTTAAAGAGTGCATAATTAAGAGCAGATTAATACACTATCTGTCAACTTTTTGTCAGATATTTTCTGCTGCTTTTAAGGGCAAGTTTCAAATCTGAGGAATAAACAGTGCCTTAAAATATTTCTCCACACTATAATTCTACACATTTGTCTCCAACAGATGGAAGACCTGGTCAAGTTACTTATTATTTGCATAAAAATCAGGTCCTTAAAAAATTGCTTGTGTCCTTGATCCTACAAGCACTTAAAGGCATTCTTAATCTTACACATGATCAGTTCCATTTAGTTTATTTAGACCACGCAGAGGCTCAAGGTTAAGTCTCTGCCCAGGCATTTATAGGATCGGAGCTTCAGGTTATGTATGCTAAATGGCCAAACACCATTTCAAATAGAGTTGTTCCTCATCAAAAACCATTCTGTAGAAAATAGTATTTGTCTAGAAAATTCACCAAAAGCCAGCTGTTTTTCATGGGTTTGTAGCTGAGAAATGAAAGGACTTTGCATTCCAGATAGTTTTCTTTTTCTTCTGTCTTTTTAAGTCTAAAGAAAAAATGTTGGGATAAATGGAAAAGTGGAAGGGGAGTACCATAGGAGCCAATACTGAACATTGAAAATATTATTACTGAAAATACTGTGTTTGGAATGTACGTGTATATATTTTTTTGCATTTTTAAAACATTTCTATTTTTTTCCCCATGAAACATACCTTTTTTGGCAATCATTTATAATCCGTGTAATGTGCAGAGTGCATGTAATAACCCGAGTTGTGGTGTATAATCTGTGTCAGTACTGTGTTGGTTTATCCCCAAAGGTCCATGAAAACCTATTGGTTTCCTCTAGTGTATTCCTTGGGAGATTTTTTATTTAAAAAAAAAAAAAAGTATTTTTTCATTTTTTTTTAAAGTTTTTGAAATAAGTCACAAGAAAATGGCTCCCAGAAGAATAATGCACCCCTAAGTGTATTAGTTGACAACCTGGGAGGCTGTTCCACAGCTGCAAACACAGTTGCCTGTGGAGCTCTGAAGGGTCAAGACTCAGCTGCTCTTTAAACATCTCTCTGACACTGAAACTGCAAGAAGAATAAGTGAAAGGGGAAGCGGTGAAGTTAATGTAGCATTTATAGTTGGCTTTGATTTCCCAGTCCACCAAAATGTCTTTAAAATGAAGTAAAACAAACAGCAAGAACCCAAACGATTTCCATAACTTTCCTCAGAGGAAAGTGTAAATCCACGTAGAGACCCTGGGTCTCTCTTCACGTTAGGAATTCCAGAGTGCTGAAGTCAAGTATATGTTGACGTGACCTTGAGAGTGAAGAAAATGTGTGGCCTTTGTGGTAAGGGGACACACGTCTGATGTGCTCAAGCTTCTGCTGACTTCAGCTCTTGTTTCAACAACCAAAAACCTCATGATCAGGCCCTTTTACTGCTTCCCTTACTATTGCTCACAGAAGTGAAGGCTCCTTTTTCTGACCGCAGCCCAGAGCTGTGGAGGCAGCGATCAGGGAGGGGAGATGACTGAAATGGTTATAGAAAGGCTACACCTTCTTTGCAACAGAGAGCTGTTCACACCAGCGCTTGTTTCTCTTCTGCTGCAGAAGAAATTGAAGTGAAGAGCAGACAACAGAAGGAGCTGGGCTTTTAGCACCGTGGCGAGGTAGATCCATTAGCCATCCATCCATCCTCCACAAATAGTAAACGAATTGTGTAATTCTGGAGGCTTGACAAACCATGATGCCTCTATTCCAGCTTTTAGTCTGGCAAGCTGGTCCCTAGACTAAAGCAATGCCTTCACATTTTGTGCCAGGAATGGGATCAGAATTTGACCGGTGTTATTTTGCAATTTAGAATCAACTTGAGTTAACGTGTGTAACCTACAGATCAAAGAAGAAATTCTTTGCAATGTTTGTGGAAGCTAATTAGTTGCTTCAGTGTTGGTTTTTACCACCGTTTTACTTTGTTTCAGCCTTCAGGTTCTTCAGGAGTATAAATGTGAGCTCTGTTGTTTCGGAGTGTTTGAACAGCTTGTCATTCCTCTACAGGCTTAGGGAAATAACTGCCAGATTTACTTTATGAACAGGACTAAAGAGTTCACCTTGGTTTGTAATTGGCATAGAAAGATTTCTTCAGGACGAAGATTCATTAGCCAAAGCTATAGCTTCCATGGGAGCAGTATGCTTGCCTGCTTTATTCTTACACAGGCAATGATGCTAGAAAGCAAGTGAAACTCCCTGATTTGGGGGCCAGGGGAGAGGTGATATATAACACCCTTAGCAAGTCACTTGGAAATGTTTTGGATATTTGGCCATCTACTCTGCAGACTGAGAGGCAGAGCATGTAGGCACTAAGGGAACAAGGACAAATAACATCTTCCCACTGACTGTAATTGCACATGCTGCACAACTGTCAGGAATTAACAGTATAATTTATGCAAATGAAGAATTTCATAGGAGTTCCCCTAGTTGAAAAGGGCTGACGAAGTGTAAGAGCACTATTCTTAAAGTTATGCTACCAGAATCATCTGTTTGTATAGGCATCAGCATTCAGCACTGCAAGTTATCCAGTATCCTAAAAAATTCATGTGTTTAGAAGTGTTTACATGATCCAAGTCTAAATTCCCAAGTCTTAACATGCAAGGACCATAACAGTGCCATGAGTGGAAAACAGTCAACGACCACTTACTTGCATGTGTTTGTGAAAAGAAACACATCGCGTGTGTTTGTGGTTTTGTCACATGAGCCTTGTCCTGATGTACGCTCCCTCAACTCCTCCAATAAGCATGAGGTTGGATCCCTCTTCTCCAAGCAGCCACTGATTTTTCATGAACTTGTAGGAAGCTAATTGTCCCAGGCCCTACTGCTGTCAGATTTGACTGGAATTGCCCAGGGAGTGCAAAAGTAATTGGAAGAAACCAATGGAGACACATTTGGAGAGTCGCTGCTTTTGCACAGCCTTGGTTTCCTTAGAAACTAAAGATTGATAATATGTGTTGTAATCAATCTTGCTGTAAAGATGCTATATGAGTATGTTTCTTTTCTAATATTTTATGTAAAAATATGCAATGCCATACTAACTTCTTTATAACAGCCTTGCATAATCACATTCAATAATTTTTTTGTAGTAAGACAGATTCTGCTTTGTAAGCAAGTTTTGCAGTCAATGTCCTGGATAGCTGCTAGCAGAAAAGCACACCAGATCTGCGTCCTGGAGGCCAGATTGCTGTACCGCGTAACATTGATACAAAAGTGTTTATGAGAGGGACAATCATTTCAAGTTGTCACTGCATCTTTCCCTGTCTCCAGCCAATTGCACAGCTAGTCGATTTGTACCATTTGCTGAAATATTCACCTACAGATTATACATAATTTCTAAAATATTGTCAAAGCTTTTAATGTAACAAAAAAGTGCCTCAACTTTCTCTACAAATACACATTTTTTTTTGCATGATGGAAAGAGAAATGCACCATGGGCTGAATCCAATATTTTGACAGAACTGTCATCCAAACACTCATCACTATGACACTTTCCTTACTTTTTTCACACTGAATACAGTTAGTCTGAGGCACACTGGTAATGTGAATAATTGCAGTGTGGGAGACTCTCAGGTTCAAAGCCAATCTTGTTACCTTGCTGTGTGACTGCTAGTTGTTAAAATTTGCTGTGGTTTCCTATTGTGTGCAAGAATACTAATTACTTTAGCAGCACGTATGCATTCTGGTTTTCACTGTTTTAAAAGGAGACTATGGTGCCTAGAAATGTAAAAGTATAATCATCCTAGGTAAATTGGATGCACTTAAGCAATCAAATGCTAACGCAGTCTTGTAAAAGTAGTTTTAGGGAAATATTTCAAGCTTTATTCACTCAGCTAGCATTCTCAAGAGCCAAAGTACAGCTTTTTTTTCTCTGCACAATTGAGTCTTAAATATTGCATCAAGACACAACAAAACAGGTTTTACTAGTCCTATAATACTGCTTAAGATTGTTTTGAAAACAGCAGATTTGCTACCAGCCACACAAGGCATCCATTAATTGACCAATTAAAAGAAATGTCTGGGAGTATCCTAATTCCATTAGACTACAGTTGTCTATGGGGGTATTGGGGTAAATTCATTTTAACGATTTTGTTTCTTTTTTTTTTCATATAACCTCTAGGCTGTTCCAATGATTTGTTTTCTTCTTATGCAAGTGTGAAAGAAAATGTTACCATATCACAGAAAAGGCATTTAAATGAGTTTTAACTGGTTTAGATATTTAAAACTTGTGTTTGTTTTAGATTTTCCTGTGTTACATATTTTCATTTTCCTCTTTTTCTTCTCTGATTGCTTTTTTAAACAGCTCTTTTCCTCGTTCTTCTCATTCTGCTCTCTACAATCCCCACCTTCTTAATTTCTTATAAATTGTTTCTTGCTAAAATGTTACCTCAAATCAGTGACAACAGCCATCTTCAAAGGGGCTGTGCAGTGTCTGAATAGCATCCTCCTTATCCCTGAATCATTTCCCAGTAGTTTGTCTTATTGTCTCTTTTCTGAAAAACATACTTTTTCCTATAAACAAGATAGTACAATCCATTCTGTCTTGCTTTGACTTCTCTGACACAAGCAAGTATTATTTATTTGGACAAGTAATTACTGATTTTGTCTGAGGGGCTTGTCTGCTATCTTTTTCCTCCCCCATAACCTCAGACAATTTCTGAGAAGAAATTCAACAGACATAAACTCTACAATGCAAATTATCATGATTTTTATAATCCATAACTGCTGAAACAGATGGGGACAGCAAAATGATATGGATAACCTAATGAAGAGATTGTTTATTAATTACCAAGTAAATGGTATTTTCAGGTTTTGTCAATGAGACATAACTGTTCTGGAAGGTCCTGGTTCTGAAGGCACCATGTTTTAGTAATACTTTGTGCTCTAACCGATGAAGCAAGAAACAACACTCGCTCCTTTGGTTGCAGTGTGAAAGCCAGGGATCCTCCTCGACCGAGGGACAGGTAGCAGTGGCCACTCAACTCACTTTCTGCTAGGATGAGTTATATTTCAGTGAAACACTTCATGAACGTGAGATGAAGAAAAAGCAGGAGTAAATATTAGGTGTTTTCTTCAAATGGCATTGGTGGCAGGTGTCAAAGAAATTGATGCAAAGCCTGGAGGCTTCCTTTCTCCCAGAACTGTTTGTGTACATGTACACGTCCGAGCAGTACATGCCAGCTTCTTTTAAAATAAACCATCTTCACCACACAGGCACAAAGCAGGTGGAACAACACTTCACCTTCAGTATTTGGCGCACATTAGGTGAGTTTGGCTTGTAGTTTTGCTTTTTGCTACAGAAATCGGGCATAGGGTTGTGGTAAGAGATGTCAGGTTAGCACTGATGGATGTAGCACTCTGAAGCTGGTAGAAGATAAAAATATCCTTCTGTGTCCACCACGCAAACAACCTTTGCTTCCCATCTCCTGCAAAGAACTGAGACGTGTATGTGTGTCCCCGACTCTGTGTCCCTGTTTCACATTTCTACTGTACAAACTAGAATTCCAACATATGGTTTCACTATCTTAAAAGAAGCCAAAAAGTCTCCAGAAAAAAGCTATTCTTAGCTAATCTCACTGTTGGGGTAGCATAATGCCAGTAAGGGGAACACTGCTTTTCAGAACACTGCTAGGGCTTGGTCCTTGCTTCTTCAGTGGCTCTGCAAATGGACCCACCTACTTCAGAGATTTTTTTCCCCTTACACCTTTTAATTCAATCTTCAAAGCAGAAGCATGTTTCTTGAATGTTGCTCTGATGTTTTGAAGGGGGCAGAGAAAGGATAGCGGATCAGCTGTAAAGAAAGATTGGCTAAGGAGGGAAATTGGTGTAGTAGGTATAGCAGGAACCAGTGGGGAGTTGAAGACCTGCAATAAAATAAATGGAAGCAAGTTCTGTTGTACATGGCTGTAACTTGCATTTATTTGAGATTTGTACCCAGTGGCTGAAATGGGGAATGACTTACGCTGCCTCACTTCAAACACATATTGCCAGTGTCAGAACAACTAGATCACACGCGGGGACTGCCAAAATTATGCCTCCTGTCCACAGCCTGTGTGTAACAGCTCTGTAAGCATTTGCATGACTTACTGCAGGAATGGCAGCAAGTACTGGGTACACTTTGAAAGAGCAATGGGATGGGGCCGAGCTTGTAGATTAAGACACCTAAATGTAAATGTTTATGTATAGATGCGTACATGTGAAGTAAGCATCTGAACCAATGTCATAGTCATTGTAGGTGATGGAAATCTAAAGTGACTTAAGCTAGTACCAGCTGCGATGCTCATAGGTCTGCATGGGACTAGTAGGATCAACAGGAGAGCTGTGCTGGTTTGTTCAAAGCTAGCAGCTGGAGATGAGCAGGGGTATCCCAGGGGCATCCAAAATATTCCCTGGAGAATCTTTTTGCAGTGATTTTCTTCACCTGTGATGCTACTCAAACACTCAAACTCACCTTCATGGTTCAAGTGGGCAAGCTGTGCTTGGGAACAACTGGGGCAGGTGAAGTTTTATTCAAGAGTTAGATTTAAGACACAGGTTATTACTGTCCTTGTCACGTGAGCACCTCAGTTTTATAATCCTGTCATGGTTTAAGCCCAGCCGGTAACATGGCCCACCATGAGGCCACTCGCTCACTCCTCCCCCACGGTGGGATAAGGAGGAGAAAATATAAAGAAAAGCTCGTGGGTCAAGAGAAGGACAGGCAGGGATCACTGACCACTTATGGTCACAGGCAAAAAAGAGACTCATCTTGGGGGGGGGGGAAGTGTTACCAATCAAATCAAAACAGGATAATGAGAAGTAAAACCAAATCTCGAATCCCCTTCCCCCCACCCCTCCCTCCTTCCCGGCTCAACTCCACTCCCGGTTTTCTCTCCCTCCTCCCTTCCAGCGGCGCAGGGGGACGGGGAATGGGGTTGGGGTCAGTTCCTCACAGGTCATCTCTGCTGCTCCTTCCTCCTCAGGGGGAGGACTCCTCACTCATCCCTGCTCCACTGTGGGGTCCCTCCCATGGGAGACGGTTCTTCACGAACTGCTCCAGCATGGGTCCTTCCCATGAGCTGCAGTCCTTCAGGCACAGACTACTCAGCGTGGGCTTTCCCATGGAGTCACGGCCATCTTGGGGGGGCATCCCCCTGCTCCGGTGTGGGGTCCTCCACAGGCTGCAGGTGGGCATCTGCTCCCCCGCTCCCCTCCATGGGCTGGGGGGGGGACAGCCTGCCGCCTGGTCTCACCACAGGCTGCGGGGGCATCAACCTCCTCCCCCTCCTCCTCCCCTCCTTCCTCACTGACCTCGGTATCTGCAGAGGGGTTCCTCTCACGTTCCAACCTCCTCCCCTGCTGCAGGTTCCCCTTCTGAAATCTGTTCTCCCAGAGGCGCTACCGCCGCCGCTGGGGGGCTCGGCCTGGGCCAGCGGCGGGTCTGACTTGGAGCCGGGGAAGCTTCTAGCAGCTTCTCACAGGAGCCGGCCCTGCAGCCCCTCCCCTGCTACCAAAACCCCACCACACAAACCCAGTACAAATCCTTAAGGGACAGATTTTAAGTTTTTTTTCCCCATGAAGTTCTCCAATCGTTCCTAAATAATTTGCCAAAACCAGAATGATTTCCCAAAACTGAACAAAGCCCATGATTTGCCAAAGCCAATCCAGAGTCATAAGGCTGACTCCCAAAATCGAATAGGTTATAGGTTTTCTGCTCATTGGATTTTGACTCTCTTCTGTGGTCCTGAGAGCTCATCCAGTCAGAATGCCACTATCTCCAGTGTACTTCGTGGGCTCTAACATATCCTCACACAACATGATATCTCCTCTGGGCCCTTTCCCAAGTCAGTGTTGACCCACTTCAGCTGTTCTTACAATTTTGGGGTTTCTTTTAATCTGTAGAGTAACAGGCGCTTTATGAACTTTCCCAGGTGTGTGGGTGTCTTTGTGCGTGTGTCTGTATATGACCTCCACGAGAGGCCATACATCCTAATTTAAAGCTTGGCTTCACAAAGAACAAACTTGCAGCAGTGAGGTGCCCCGCACTGCCTTGCCTTTTCCCTCCAGCGAGAATGGTGCAAGTTGCTCCCCGTCTTCTACCAAACCCGTAGGTCAGGAGCAAATAGGGGTGAGGGGTCCCGGCACCTCCCCTGGTTGGGGTCTTACCCATAGGAAACAGAAAATAGGCAGGCGGGCAGAGAGGATTATTCCCAGGCATAGGTGAAATATTCAAGAGGGCCAAAGCTGGCAGTACTGTTACTAAACCCACCCGCTCATTTTCACGTGGAAAGGGTATTTTTTTGGTTCCTTATATCCATTCATCATTACTATTTACTGTTGCCAACCCCAGGAGTAACATGAGTTTTGAAAAAAACAAATTGCTTACGAAGTTACCAGATTTGCCCATCTTTGATTTTATTTTATTCTTGAGGTATCCAGATGGAAGCAACACGTTTGATGTACTTAAACCTACAAATTTGATTTCATCTTCAGGTTCAGCATTTTGACACATGTAATTTAGCTTATAATGAGAGGTTCACGCCTCAGAGCAATGCATTTTGAGGTCACAGGCAGAAAGCCAATCTCCAGCTATTTGTATTGAGCTGTACTTCAAATTCTCTGAAAGGAGTCAGAATGGAGAAGGCTTTCCTCATTTTTAGTGATGTATCAAATTATTGCAAGTCAAAACCTTTTCAAAAGAGGAAAAAAAAACCCAAAAGACCTTGATGTGGGTCTTTGCAGCCAAATTCCTGCAAGCTGCTCTCTGACGGTCAGGCCTCACACCACCAGGAAGCGTATTGGCTGAACAGATACCAGCAAATCATTTTTAATACCTCATTTCAGGTCTTTGGAGATTAATTTTATCATAAATTTGGAAGCCTGATTTAATTGCGCTAATTATATTTTCTCCTGGGAGTTGATGGATTACTACTTACCATCTTCTCGCTGTACATAATGAATCACACTGAGGTTTTCTCTTATTTATACCTGTTAAATGTCTAGGAAATGAGTTGCGATAGGCATTAAAGAAACATGTAAGAAATTACCCTAAACCATTTGCTACATGTTCTTACTCCCTTCATAGGTCTGTTCTCACATATGATGATAATGATTCCGTTCTTCTGGAAATAATTGCAGAAACTCCATTTTAATTCTCTCTCTCTCTCTGGGGAATCCACTGAAGAGAGAGCATATTTCAGACATGCAAGACATCTACGGTTCCTCTTCACATCACTCTATTAACATCCAGCCTCATCTATTCATTTTTTAACCAAATGCCGTAGATGTAGAAGTCATTACGGCCACCACACTCCCGGGTACTTGCGATTCCATCAGGTGTAATTGTGTGCATGTCGGAGGCTTGATGTCGCCGCTGCTGGAATTTGCCACTGAGTGGAAGCAGGGATTAGGTGACATCCTGTCATACAATAAAGTTCATCTGTCATGTTCAAGTGCCAGTCACCAGGGTATCTTGTCTTTTGTACAGCTTTGGAAAATCACATTGGCTCCCAGTCTCTGAATGACCTTCCCTGCTCAGTGTTCATCTCATGCGAAAAAGCTTATAATCAGTATTTATCGCCTATATGGAAAGAAAAAGAGTCCACTCCTAAAATGAAGTAACCGTTAAAATGGTGTGCTTTCTGTCATCTTAACTCCTCCTGTGGATTTGAAAAAAAAAAATAAATAAAGTCTTGGTTTCTTGGGGTGAGGGGGGCTCACAAGGGCTGATTCCCCACCCCCATCTGCACTTCCCCCGTTACAGTTTTGTGCTGAAATCTTTCCCTTTCTCACTGGCTTTCGCAGTCAGAGCAATAGCTAAGTTAGGAACAAGTACATCTCTGGTTCAGCCTTGATGCTGAACTTCTAGCTGGGACTGTTTCTGACACAGCCCCCCCTCCCCGGGTCCCCTGCCTCCCATGCAGAAAAGTGAGGTCCCTTGCCCCCCCGCCTTGGCAAAGAGGCTCTTTCCTGGGTGGTCGTGTGTCCTTTTCACACTGGGGGGGTACAGAGGTCGGGGAAAAGTCTCCACCGCACTGCTTGAACAGTTGGACATCGTGTAGAGCCTCAGGATTTCAAGCACGAGTTGCAGCTGCCAAGGGCTTTCTTCTGCTGATTGGAGGTAGGATGCTGTGAAGCACCGGGTCCGGCGAGCTCCGCTGAGAGTTGAGAAGAGGGGACCCACATCTCATTAGTTTCCTGAGCTGATGAAAACAGGTTTTTGAAAGCTGTTCGCGATGTAATTTGTCTGTCTGGTTACTCCCTTTTATAAATTGCATTTTCTCAAATGCGATATCACCTAACGGTGGGTCCTTCTTTCAGATATGACAATCATTTCCCCTTAATTAATCTTGATAGTTTGTTCATCTTCGCAGAACAGATCTTCACAGGGAGAAAGAAAGGCACATTTCTTTCAGGAGCGAGTTATGAACACAAAAAAATTGAAAAGCTGCGATGTTCTGTCACATTAACTCCGTCCCTACAACGCAGCAGTCGCGCTTGATAAATGGCGACATTAAGAATAACATTAGAGAACATGTGCATGGGGTTGTGATGGCAACCAGGATACCTAACTACCCAGTGTTACATACGTTGCTCTGCTCATTTATGCCTTCGGGAATGATGGACATGTGGGGAAAAAAAAATAAATCAATATTTTTTCAATTTTTTGTCACAGTTGACAAAATGTGTGGATTGTAACTGGACCTTCTGTTGAGCTATAATCCTGTAACTTTAGTGCTATGCTACATAATTATGCTATATTAAATACAGAAGTATATGACACATAGCATAATTTATTACACAAATTATTGTATAATTATATATTTATTTACGTAAACTACGTGTGTGAGTGTATAATGTTATGTAAACCCATGGGAGCAGTTTTCCAGTGTGTCTGTCACTGTCACACCAAAGTGTTGACGCTGCTGTGAGCAGGAGGGTGACTGCCTATTTAAGACTGCAAATGGCAGCGAGCATTATTTTCTTCTGCTTTTGACCTACCTTTCCCCGATTCTGAATGGCTGGTATTCAGTGCTTTCTTTAAGCCAGTTATCTGGATAGGGCTTGCTTATTAAAAGTCACAGACAGTATTTTAAATCACACCGCTGTCAATGAATCTCTTTAGTGGGTCATAGTGCTATAGAGTCCCCGAGGTTTCTGACTCAAGCCGAAGCACAAACAGCTTCGAATGATACCCTTTGATATCAGTGCAGCCTTAAAAAGTGGCAGGGGATTTTTCCAGAGCCCTTTGTGTTATTTTCACCTTTTCATTGCAATCAATAGTAACAGCACCGTTCCCACACAGCCTGGCGAGGGCACGTTTAGGCTAACACTGACCGCTTCCATTATCCCACCAGTGCCTTCTTTTGCTCTCTCTCCTAGATATAGTTCAAATCAAATACTTATTTCAAAAGAATATATTTATTCTCCTTTAAAACTACCCTTGGATGTGATGCCCCAAAAAGCTTGTGGTCATTTAAGCAACCTTTGTAGCGGAGCTAGTGCCTGTGCCGTTGGTGTGTAGAGCCCCTTGGTTTCCCTGTGCTCCTCGAGCCGGCTTGCTTATTGAAGCAGGAGCTGTATTTGTGTTCCACGTTTTTATGCAGCAGCTAAGACAGAGGGCTCTGGTTCATTACTCCGGCTCCTACAGTGCAAGCAAATTATAATAGTTTAAACACACTTTGGTTTATTTTTAGTCTGAAGGATAAGAGTGTGGGCAAGCTGGAACCTGGAAAACTGGGCAGAGAAATTCTGACGTTTTAGCTTTTCTTCTTCTTCAGGACCTTTGTGGCAAGTAAGGCAAAAAGAGGTAGCGGGTGAGAAACATGGGCTATAGCTCATGTAAAGGTCCTGACTCCTGCTAGATGCAACTTCTGTGGAGGAAAGTTTTGTACTTGGCGCATCCCTGGCATGGGGGACATGGAAGGGAGTTTGGGCACTGTAAACACGTGCCTGCTCTGTGTCTGTTTGTTTGGTGAAGCGGCCTTTAGCCACAGCCACTGTGCCAACCAGGCAAAGCTGCCTCTGGGGAGCAGGACGGAGCTGACGCGGGGCAACCCAGGGAACAGCTCTGGCTTTTTTCCTTTGGTTTCTGTATGGGGGTAAGGTGGGGGGGAGGCTCAGTGAGTTTAAGGACAAGGCAGTCCCCAAAATTACTCATCTTACAATTTCTTTTCTGTCTCCTTTTTCTATTTTTTTTGCAGAGTTAAATGTAAGGGAATCTGACGTAAGAGTGTGTGATGAATCGTCATGTAAATACGGAGGAGTGTGCAAGGAAGAGGGCGATGGCTTGAAATGTGCGTGTCAGTTCCAGGTAAGGGCTGCTCACCTTTTTTGTTTGCTGTTTCTGACCAATCTTTCAGGTGTATTGAAGTATTTGTAGAATCACCGCTTTAAAAATTTCGCTCATCAACAGGCTTATACAGTCTAACCATAAGCTCCTTTTTTAATGGCACTGATTGGGTCGGTATGTGACTGAACTTCACCAGGGTGTGCTCAGGGAGCAAGTGGAGAGCTTAGCATCATGTTAGCTCTCCCCGCACGGTTTTGGTAAGTCAGCCAGCAGCACAGACTGATGTGGGGGAGAACGGAGGGCCACCGCATGTGCCAGGCACCCCACTTGCGACCGGCACAGGCAGAGGTGGGGAGCACTGGGTGGCACCCACTTTTTGCTTCCCCATCTTGCCTTGTCTTGCCCCAAGACCCAAGATGGGAGAGAAGGTGACCCAGAGTGGGGTGCCCAAGCGTTGTCACACACACCAGATGAAGCTTTGTAATTTAAATGCAGTACTTATTATGGATTGCTTACTCTACTACCCAGTATTTGGAGGATTCTTCCCTGCTCTGCTGGTGGCCAAATGTGACCCTGGAAGATCTTAAGGCATTTTGAAAATCAGATAATAACAGGACCACCAGTGATCATGAAGTTTATGAGTGAAAACAGTGAATTAGTCCCACTCAGGAAAAAAACAACCTATGGAAATTTGATTAAAAGTATCCTCTGAGCTTTTAAGAAGAAGTAAATAGCAGGTTCAATTTGCTTTGTTGGTTTTTGAGCCTTTAGTTTACAGTTTTTATAAGTATCATGGCAATCCTTCCTCCCCTCCCACTCCATACTTCTTAGAGAAAAGAGAGTAGTGAGGTTCTTTCGTTTTACAATTTATAACCAGGACAGATATATCAAATATTATGAGACTCCTGGTAAAACTGGAAGAGGTCGCAGTGTTATCAACCAACCCTGGAGTAGGCTATCTTTCAGTGTTTTAAAAATAATTGTGTTTTCTGTTTCCAATAAATAATAAATCAAGGGGAACCAGAATAGCAAGTGTGTATGTGATCTTACACTGGGTTTGGATTCCAGTGTTTCAGAACTGGCTTTTGATGTGGTGTCATTCAGGTGGGTACCTGTGCTGGAGGCATCCTGCGGCTTACATCCCATAAGAACAATGGGACCTGACTGCCTCTTAAAGGGAGAAAAAATTCGTAGGAGACGAGGTTTATTCATCAGCCCTAACTCTGTCTGTAACTTTTATTTATGAAAAATACTAAGATAAAAACCCAGTAATGATTAAAAAAAAGGAAAATAAATTCAACCCTAGGCTAAGCAAAGGTCCCATTTATTTTCTGTAGGTAGTACATTTTACAACTTCCTAATATCCAGGTCACAAAGACCAAAAAAGGAACTAGCCCATGTGATAAGCTGATACTTTGTCTTGAAGAGCCCATTTTTAAAACCAGTATTATTTTTAAGCTACTTATAAATTTACTTGCACTTCTTGAAAAATTTGTCCTATACTCTTAAGGAAAGAAGTCTAAGGATGAGGAGAAGATACCGTATTTTTCAGACATAGCAGGTTGAATTCTTCCTGTAACTCTCACCCTTAATTATTTGTCTGCAACTAGCAGCACCAAAATAGCCCAGGCAACAAGCACCCAGCCCGAACTGTTAGGTTTTCTACGTGCAAGACTATCTGATAGCTAGCTAATTTTTTTTCTGACATTGCAAGGTTTTGAAAAGGAATTAGACACATTTGTGTACGGCGGTTCAGCTGTACACGCGCTGGAAGGAAGACGTGGGCATATCAGCCTGTTCTCCCATTTCCTATTCCCCATAGCTGGAACAGAGCGCGTGGATAAATGCACCACTGGTCCCAGCCAGCAAGGCATTTCTTCCACTCTTAAAACTGCAGGTTTTTAGAAAAATGCAGGCTAGCAAGAGAATTGCCTAATTAAAATGGTCTCGGGTCCAGGTGCTGGTCAGGTGAGGATTTTCCTGCTGGAAGGGGACTGGCCCTGGGTCTGAGGCTACAGCCCACGGCTCCCCTGGCTGCCTGACAGCAGGGCGTTTTGGGGAACAGAGGGGCACGGCTATTCGCCGCCACCCCTGAACTAAGGCCAAGGCTGACACAAACCATCCTGCAGATTTTGGAAAACACCCAGAGATCGCAGTTCCTTCCCAGGCATCACCGCTCCTTCCTCCTCCTCCTTATCTGCCACCACTCCTGGCCTGGCAGCATTTCTCAACTGTTTGGTCTTCTGAAACTTTAAATATTAATGAGTCATAGGTTTTTCCTCCTAGGATCCCCTTTGGAGACGACTGGCTGCCAAATTTCAGTGTTGTCATTGACACAGCTCTAATGTGGTGGCAGCAAGAGCTCTGCAGGCCGCGACCTCTCTGAACACCTTGTAGGCTTTCGCTGTCTTTTGCCAAGTCATAAAGCGAGATTCCAAAGTTTGATTCCCCAGAATCAGATTTACAAATTAGACCGTAGGAGAGGCACTGAGGGATTCGGTTGTGCTCTGCTTGCAGTGACCTTGATGATATCCTGACTTTCTTCAGGCCTAGCCAGGAAAAAAAGGATAACTCGCTGTTCATTATAAGGCAGGTGGGGGATAACACATGTTCACCAAAATTTTGGAAAGGTATTTTGCTGTAATTTGGATGGTGTTTTACAGAACCCAAGTTAAAAACTGATTAACACCTAGCGAGTGTATTATGGACCGGTGCAGGGAGGGAGGTGAGAGAGAGCTGGTGTGAGGCTCTTTTTCGATCTCAGTAAGAAAGGCTTGACAAGAAATGGTTTAGTAAGGTAGCTGCTTTAATAAGATAGAATAGGAAAAGGAATATAGATAGTGAGTAAACCTTACATCCCTCAGATGCTGGGCACCCCGCAATCATTCAGCATCGGATGGAGCCTGGATGGATTTTCCCACGGCACACTGTGCAGAGCAGATCCCGTCCGTGAAGAGATGTTCTCCCTTTTGGTCATTTGAGCTGTTAGAGGACTTCCTCACAAGAAAAATCCTAAAGGATGTTTACATGAGAACTTTTGGCTGTACTGTACGAAATTCCTAAAGTCTTACCAAACTGTAATAAAAGAATCACTTTGCCTCTCATTTTCTATCTTCTGGAGAGAAACCTGCAACTTTAAAACATCACACAGCAACTTTAAGATTGAATAGAGAATTATCTATTGGAAAGTATTGTCCCCCTCAAGAGTTGCCTGTTTAATTATTCCCTAGATGTGACAGTTCAGTATGAGATGTGACAGGACTGATGGCTGTGGCTGAATGTCTGAGAGGTCCTCACTATGGGAAAGTATTACAAAACTGTTAGAAATAATTTTCAGAGCTGGCAGCATGATTTATTTCTGTCCATGTGTGCTTAGTTCATTCTCAGTTGGTCATCTATGGCAGGATGACAAAGGAAGGAGGATAATTCCCTTCAAAATTATGTTTTAAGGATTGAGTATTTTGAGGTTTGTGTATGCCAAAGCACAAAGAAACTCTTGTGGCAGAGACTGTAATTTGGAATCTGGAGAAGAAACTCTTGTCCTTTTGGAGCAGTTTAACTTAACTAATGTTGCAATTTCTGTGTGAACTCTCACTGGTTGAACTATACCAGTTTAATCATACACTTTATATGGTCAAGAAATTTGTGGCTAGTGTGTGTATTTGTTCACTGCTTCTCGTTGTTTTTTTTGCCTTGGGGTTTTGAAGGTCCAAAAGGTGTCCAGAATTAAAGTTACCATTGCAGCCCCAAACAGGGCAACATCTCCTTTTCCACGCAGTGAAGTGGGGTTTGGATCTCCCGTTCAGCAGAGAGCAGTGCAGCACTCGCAGGTGTTAGGCAGATTGGTGGTCTCAGGGGGTTTCCCAGCGTTTTAATGCACATTATACGTACAAGGGGTATATAATCCATCTTTCTTAGAATGTAAGAAAATAGCAAAATACAGGCTACTCCTGCCAAAGCCATTCTGAATGATAAATTTTCCTTTCTTCCTTTCTTTTTATTAAATGTACCAATGCTACGGACTTTGAGCTAAAATTTTTCAGTATAGTAATACAAAAGCGTTATTATAGTTGTTGACCAAGTAAAACAGACTCATGATGATCATGAATTTAATGGGGATGGTGACTGTTTTCCATCTCCCTTGAAAGATCAGCCTATGACCCAGAAGATCAGCAAATCTCCCCTTAAGCACTGTTCACCTTAAATTTTCCTTTGCTCAGTTTCATCCCCCTGTGCAGAGTCATACATTCTTGTATTATCTTGAAGAATTTTTCTCCTTCCTCAGTGTTTATCCTTCTAATACTTCTAGATACTTGTCATATTCCCCCTAGCCATTTCTAAGTCCCACCATAGTTATTTTTTTCTTTTAATCTTTCCTACTGAATTCCTATGTTCAGCCCGTACGGAGTTGGACTATTATTTCAGTGATCCAAAAGGAATACATACAGTGATATTGAGAAACTAATATATTTTAAATCTTCCTTTAATGAACAGGGTTATAAGTTACAGCTAGTAATTCATATTTACACAACTATCTTCCTCTATATTAATATGCAGTTGAGATTAATCACATCATTTGGTATGACTGAGTTACTTTATAATTTCTTTTTCAGTGTCACACAAACTATATTCCTGTTTGTGGATCAAACGGAGACACTTACCAAAATGAATGCTTCCTCAGGAGAGCTGCTTGCAAGCATCAGAAAGAGATAGCAGTGGTATCAAGAGGACCTTGTTATTCTGGTATGTAAAACATCACTTTGTGTCACTAATGAATGATGTTATATGGTTAGCTCTTTAGTTTTGCCCTTAATTCCAGAGATTTTAATTTTCATGCTTTTCATAGAATGAAATAATCTGGAAACCCAGAGTCCCCTTCAGCAATGGAATATTTTTATAGAGAAGAAATCTGATATATCTTCTGATATGCTAACAGGTTAATAAATAAACATTAAAAGTAGAAATACTTTTCTGAGAAAACAGTTTGTGAATGCTTCTGTTGTATGTATAGAGGAGCCTTGATATTCATCAAAAGGCTTACAATAAATGTGGAGCAGACTCCAAATTAGCCAGTTCTTTAGGACTCATTTTTTGGATGTACAGGATTAGTGTGACATCCAGCATGTGACACTGATCATCATGACTGGCACGCTACCTGTATCCAAGGCATCGTCTTTGACTACACTTTGGGTCATTACATTGAAGGTATGCATAACTCTTACAAAATCATTTTACCTCACATTTCTAATGGAGTGGCCTTTTCTGTCTTTCCGCACACTTAAAACACAGATTTTTCCACACGCTTAAAATACATGGGACAGGCTTTTACTGTCTTGAATATTGCAGCATGCTCTTGGACACAGAAACGTTAGCCACCAGAGGTCTTCTGAACCTCTGGACAGATTCAAAGTTGGTGAGACCAGACACATGGCTGCCTTTCTCAGAATTAAATTAAATGACTCTGTAGCATCAACAACTGCATTCTTTGGTACCTAAATAACACACCAAAAAATTTAAGTTGTGGGACATCCCTTATCTTTTGATACACAATAGTTGTATGTAACCTAAGCAAGGTTACACCTATGTGGCAGCCAAAAATGTGGCTACGGGTCAGGCGCACACTCCTAGCTAGCTTTATGTTGGCTAGTCTAATTATTGATGACAATTTAGAGGTAGCAGCCTGGAACTCACTGGTAGTTGCGACATCCTATCTGGAAATTAGGGTAAATATATGGCCAGTGTACCTAGGCCAAGTCCTTGCTGCTGCCACCCCCAGAGCTACCTCGTTTAAATGCAGCATGGCTGCGTTTTACACGAACTGCTCTAATGCCTTTGACTGCAGCAAAGACCTATACTGAGATTTGGGGTTGCTTACTAAGGTCCAAAACAATCTATGATGTCGGTCCTAATACTGAAGGAAACCTGCGGTTTATGCCCAGCTCAGCTGCATAATTCCAGCAAACCTCAGGCAGATGACTGAATCTACCTTCTTTCCCAATCTCCCACCTGTAAATTATCTCCAGATACTGCAGAAATAGGAAAAAAATGCATTACAGTTTTGGAGCACTCACATATTCTTCTAACAGCACCCAAGAAGTATGAAGGTTTGAACTGAGGTTGTATAAGTAAATTTTTTTTTTAATTTCATGCCCAAATTATTTTAAGAAAGAGACTCACAGCATGGAATTTTCTTTCCCTCATGAAACTGAAATATTAGGATAAGGTTTTGGGAACAACAAAGAAAAATGTTTCTTTTTATATGCGTTCTACCCTACTAAGAAAAAGACATTTCGAAACGAAAAATTGACTCTTCTCAGCCTCAGGTTGCTGGCACCTAATTACTACGTTACTCAGCTAGTCTGGGATTTTTTTTTAACCTTCCTTTTCTTTAAGTCCTACATAAAACCCAGGAAACGCAGCATAATTTTTAGCACTTAGTGTAATAGATCAAGACATGTGCTGAGACACAATTGACCAGAAAGTACTGAAAACACATTTCTGAAACTGAGGATGTGATTCAGGCTGCATACTGCATTTACACTGCTGCAATTTAAAGTGCTTCGACGGAGCTCTACCAGAACGGTACCTGCTGCTCCCCAAGTGTCTGACGCGCTCTGATTGGTGTGAGAATATTGGATGATAAAAGCCATCACCTGGAACTTCTCCATGCCCTGCCTGGTATCATGGGTCATCAAGAAGTCAATATATTTGTACTCTTGATCTGTAACACATATATAAGGAGAATCAAATGCCCAAATTAAAAAATCCTTTATAGACCCCTATTAATTTTCACCAAGTGCCTCTGAATTTGCTATAAAATGCTTTGTTCTGGGACATCATTGGGAGCTAAGTATAGATTCACTGGTTTCCTATCAGAATTTCAGTTTTTCAAAGCAAAGCTTCATCCTGGTGGGATGCACCTAAGCCAATAGGACAAAATTCCCCCATAGTGTTGTAACAACTATTTAATATTTAAAGTACGTCAGACCTCTGAATCTCGTAGAAGAATGAAATACTTCCTGTTTGCCAGCGATTGATACCCTCTGAAGCTACAGCACTGGAACAGACTATACTGAGTGATTTAGTCAGACCTATTTCTTGGCAGGTAACATTTTGATTAAATTTTTATTGTCATGGGTGATTTAGCAGCATATTTTTATATTTATTCCCTTTGTCCAAGTGCTGTCAGAGTTGCAAGATCCTAAAATAAGCAACGTTAAAAAAAAGAGTCAATCATAGGTGCTTTAGGAATGAACAAAATGAAAGTTTTGACATTAAAGATTGTGTTTTAGAGAAATGTAAGAGAGGTGTGGCTGAAGTTTTCAGGACTGCATATACAGGTCTTAACATTGCCAAAGCCCAGTTTGCAGTGAAGGGACATTGGGGTTTTTTCAAATATCTGGGTTTACAGAGGTGTTTCTGTGCCTAATTACCCCTGGCACAAGGTGTGGATGACGAGGATCTGTGGGTTTTAGACAATGCATGTAGCCCCATGTTGCAATATACAGAGAAACTAGGAAAATGAGTGAAATGCAGCTTTAGTGTTCTCTTTGCCTAGTACCTTAATACACCTTTGAGAAACGATGGGTCAAATCAAACTATATACAATTTTGGCCTACACCTAACCTGGCCTTTTGCATTCATAAAGGAGTCATTCGGTCCGTGACTGGTTGGAGATGAACAGGGCTGCAAAGCAAAGTTTTTGCTAGTAGTACTTACCATCTTCCACAGCTTCTCCTCCTTGCTCTGTGGGATTATACTGTGAACAAGTGTGCTGTCCCAGCCTTTTCCTTTTTTTTTTTTTTTTAATTTATTTCTTACCCTTATGAGTTGCCTGTTTGCAGTTCAGCCCAGAACCAAATGCAGAAGCAGGACCAGCCAGCAGGGCAGGGGGACATGGCAGGATCTACACCAGGACTTGATCAGTTCATAAAGGGTGACATTACACTAAAATTCATTCATGGTATGCCATCGTCTACCAGAGGTTATCCGGAACTGGCTTGCTAACCAGATTTAAGAAACCAGGAAGGGAGGGAGGTCACGGTGCTCAGAGCGAGGAGGAGTGTCACCAAGTCCCTTGATTTCTTCTGCCTCCTTTTGTTGGTGAATTTATTGTCTTCTATCAGTTTAAATAAAATAAATTAATTTAGTAAATAAGAAATACACCTTAACAATTCATTTCTAAGAATGTGTGTTCCTGTTAGCCCACATGCAGAGCCATGACTTTGACTACTGCCAGATTTATATTATATGCACAAGAAAATGTAACCACACAATGATGTAGTTGATATATTGTACTTACAGATTCTCAGTGTACTGTATATTTTTGGAAGGCACAGTCCACTGCTTGCTGTTGGGATTTCTAAGGGAAAAAAAAAAAGGCTATTTGCAGAACTAGAAACAAACCCTATATCTCTGTTAGATTTAAGGAATTATTCTCTTAGGAGTGGCTTTAACTTAGTGTTCTTCAGTCTGAAGTAATCAAAATCTTACCCTAAATTTGAATGCACAGGTTTTTACAGTAAACGTTTTGGGGTTTTTTTTTTGTGTGGGAGGCTTACAGTGAAGCATAATTAGATGCACACATTGTCCTGAAAAGAAATATAATAAGCTCATTTTAATCCTTTTGAGGGAGTTAAGGAAGAAATTCTAGGCAACTCACTTCTAGATTAAGTGTGAAAATAACTCTTTATGCTCTTGCAAGAAAGCCATAACAAACCTGAAAACCTGCTGTAGAAACATTTATTCATTCTGAGAGCTGACCAAGACCCTTACTCCCAGATTCAGTGCAGTACAGGAGCTTTCCTCTCCAGCCTGCGAGGAGGGTTTGTGACAGCACAGCATCACCGTTCTGTCATTAGGAAATGTTTTGGAAGCAAAGAAATAGGCTTATCCACACACATTTAATACTAAATTTTGTGTACTTTTTTTTTTTGCATGGCATGATTAAGCAGGAAATGGCTACCAGGATCAAGTGATAGCAACCAGTTTTCCCCTGTAGATGTCAAGGCAAATGGACATTCCCTACGCACAGCCTGGCAATGCAGAGGTTAAAAGCCTATCTCCAGCAGCCAGAGGCCTCGCAGCTGCTGGCAATTAGGCTTGTCAGCATTCCGCCCCAAAAGCCCCTGCTGGCATATTGAAATCAAGGGTAACTGCTAGCAGGCAGCTCTGCTTTTGGAGGGTGGGGATACAAATGGAGCAGGAGCAGGAGCAGGAGCAGGAGCAGGAGCAGGAGCAGGAGCAGGAGCAGGAGCAGGACTAGAACTAGAACTAGAACTAGAACTGTTGCTGCTGGGAGCACTGGGGTGGCTGAGCTGGCATGCTCCTTCACAAACCGCTTTTGTGCAGCGACATGAGCTCTGCTCCATTGCCATCAGCGGGAAGTTGGAGCTTGCTTTGGTTTTTGCTCTGGCTGGTGGCTTGAAATGGGCTGTGCGAGTTTTGGATCGCTTCCGAAACGCTGGTCCTTGTGCTGCTGCTTGGAGATTTTGAGGCCTGTGCTACTGCTGCAGGAGCTGATGGAGAATTGCACCATGCTGAGGAAAGGGGAAGTTAAAAGCTCCCACCGAGCAATGTAATAGTGCTCTCATTGCCATGTCTGCTGGCAACTGTGGATCAGGTTGGTCTTCTTTGGTAGCAAGGTCTTGATAATTTTATCCAGTCTTTACTTAGAGGCACTCTTGCATACCTAGGGTTAAGCCGCAGCAAGCTTGCGCTGTCTCACGATGGAGAGGACTGCTTTGTTGGCTCTGTTAACTGGGAAATCCAGGCTAACAGGGAACTAGGAGTTGAGATAGCAGCTGCCCTTTCTGTCTTCCAGCTCTGTCTCATAAGATGAGTAACCAAAGACAATTGAATAAAAGAGTCAATGTTATCCAGGATTTGCTCAGTGAAGTTTATGGAGTGCGGGTGTGGGAAGACTAATTTCTGCTTAATGCAAAGAAGTGGCACATACGGTCTTTGTACTAAAAAAACCACAGCTGTATCCCAAAAGCTTTAGGGGAAATTCCAGGACTTGGGTATAAAGAGTATAATAACTCTTGGGTGCCGAAGTTCAGATGCTGGAAATCCCTTCTCAGCTGTCAGCTAAGCCTTGTGATACTTAAATTCTGCAAATACATCATTTTTTGGCTTTGTTTCCTGGAGAACGGTGTGCAGTTTTACCTTTGATGTGTCAAGAGGAGTTCTGTTTTGCCCACGACTGAATAGCTGCTGATCTGTTTCTTACACAGATCCAAAAAAGGTGCGGTGTTTTTGTTTCTTTGCCTGCCACTCTGGGAGCAGGATCAGATAGGTTTACTCTGGAGGTGCCCACTGGATCACCTGGCCCATGTGAATCAAATGGAAGGGTCCGCTTACTTAAAATTTGGCAGTGAACTGTTTGTCTTCCTGTTTGTACTTAGCAGTTTGGAGCTGTTGGCCCTGAATGGCTCAATTTTAATGCTAGTTTGAGTTAAAAGCCATCCCTCCTGAATGAGAAAGGCTGCAGGCTTTTTTGGGTTTGAAGAGTGTACCTTCTGCCTCTGCACCAAAGCAGACCCATGGTACAGAAATGGCTCCTGTTCAGAGAGAACAAAAAAAAGGGGGGGGGATTCTGACTGCAGTCTGTTGCTTACAGCATTCAGATGCTGTGTCTGATCCAAATGCTTCTTTATGTATTTTATCCAGAAACTCCTTCACGGATAAGAGCAGCTCACAGCAGAAGCCTGTACATTTGTGTATAAGCATATTTTTACAAGCCTGTTTGGAGAAGGGTGGCTTAAGTAAAGAGAGAAGTCAATCACTCACTCTCTAATTACTGACCTCTGACTGGGGGGGATGCTGTTTCTGTCCAGCTTCCTCACTTGTTTTAGCATCTTTCTTGCCAGGTCTTGGTGCACGGAGACCACTTTTGGAAATCCTGAAAAGAGCAGGCTGCTTGTCCAAGTAAGCTTGCAAAAAAATGCTACTTTTTTAAGTAGCAGCTGCTTGGGAAAATCTAGCCAAGGCTCAGAAAAAAGCAAGGAACACGGGCTTAGTTTAGCATGGTTACCCTGGAGACAAAAGTCCTAGCATAGCTCCCAGGCTCAGAGGGGAGGCACGAGCTCCCAGTGAAAAGTTGAAAATGATGTGGTGTTGTAGAGGATGACGCTCTTTTTTTTTTTTTTTTAATGGTTTCTTGAGAATCTGAAAGCCCAGAGAAGTGGGAATGCATCTATCCTGTTACTATGATGCCCTGCCAAGTGGGACAGGGTTGCCTGTGGACTTTATGTATATCAGCCCAATGATCTATAGAGGCGGGCGGTCTGAGCATCAACTCTATCGTTTACATGGCTCTCTCGTTACAGCTCGTACTGTCTATGTGATGGTACCTCCCCTGCCACCCAGCATGTGCCCCTCGTGGCATAACTGGAGCCCCTCGTGCTGGAGCTGAGTGGCGTTTCTCCCCTTAGAGCTGAATGCACAGAGGAAAGCAGTTGGAGGGTGAGAGTTGGAAATAAAAACATGGATCAAGTCAAGTTTCTTTGAGACATTTTAGCCTTTGTTTTTTATAGGAATTACATGTCAAACTTGCTCATGTTTGTATGTCAGCCTTCTCTCCCCCAGAACAGCTTATGACACAATTTCACCAGTACAAATAAGCCTATATACTTACCTCATATAAGTAAACTATACGCCTCCAAATTTCTTAATGAAGAAATACCACATCATAAGGCGTATTTCTCAGTGATTTCATATGGGATTGTCTGCTTTGTCAGTAAAGTGGGTCACTCTTCATGGAACAAGAGCCCTTCTGTTTTTGCGTTCATTTCTGTAAGGTAATAAGCTCAGTCTATTAGACATGGAACAGTGGTATAGGAGGAAAGAAAGGAAAATTTAGGCGGAGGAAAAAAACCTCTCTATTCCTGATACTCCATGTGACAGGAGATTATTTTTAATGTGTGAAGTGACCCAGTAACATGGAATTTCACACTTTCATCCACACACTAGAGGGAATTATTCTTAGAAATATAGCTACTGAAAGAAAAGGGGGGAGGGAACTGAGCAAATGGATGGTTTGGTTTTTCCTCTGATGCGAACAATGAGCTCATACGTGGAAGTAAGAACGCCGCTCCTCCCTCCGTCTGGTCTCCTTCTTTCGGATTTGCGGAAATAAATTCAGCTGCCTTCTCTATCATCAAAGCAGGCATGAAAGGAGAGGTGTGGGATGAGCAGAGTGTGCGCTCTGCTCTTCTCCTCATCCTCCAGAGAAGCTGAGCTAACGGGCGTGGGGAGCAATTCACTGACGGTAGTTGCCATCCCATCCTTGCCTCTCCACCTCCTTTGAGCAAGAAAGACCGAGGGAGGTTTGTGACTCAGGACATGTGTTTAAAAGGCTTGTCTTTACTGCCATGCTAGGTGAAGATGCTGTGCAGAGCGCTGCCCAGCGGGATGCACATCCCCGTACAAAATCCCTAACCAGCTCCATAATGCTCTGAAGTGGAGTTAGTTGGCCTGGGGTGGTGAGGAAGCTCAACTCCTGTTGACGCTTGAACTGCTAATGCAAAGGGGATGCAGCCACGAGCTGTCACTCATCAGATGCTAATCCAGTCAGTCTAATGTCAGTGAAATAACTATGCCATTAGAGCATCCTTAAACGAAGTGATTGACTCAGCTGAGAGGAGCTATTTTGTCGTTAGATGACTTAAGCCAACTTCACTTTGAGGACTAGTTGTCTTCAGAGATACTTCTGCAGTTGGGTGATTTATATATTCCTCCTTCATGTACCACTTCCAGGCCCAAAGGGTAAAAAAACATAATATATATTCCAAAAATCAGACTCTGTACTCCTCATCTCTTTAGGACATCATCAAATTTGAATGTCTAACAGTTGAAAAAAGGGTAAGAAAGCAATTTAGTTTTCATTATTGAATGATGCTGTTCCTTGGGTAAAAATATCTTGACAGGGGAGAGAGAGAGGAGGGCACAGTAAGCATGGACAAACTGTATTAAAGGATGCCAGGCTTTATGTGGGATGTTTGTTTTTACACCTGGCTCATAAAATGTAACACCTGTGTAATGTTTTACAGTGACAAGTTCCTGAACAAACAGCTGCTCCTGGAGCAATATTTTCATTTGCTTTCTTTTTTTTCTCCCCCTCTGTTTCTTTTTCAGATAATGGCTCTGGGTCAGGAGAAGGAGGTGAGTACCAAACCCCAGTTATATTTGCTTTTGGTCTTTCTTTTTGACTATAAGTGTGTCAGTTTTGTGTATGTGGTTGCTGTATACCACATCAATTAAGGAAAAATTATGACAACTTAAAAATAAGCTTTAACATTGCAGTGTTATCTGACCATCTCAGAACAGTATTGGTATAGGAATAGATTGTAGTGTGCATTTGACCAATGTTGTTCTTTCAGATTTGACCTATATAATTTTTCATTTGTTGCCAGCAACATAGTGTAATATTTAGATCCCTATTTCACCTGTATTTCGCTCCTGGAAATGTCCATCCACAATAAATTTCTTACCTTTTTTTTTCTTGCATTCATTTCCTTAGTGTCTACAATGCCTAGTTATTACTTTATCCTTGGGCAAACATGTTGCCTAAAAGATATAAAATATATAACGATTGCATTATAGTGTCTGTTTTTATCAAATATTTCATGTGTTTCTGTTCAAAGCTGTATATTCAAAGAGGGGATGTAGCACAGCTGGTACTAGTAGAGGTGTTCCTGTCTTTGAACACATCTTAACCTTCTCCGAAGGATTTAAAAAAAAAAAAAAAAAAGTAATTTTACCTTAATTCTATCTTTGATACTACTAGCAAGAATACATATAGAATGAAAAATGTGGGGTATAGATATATACAGACACAGAAAAGCTGTTTTGCTTTTAGGCTGTGCTTGTATTAAGTGTTGCAGTTCATACTGATGGGACTGAGTTTTGAAATAGAGGAAATCTTGTATAGCTACATGAAAATGTGCTTTTGTGGAAAACGATCAATGGCATCGCTGTGTAGCTAAACATAACGGTTAACTTCCCAAAATCAGGAGCTAGCTCCCTCTTTTTTCCTGTATAGAGTGAAGGGGAGGCATTTCCCTCCCCTTTAATAAGATGCTATCAGTAAATTCCTGGGCTGCTGCTAGCACATGGCCATTCTCATCTCTGTTTCCTTTTGGAGCAGTGTCTGAAGGAACAATTCTCTGCTCAAACACTGCCTCTTCTTACCTTCACTGGTGGCTCTTTTCTGAAGCTCTTCTTCCTGAGATTGCATCACGCTCTTTCCCCAGCCCTGTTTGCTTCTCCTTCCCCCTTCGTTACCAAGCCTGTTATTCCACTACAGCTGCTCTCTGCAAGCCGAGCGTTGCTTGCCTCAGTACTGCTATGCAGTTCTTATAAGAGACAGATGACAGTAATTTAGTCCATGTCTGACTTTTATTTTTGCAACAGTTTTAGAAACGTTTGAATGCTGTTGGGATTATTTTTTTTTTTTTCAGTATTTCCCAGCTGGATACAAAAATCCTCATTAAAGTCCCTTGTAAATGTTACTGTGTTGGTCTGGAAGGGATTGGCAGCTGACTGACAGATGTGGGGATTCTTTGTGTAATTTTATGAACAGTTTGGAGAAAAGGAGACCAGAACATGCTTCATTTTGTTGGTTAGGTTGCTCGTTGAAGAGGTGAAAGGTCCACATTGAAATATACTCATTTTTTGATTTGGGGCAGGAGAGGGAACCCAGGTCCACAGTCTCTTGGTAAGAGAGGTCCAAAATGGGTCTCCCTTTATCATTGCTGTTGTTTTTGTTCTCACCTGAAATATTCATTGAGCCTGGGACAAAGGGAGCAGGAGGAAGGATGCATGCTATGGAAAGGCTTTGTTAGCTGTGACTCAGGGTGCCAATGAATTTTAATTATTTGTGCAAAACCGAATGGTATTGGTTGAGGAGATTTGGTGGTCCCTCCACGCTACCTTGTAGCGGTGGTTAGTGCGTTGTCTTGGGAGGTGGAATATGTAGGTTTAGTTCACTTCGGGCGGAAAGAATTGAATCTGGGTCCCTTGGCCCCAGGTGAGTATCTGTACTGCCTGGGTATTGAATAAAGAAGGGACAACATACCCACTACCTCCTCCAGCAGTTTTGTGATGTTAGCCCTTCATTTATTTGGCTTTCTCCTGAATGCCTTTGGGCCAACTGAAGTGTTCCCATTTCTGTTCAGTATTAAAACAGTTGGGTTTAGTTCTTAATTTAAGATAGAAAAAATATTTTAGACAACGAGAAATTTGAAATCCTGCTTGGCACATTACTTTTTTTGGATACATCTAGGTATTTAGGATGAGAGGAAATGGCCTCAAGTTGCGCCAGGGGAGGTTTAGATTGGATATTAGGAAAAATTTCTTTACTGAAAGGGTTGTCAGGCATTGGAACAGGCTGCCCAGGGAAGTGGTGGTGTCACCATCCCTGGCGGTATTCAAAAAACATGTAGACAAGGCACTTCAGGACATAGTTTACTGGGCATGGTGGTGTTGGGTTGATGGTTGGACTTGATGATCTTAAAGGTCTTTTCCAACCTAAACAATTCTATTATTCTATTTGTGACACATTGAATTAGTACTGTCCCTGTCCACCTTCCTCACTAAACTGGGTGTTGGGTAATACTTCTGCAGAACAGTTGGCTAAGTCTTCAGCATGTTGAGTCATCTTCTGTGTCTGAAATCAATCCTTCAAAGGGTGGAATCCACTCTTGCTTTGATTATTGAACTCTGCTCTGGCCAAAAACTCAAGGGTATTTTTGTACTCACGGTATTTTTGTATCTGGAATTGTTTTTGTTCCATTATTCTAGTAACTGTAAAAGTGTTACAAGGAGACATTAAAAACATCAAAGACTTATTACAAGTTAGGGGAATTTAGAATTAAAACCAAACTTCTAAAAGAATGCTGAACCTATTGAGGAGGGAGGTGTATTGTTTGGGATCCAGACAAGAAGAAAGGGCAGGAACCCGGGCAGAGGATGACCTGCAGGGTAGATGTGCTCCCTGGTGCACACCACTGTCCTGCCTCCCTGGTTATTCCAGCTATAGGACTGACTGGAGCACAGCTCCTTCCCGGCCCAGTCTTCCCCATTTTGTTTTGGAGGAAGCCAGGATATGCTGAGCTTTAATAATCACCCAGGCCTGATAGTTTAATATGATACTCTTGGCTAAGGGTGCACAAATGGGAACCAAATTGCACGGGGAGCTTCTGTGCCCTGTGGATAAGGTACAGCTACTGCTTTTGGAAGCAGCATTGAAAGTGGAAAAATGCAAGGATAAGTGAGAGAGAGCCAGCAAGTGAGCAAACATGCTAGCTTAATCCCAAAATCAGTGTTTGCTATGTTTCTTAAACACACAATTAGTGTGATTGTGTATGCACCAGTGATGCTTGCACACACAGAATGGATGAGTGCAGCTGCTTGTATATGTTCGGGAAGCATTGCAATCGCTGTGCAGGAGATGTACTGTTTGCTAGTAGATTTTTAACTGTGAAGAAAAGTACTGGGAAAGCGTCTAAGTTGCGCTCTTCAGTTGCTATAGCTCAGCCTGTGGCGGTCTCCACTGCTGAAATTAGCTGCTTGCCTCACATGCAGCTGAGACTTGTGCTAGTGGTTCACACTGTTCCTTTTCGTTTTCCAGACGCAGAACAAGCTCATTAATGATTCTGAAACTTGACTTGATGCAGATTTTTCCTCCTACTCCCAAACTGTATGATGTTAAATGCATTCATTTTTATGTAAAACAAAAAACCCCCCAGATTTAGAACCAATCTAAAAAATCAACAGAAGTCCTCTTCCTCAAAGACTATTTCAGACAATGTCTTGCCTTAGAAGTTGTCATGTGCCACAAAAATGCTAAAGACCATGGAACTACTGATCCAGGTTCTCTCCTAAATCATGTTTACTGCTACAAAGATACTAGATTTTAGGAAAAGAATTAAGAGTGGGAGAATTTTTTCAGTACGCCTGAATGAGATGAAGGAGTATAATTTTTAAGGGCGACACAATTGTCTAGTTGCCCTCTGACATTCTGGATAAACGATTTCCATTTTCTGTGCTCTGATGGCACAGTATTAATAAAGAGTTGTAATAAAATTACTCATTTTGCTCATTTCAGAAGTCTGAACCTTCAATTAGCATAATAAAAATTACACTTATAAAACCAAGCTGTTGATCACTTGTGGCAATGGGTATCCTGAAGCCAGTTCTAAGAGTATGGATTGTTAATTCAGAAATCAGAGAAATTTCAAAAACCTCATTACTCTACCATTATGTTTCATCCATACAGAAAGCAATGTCAGAGAGTGGGGACTCAGACCTAAGAAAGTTCCTTAGTTGAGGTCACAGCTGAAGACAGTGGGATCCTTTAGATTTGCATTTAAGACATGGGCTTCTCTGTAATCTCATATGAATCATTCTGCAGTTTTTCTGTTCTGAAGAATACAGTCATAAAACCAGCTCCTGATCAACTTTGTTTAAACAGTGATTTGTTAGAATTTGAGGCAGAACTGGTGAAAGAGAAGTTACAGGCTCAGATCCATGTTCGTCTCTGCCAGTTGTAAATTGCAGCACTATTTGACCTGCTGGATGTACTTCCACAACTGGTAGACTGGGGCACAAAAAATGATCCTCAGGCTGTCACGTGTACATAAAGGAGGTAGATTGCTAGCTTGCATGAAACATTTTCTTTTTTTCTAACAAGAATTTAAATTTTCTATTTCTGGTAGAACCTGCCAGGTTCTTTCTCCCTGTAAAAAGAACTATGCTGACCCAATAATGTAGCCTTAGAAAGATTAACTTTGGTTGGTTTATATGAATGTGACTAAGGATGAGCTTTTACAATTTTTTCTTCAAGGTGCTTTCTGTTTGCAGATAGGGTTTTTCCCCTCAAGTTTACAACTTGATACTAGCCTAAGAAGGTCTAAAAAGAAGCAGTCATCTGAGTGATCTTCTTGCCCTCTCACTCTAAAAAGAGCTGGCATTCAGGACTCCTAGTGAGGTAGAAGTCCTATCATTTAGCTGAAGTAGTCTCCATGTTCAGAAGACCTCAGTCTTTTGTTAAAGCCATTGTCCTTGTCAATATTCTAAAAAAGATCCTGGCATGACAACACCCAACTAGTAGTGAGACAACTGAAAGGGCAATCAGAGCCATTGGTCTAAATTCTGCTCAGATTTACAATCACATCCTACATTATTAGAAGAAATTTTGGCCCACTGCAGATGGGAACACTGATTCTTAAAGGAAAGCTTTTTGAAGACAAAGCTGGTTCCTTTTTTTTTTAGTCAAAGGTATTGGTGATAAAGATAATTTGGTTTCATCTGGCAGCAGTCCTTATTCGTAAGGCTTTTTTTGGTACTACTTTCCATCCAGCATCCAGGCATAGTGCAATAACTTTTGAAGGAGAGCCTTATTTCTTCTGAGCTCCCAGGTCCCATCTTTGGTAAACGAGCACTTCTGAGCCGTTCTTCCCATGTTCCTCCAAGTAAAGGCCTTTTTTCCTCTCGCTCCAGATAGTCCTTACTTTCTCTATTTGATACTGCCAGCAAATGGCAGCTGCGATGTTGACTTTGTGATATAGTTAGGCCTTTGCGAGGATGTGTTGAAAACCATCAGCATGTGTTACATACCCCATCAAAGAGTTAACAAATGGTAGTGACTTTTCAAGCCAGCTTCTCAGAGACAAATCAGTGTCCTAGAAGAGGCAGGTTCTGTGCTCTAGTAATCAACCAACGAGGGTAAGATTTCTAAGCATCCTACCATGCCCATAACATTAATTTTTTATTCTTTTTGTTCAGCATTTATCTATGTACCTAAGCAAAACGCACTTTTGATATTAAAAAAGATGTAATAGTAGTTAGACAGATGGCACCCAATCATTTCAGGCTTTTAAGCTAAGGAAATAACATGTTTGCAATACATATAGCTAAGTTAATTATTATGAAAATAATTTGTTTTGAATTTCTAATCCCTCTGAAATTTAATAGCTAAAGTATCTTGTGATGAACGTCTAGCAGATTGCATTTAGTAATTAATAAATTGATATACAGTATGTGCTTTTTAGCAGGCTGCCATCTGTTCCTTCCCCTCACTGGGGACAACACTTATCCAGTAATTGTCACACAGTCAGGGAGGTATAAACAGACACAGTTTAGAACCTCGAATATTTTAATTTGTAATAATGCTACTGATTTGTTTTAATGTATTTTAATATGACTGCAGAAATTTGATGGTGATTAACACCCTAGATAGGAGGTAACATCACGTCTTTTAGCATATTTCTATAATGGTGTGCGACTTAGAAAGATTTAAGTGCCGATTCCATCACATGGCTTGCCACTGACTATCACTTTAGCTTCAAATAGCCCTATTTATTTCTGTTGAGATCTTAATCCCTGTAGGTAAAATTAACACTGAACTAAAACTTGCAAGAATTACTCTGTTTTCACCAAAGATTCAGCAAGGCAGAGGCAAAGGGCCTGAACGTTCAGGTCTTCTGTTGGTGAAAACTTATTCTAAGCAGGGTTTTCAGGGGAGCTGGAGCTTGCTCGGAAGGATGCTGGAGCCAGGGGCACGGAAGGACAGATTCCTCTTGCCTCTTGTGCAAGATGATAGATAGCAAATGAGAGCAGGTTCCTCTCATGCGGCCTGAACAGGGCCTGCAGAACGGCGTTCGGTGTGTTCATGAAACTGTGGGACACTTCCCTTGGCGTCTGGCGACTTTCTTGTCCTTTCCGTTTTCCACCATCATCTAGTCATGCATAATTTCTTTGGTGGTTACTCTGAAGTTTTTGTGTCTTCCTTTGGAGAAAATGGAGTTAGCTGCATTTGAAGCAAGGCAGTGGAGTGAATGAGTATTTGAGTTCTCCAACCAGAGGGTCCTGCGGTGTAAAAGCTGATCCAGCTCTCACAGTATGCCAGCTTTCCCCACCATTATCCACAGCGTCATATGCATAGGAGCAAAATAGAAGTTACAGTTGTCAGATGTGTAAAAAAACCTAACACATAACAAGCGTAGTGGTGGTAGGGAGTCTTACAGTGCACGTCCTCAAGCCCTTTGCTTAAACGTGCACACGCTATCCTTATCACAACCACTGGGCAAACATATCACCTTGGCTGGGTTGTGATTAGGGTATCAAACTTCGAACTCCCCTCCTCCAGGCACCTCAGTCACAAATAGACCAGGCATCCTTGTGGTAAACCTGTAATGCCCCTTCTTGCAAAATCAGACTTCAAAGGCTGGTGTCTTTGCTGGAGCATGCTTACAGCTGCAGTGTGTGGTCTATACTGCCAGGGAAAATAACTTTCAGCCGGGTATAGATCCCTGGCTATACCAAGCCAGGCTTTGCTTCTAAGCCAGCTGGGTAGTTGGATAAGAGAACAGGACCTTCCACACTGCTAAATACTGCTTTTGCATACAATCCAGCAATGTGGTCAAGATAATTCAAGACATCACTCCCCAAAAATTTGGGATAGCTAAGAGTAGTTGTTGCACTTGCTTTAAATATATACAAAAGAGCAAGTTTGCAGCTTTGTTTTAAATTATGGGGACAATCTCCATTTTAACTAAATGTGTCATCAAAGTTGCCCCAAAAATTAGTGGAAGAGAGGGTAAGTCACTAAACTGTTCAGTGAACTGCAGCCCGTAACATGTGATGCTGTGGACTGTGTTATTTTGAGAGGAATTTCCAGTGCTAGCTGTACTGAAGGAATCACAATCTGATCACAGTGGGGTTATTCTGTACTTTAGGGTGCAGAAGGGGATTTGCCGTGGCCCTTCCTAGTTTTCCAGAATCTTTTTGAGACTAGTTGCTCCCATGAGATACAGCAAAACCCACGATACTCCCCAAACAGATAGGAACTGGTTTTCAGAGGGGCTTTCCCAGACAAGGGGATCTTTATTCCATCTATACCTGGCTAGTGTATAGTTGCAGCTCTCCACAAGCTCCCCCTGCTTCACTGTGAACAGTGATAAATACAGACATAGAGCAGAGCTCCCTTTCCACCCATGCCTTGGGGCAGACCAAACTTCACCTTGACGCAGACTGATGCTTTTGCTTCAAGCCTGATTGAAAGCCCGCAGCAGAAACCCAGCCGTATTACCGCTGTAGGAACACACAAATGAGTTGCTGAGGGAAGCAATTTACTGCTGGCCAATTCCTCTAGAGCTACTGTCCGTTTGCAGGCTCCTGCCCTGCAGCTCCTAAGATATAGCTGGCCATCTTCTGCAGAGGAATAATGACTCAAGGAGAAGTGTTAGCACTGCAGCTCAGAGAGACAACTGGGAGTCACAGATCCCATCCTTGTGCCTCATTTCTTTTGAAGGACAGAGCATTAATGAGGTGCTGCCCTGAAACATGAGAGGAAGCTGAAAAGAGGGAAAATGAGCTTTCACTCAACATGAAATTAAGATGTCAAAGAACAGAATTAATCAAGATACCAACGAAAGTGAGGAGAAGAAATTCTGTAATCTTCTATACATCAACATTAGAAGCCTGCATAATAAACAAGAGGAGCTTGAATTGCTTATTTGGGAGCATATTTTGACCTAATTGATATTACTGAAGCCTGCTGGGAAGATCTGATTGATTGGAATATTAAAATTAATGGCTATAACCTATTTAGGAACAATCAAATGTGGGGGAGAAAGGAGAAGGGAGGGGCAATCTATCAAGGGATGCATTGCCTGTTTGGAGACATTTGCACCGGAGAAACTTATGCTGTCAAATATTAATGGGTTAACTTATTTTAACAGCACACAAGTGGAGTACTGAAAATGTCTGCTACCAATTCAGGCTGAAAAACAGTATTCATCTATTCTGTATGGGTGGGAAAAGCTCTGTTTTCTTGAAGGACTTCAGTCTAAATTATATGCAGTGTCTCATGCTGCTCGTACTAAAACATCATGCAGCTAGTGATGAAAGAAGCTTCTAAAATTTACAGATGACTATTGCCTAACTTGGAAATGTTGCATCAATACACATTCATCTGTATTACACCTCGTCCTGACAGGTGTAAATTATTAGTACCTGAGGTGCAGGTGTTCTTGACTTGCACATATTTATTATATGCAAACAAAACACAGTACAGATAAATAATTCTATATATGTGAGGTCCAGCAAGTCCTGATCAAGAAAAAAAGGCCACACATTTTCTAAAACGAACCTAATTTTAAAAGATAGAGAAAGCAATTTTAGGGGAGGAGGAAAGGAGAGAGAGAGTGAAGTTTACACTGGCTAGCATATAGAACCAATGAACAAGTAGTTGTGGACTACTGTTTATGAAAATGAAAAGGTGTCAGGGCATTCACAGGGAGCAGAACTAAAGCCCATGAGGAAGGGTGTGTGTGTGCATGTGTGTACATGTTGCTTCTTTTGCTCCATTACAAAATTGAAATGCTAATAGTGCAGCGAAAGTGCTCTGTAAACCATTCTGGTTTTATTTGCAGTCAAGTCAGATAATATATATAGGATATGATGAAGTATTTTCCATGCTAGCAGTACTGCAGAAGGATATTAAGCACAAAATGTTGAAGACAGGTGTTTTGTAACCAGCAGGTCTGGCTGGTTTGCACCTGAAAGCTTTAAAAATGGGTGGTAAAGAATTCTCTGGGCTGACAATGACTTCTTTTTGTCTCTTCTTCTTCAGTAGAACAATGAAAAATAATGTACAAATATTTTGAGAAAAGATAAATGTGGTGATTGGGGTCGCTACAGCCTCTCATTCTGGCATCCATCAGGAGCAAAGCAGTGGAATAGAAGGAGGAAGAATCAACTGAGTACAGAATTAAGGAAGGGGAAAACACTTAATGCCAGTCATCATGGGTTAATGGAGAACCTTTATTGAGAAATTTACCTTTTTTTTAAACTTATTTTTCCAAGAAAGGCATTTGTACCACAGAACATTTTATGTAAGTGTACCACATCAAATCCATAACCTTTCTTGCAGGCAGTCTCTCATACAAGTCTAAGTAACTAGAGGGCACAACATCCACACAGTGCACATCTAATGTGCAAAAATATTGCCAATCAATGGATTGTTAAATGTTAAGGAATTGTTACAAAATGAGTGCATTTCTAGGGACTGTTCTTGGCCTCATGACTCCTTCCACTGGTGACCTGGGAGCAAACCAGTCAGTACTGATTTGGTCTGGATGACAGGGGACAGGTCACTGAGCTAACAGTATGCACAAACAGGTGGGATTTTAATGTCTGAGGACAGGGTTATATGTAGCAAGTCCAGGATCTAGGTGATTTTTCCTCAGTGTCAGCCTCTCTCCTACAGACTGATGACCCTGAAATTGGGGAATAAGGTGGATAATAAAGTGAATGTGAATAATAATGGTCAGTGCAGAAAAATGGCCAAAAATTAATATGATTGTTGGATGCTTTAACCCAAGAATATCATAGATGGTATTTGGCTTTGATGACAACTCTTCTGGAGCAGTGTGTCCAGCTCTTGTACCCATAACTCCTGAGGGCGTTAACATGCTGGGGGTGTCGAGGATCATAAGAACAGCAAAAGAAGTGGAAATACCACGAATGAAAGCCATGAGCAGTGCCATTCTGTTAACTTTTTCAAACTGTAGGGGATCATTTACTGGCATGGAAAAGTGAAATCTGACACTTTAGGTTGGCAAACACAGGCATAGGAATGTGGTATCTAGAAAGAAGGAAAAATCAAATAAGATGTACATTTGTAAAGATAAAAGCAAATGACCTCTACTGCAACTTAATAAGAGTGCTGATAGAATTTCTACAGTGGGAATTTTGTACTAAAGTTTGACGTGTATTAATCTCTGAAAAATGCACGGCATGCTTTAGACAGAAGTTAATTTGAGAGGCTCACCTGCACTATTTTTCATGAAAGCGCAGCCCCACAGGTAGGAGGGAGAGATTCCCTTCAGCCAAGATCCAGGAAAATTAGGAAGGACTGTTGTGGATTTCTTTTTCCTATTTACATTTAAAGAATGTAAATGCAGCTGTTTAATTGGTGGTGTTTGATTTGTTGTTGCTACAGCACATAAAGCTGCTATGAGGAAAGGAATCACTTTGATCTCTTTCCATCTGACAGCCTTGTGTAGTCAGCCGTACACCACCACGATACTGCAATTCATTAAATGGTTCTCAACTCCCTCTGCAGATTTCTATGGTTCTTTTCCTTCTTTTCAAATATCTAGCTCTCCCTTATCACTGTTAAAAGAAAAAAGAGGAGTAACTAATGGTAGTGAAACAGTAAGATTATCGTTTATTTCTCTTTACTTGGTGAAGAGTTTTGATGTCCATGTCAGCAGTAAGATTGGTGCAGATGTTTTTAGGATCAGACTATTTGAGATGCTAGTTTTACTTTTTAGGATACATAGCATTTCTACCAGTTTCCTGTTAAGATGACTTTTTTTTCTTTTTGTCTTGTACAACTAAAGAGAGTAATCTGGAAAATATACAATACATGTATGAGATAGGAGCACAGTCTAGTCCTATCGTCGGGAATCAAAAAGGGGGAAAAATGCAAGCAGTAACCTTTCATGAGGATATCTGTAATTAAAGACTGTCACGGAAAATAGCATTCAAATCCCCACTACCTAATATTCAAGGACATTAAAAGGCACAAGGTTTATACATTATCAGTGCCAATTAAGAGTAAATGTGACTGGGACACCTGTCAATGCTGGTTGTGTGTCTGGTGGGGCGAGAATAGATACAAATCACTGAAATAAGAATAAAGGAAGAGTCAATCAATGAAGCATTAGTGTTTTCAGGGATGCTTTTTTTGTCACTGGTACAGTTCTACCAACCTCCAATTGCCTGATTTTGAAAAAGGGAGCACTATTAAGGTTAATAGCTTCAGTATATGATAAAGTCACGTTGACAATATACCTGAAGGCAAATGGATTTAGGTAAGCAAAATCAGAGCTTAATATTAAAATCATACTTTCTGTTAACAATACCTCTTTTTTTTTAGAGTATGAAGGATCTGGGACAGAAGTTCAGAGAAAACACTCAAAATGTGGTGTTTGCAAATATAGGGCTGAGTGTGATGAAGATGCAGAAAATGTTGGGTAAGTAATAAGTTTTCCTTAACAATATCACTGAAGAAAAGGGGGAAAAATGTTAAAAAGAAAGTACATGATCATCTGCTTGACTGTGTTTGTTCTTACTAATTGAACCTTTAATGCTGTCCAGTAATAATGAGTTTGATGTGTGTCTGTAAAGAGCAAACCATCTGCAGCTGCAAGGTAAGGGGAGAAAACAACAAAGTAGTATATTGGAGAATCTTTATCAAATATTTTTCAAACAAAGGACCTTGATTTGTTTTATCCTGGCAAAAAAAACCAACAACAACAACCCAAAACCAAACAAGAATGCAAAATAAATACTGATTAATTCATCCCTGAGATATTTTTTTTGCTATGTTCTGCTTGTTCATACAGTATTACAGGCAGTTGTTTCCACCAGTGCAAAGCTTGGACTTAAACATTTAGTTGAACTGCTGACCTGAGCCAGTCACTCCTTCCAAACTCCGTGTGCCATTTGACCTCTCAGATGCACCCAGGGGAAAACTGATGAAAAGTATCAGCTGTTTGTCAAAGCTCAAAACGAATGATCAAGATTTTAAAGACAATCCATAATGCAGAAGCAGATGCACCAAATTTCCCTACTTAAGGTGCTTGATGGTTAGAGTATACCCTGGCTGTCCAGGCCCTGTGTGGCTGTCAGAAGGGTCAGAGACGTCCTGGAGGAAGGGGGTCCTTTAGACAGCCCCGTGAGGCATTAAGGTTTGTTAGGAGGTAAAAGAAGTCCCCTCTAATTGATGGGGCTTTGTTTTCCCACAGTCGTTGTCCTGGCAGTGGCCAACAGTATGGAAGAAGCTTAACTAGGGTCTGGGCTGATGGCAGGTACTGGGGTGGCAGCTGCAGAGGCAGCGCGTGAAGATGTTCGAAAGATGTGCAAATGGTACGTTTTTGTGTACGTGGAGGGAACAGCATCTCAGAATAACAGTGCCTGATCATCGCTAATCAAGGGGAGCATTGCTCTCCCTTCTCCTGTCTTCCAGCTGGAATCCACTTCGTGTTGAAATGTGTCTTAATTGCACAAGATTTTATTATGGAATATCAGCATGAAGACATCTCAGGCAGTAAAGCAGCTTAGCACTAATATTCAAGATGTGTATTCAAGATTAAATCATAGTGTACAAGGGAAACCAAAATGGTAATATTACTCATGAATACTAGCATGATACTTCACATTTCATAAAATGTCATAGAACCAAAGTAGACTTGCTCTTTTCTGGAGAGACAAATGAGCTGTAGCTGTTCTTTGTAATACTAATAATTTTCTGCAATATTGCCTTGATCTGTTTCATTTATGACTAGCAAGATGGGTATAGATTTGCTTGTTATATGCACTGACATGTGCTCTTGGCTTTGGAAAATAAATCCTGAAGCATTCAACTTCAGTAAAAGCTTGCCTATTCATTCTATACTCATAGAGCTGGCATTCCTGTGGCTATTTAGTCTCTATAAGAGAGTTTAGGATAAAGTTGAGGAGAGCGGAAGATTTATTCCCTACATCCTACTCACATAAAATGAAGCCATGCTCCCACTTCTTGACAACGGGAGGAAAGTGCTCTCTTGCCTCTAAGATTTCTTTGATTAGTCCTCATTAAAAAAATATGTGGAAACAAAAATTTTTGTGTAGAAAATACTCAAAAGTTAGAAACTATTCCCATGAGGGTTGGTCACAATCTATCAGATAATTTTTTCAATTTTGTCAGTTTTCCAACTTAAATAATTTAATTTCTTTTTTTTTCCCCAGTACCTTTGACCATTATAATAGGCTTTAGTGATATTCACTGTCTGTTTAGACTTAGATTAAATCAGGATCTGTTAACACAGATTGCTTTCACAAAGTTAATTTTGACAAGTCACATAGAAAGTCACAGACTTGCTTGAGTAGAAGTCAGGAGCTGGCTTCTTTTTTTCCTAAAATCACAACAGTTATTCACCTGGCAGAAACAAGATAAGATTGAAATCTTCTGTTTGGGAAACTCTAGTAGAGCACCCCTTAAGAATGTATTTTACATCTTATTTTTACTCCCTTTCCTGTTGGGTTTCAACATGTTTTTTAACCGCATAAAATTATATCATGATATATAAAATTATTGGCAGCACAAGTACCTTTCATCAGACTTGTGTAAACACTGATAGGTTCATTTTATTATTTAATTCAATTTTGCACCATATTACAAACACTATCACCCCTAGTTCTAGCAAATCACACGAATGCCCTAATTTCATAAAAATATTGTGTCTTGATTTTCCTTTTTAAAGCACGAGAATGGTGACTGTAACTTTTATGGATAGCGGGGTAATGTCTACTGAACCACAAGCAAAAAGTACATTTAGTTCTGTTCAAGTAGACTTCTTAGGCCTGGATAGCCCTTGCTTGCACTTTGTGATGTTAAAACACTGTATTAAGTGATCCATGTGATTACAGAAGGTGTTTTAAGAGGATTTTGCTTCATGATAGTAACTGAATGAATTAGCTGAACTGTCTCCTTATGTCCAGTAGATAACCTCAAGCCATATTCATGAGATGCTAATATTTACAGTAAATATACAACTATGCATTTTTTCATCCTCTTTTCCAAGCCGTGCAATCTGAGACCGTACAAACATCAGCTCCTTCTGGTCCAAGTGCTCTCGAGAAGCAAAACCGTATCTGTACTCCTGTTTTATGAATAGAGAAACTAAATTACAGATAAAATGATCAGTGAATTGGTGGAAGGAGAGACATCCATGCCACAAACTGTTAAGTGGTTTGGGTTAAATGAGCTGGCATTAATGAGAAATCTCAGGGCATGCCAAAAGGCCAGCAACAACAGCCTGGAGCATAGAACAGGCAGACTTTCCCCCAACAATGGAAAGATCCTGCTAAAGACAGTTTTATTCCATATGGACTGTGGTTCGTCTTTTGGGCCTGGAAAGATGCGGGAGTCCTATACAAAGATGGTACCTGATAGTTTCAGTGAAAACTGTAGGGTGATTCTTGCAACAAAGAAGCAGGAGCAAGACCACTTGACGTTTTCTGGTTTTGAGAGTTGGACTTGCTGATGTCTAAGCAAGTCCTTTCTTCTCAGAGGTGCACAGTGATAGCGTGAGGGGCAATGGGCAAGTGTCGGAGCATGGGAAATTCTGATTTGAAGTAATGGAAAATGTTTCCCCCATGAGGGTGGTCAGAGACTGGAACAAGGTGTCTGGTGAGGCAGTAGAGTTTCCATCCATGGAGATGGTCTGAACTTGATCAGACACAGCCCTGGGCCAGCTTTGAGCAGGGGCTTGGACTAGGTGACCTCTACATATCCCATCAAGCCTAAATTATTCCATGATTCTGTGTAGTTACCAAATCTTGGTTCTTTTTAAAATTCAATTTAAACAAGTTCAGTTGTACATAGCTGAGATACACTCCATGTTACAAGTTAGTGATGTTAATTTTTTGTTGCTCTTAAATTCTATTTTCCCCTCTGAAAAAGGTACAAATTTTTAGTTTTCATGCTTGGCATTGAAGCATTATGGCTGTCTCTGATCAAAGTTGCTACATATGCTTTTATTACACAAGATCACACATAGTCTGAAGAATTCAGGTTTTGCACAGAGTTTTAGATTTGTATCTTCATTTTGTTTGATTTCCCAGAAACATTATCTATCTAAACCAGAAGTGGTTACAATGCATAGTAAATTGAATGCAAAAATATAAACAACTTTATAATTTCCACTGCCTCTGAAAAAAAATTTCAGTGTTGATTTTAAGTGGACTGATTGAGGCAAAGAAATAAAGTCAGAGGAGATGGTTGTCATAAACAGCGTGCCATACTTAGAAAATTGATGTTCGACTGTATGCAAATCGATACATTATTTCTTTATATAAATGCAAAAAGGAATCAGGTTGAGGAAACACCACAGAAATTTATTTCTCCGTATTTTTTTTTTCTTTTCTCATACAACTTATAAGTATTTTAAAGACTTGTTAGTTTATGGGCAGGCCTTTTAAGAGCATAGAAGATCACTTGTGGATGCATTAGTCGTAAGTTGCATAAACGCATACTATGCCCTATTGTCCGTACAGCGGTTTTCTGTAGGTCTCTGGTATCAGGATGCAGACAACAGGTTTTACATGATTGGCCGTGATGTTTTTTTGCCTTTAATGACAAAACTGAAGCATAGGTTGTATATGTCATGGGAAAAGCTGCTGCCTGAAACCAATCAGTCAGTACCTCCCTTTCTACCTTGCCCATCAAAATGTCTCTCTGGCCAGAACCTTCCTCCGCTGTGTTGAAAAGGCAACGTATTACGCATAATGGTGCAAAACGTGTGGCAGGGGAATGAAAAAGTACACGAGAGGTTGACAAATTTAAACTTCTGTGTGGGAAACTGGCCAGAAGCCTAAAGACGTAGGCAGTCTGAGGGTGGTTGTGAGTTTTCTGCTGGAATTTTGTATTGGAAATGCAGTTGGGTTGAGAAGTGGAGATGGAGGTGGCAGCACAAAGCTTGGGGCCACCTAGAGCTGATGGGGTAAATCCCGCAGGGCACCAACCCGAACACATATGGTTTGCTGTTGATATACTCTGGGGTATCCAGACTGCAGTTTTTTCTTAACACACACGGGACTTTTCAGTTCTACTGATTGTTCATGTGATAAACAGATCCTCCTATCAGTGCACAGCCAGAAGATAGTATACTGATAATATTGAAACACTTAAAATAATACAGCATGAATGCAAAACAAATGAAAACAGATGTGGTTGTAAAATCATTTTCATCAGTGTAGCACTTAACTCTTTCTTCAATGAAAGCAATGTATATAAATATTTGTAATACTATTGTGGCTATTAAGGACTCAAAGTGAATTTCTTAAACTCAGATAAATAATGTTCGGTGCAATTTTTATAAAGCTTCTAAACAACATGATGCCTCAGTTTACTGCATATGTTTGAAAGTGAAATTATTATTTACAGCCTTTTGAGAGCTGAATAACTTTTTTTTTTTCTTTACGATAGCCACCTGCAGCACTGGCAAAGAAATTGATAATATAAACTTACTTGTTTATTTGGGTTTTTTTGATATTGTGATTAAAAGGTGGGCTCTTAAGTATATATATTTCTTCATTAGACTTCAGTTTTCAAATGGTTCTAATTTCCGTATGTTTTTTAAGGCTTCCTAGTATTATCTGGTCATTTTTTTCCACAAGTTTCTTCTTACACATACCAAAATTCATGCTCAGGGTAAGTGAGAATATTTTAATACTTATTTATTAAATATAAAGACTATATATTATATTTATAGTAAATATAAATAATATATATTTATACTATTTTAACTTTAACACTTAAAATATACTGAATCAATTGAAGGATAGGGGTTTCCTCTCATGTTTTTTCTTCAAATGTGAAGTATCTTTGCAACATAAAAAGTAGTATTGCTTATGAAGAGTTATATCCTCTGCTCTTGCACTGTTCTGTGTGGAGCGTCTTTTTCCTCTTGCATGCCAAAGCACTGCTAGACACCCAACTAAAACAACATGCCAACATCTAGTAAGTGTCGGAAGGAATGTTCCCTTAAAAAGCATATTAGAGTATGTTGTAACTTCTGTAACCCAGAATGAAATAATGAACTGTAGAATAATTCGGGTTGGAAGGGATCTCTAGGGGGTTGTCTGGTCCAGGCTCCATCCCTGCACTGCAACCAGGGATGGTTCATTCAGGTGGCTCAAGGGCTTCTCCAGGAGAGCTCTGACCACCTCCATGAAGGGAGATTTAACATCTGGGCATCTGTTCAAGGGCTGAGTTGCTCTCACTTTGAGGAATAATCTCCTTGCATTCAATCAGAATTTCTCTCGCCACGACTTGCCCCTACATGGTGCACCTCTGAGAAGAGCCTCCCTCTTGTCTTCTCGATAACCCCTCTTAGGTTGCTGGTGACAGTAATCAGTCACCTCCTTAGCCTCCTCTTCTCCAGGCTGAACAAGCCCAGTGCCCACAGCCATTCCTTACACAGCACATGCTCCAGCTCTCTACCCATCGCAGTGGCTCGCCACCAGACCCTCTCCAGTTTCTCCAAGTATTTGCTGTTACTGGGGGGGGGGGTCCCAAAACTGGACAGAGTGCTCCAGATGGGACCATGAGTGCCAAGTGGAGGGTAACAGTCATTTCCCTTGCTCTGCTGGCAACCCTCTGGTGATGCAGCCCACCAGCCTGCTGCTCCCCTGGACCCTCAGGTCGTCTTCTGCAGAGCTTCTCCCCTGCCAGTCCACCCCAATCTGTCCTGTGGCTTTCCCTTCATCTTCAGACTTCAGGAGGTTCCTCCACCTTGTCAAGGCCCCCACTTGAGTGATCATCTTGCACTCCATCTTATGCTCAGTAACAACCTTCCTTCGGTCCCTAAATGGCTGGAATAAACTTCATTAATTTAGTTTAAAATACAATTTTTCTTTTTTTTTTTTTTTGGCCTTTGGTAAGGAAATCATTAACTTAAAAATAGCCTCACTGTAAAAGTTCAAATGTGTCATGTTCTCAGTTTTACCTAAATTTTGTTTTTTAACAGATGAAATACGAAAATAAGATTCTGAGCACATTCAGTCTTTTTTTAATAAGTGTACTATGCTGTCAGAGATCTGTTTTGACTCATAATATAGACTTTCAAGTAAGATTGACAACTCATCCCCAAGTAGACCTTTCGAGATTAACATTTTACAAGATTTACTTTGGAAAGAAAATGTATCTCAGCAACATATAGATTCAACTCGCCTATAATTTACGTAGTATCTGTTTTCACAATGGCCCAACCAGAAATTCAGAAGTATTAACACTTAGAAATACCAATATTTTAAATAGGTATTTTATATATAGAGATATTTTATATAGAGAGATATTATTATATAGATATTTATATATATTTATATAGATAGATATTATAATAGATATTTTAAAGTCCCAGTCTCTGCCTTGTCTGTCTAATTTGTCTTCCAGGGAAAGATTTGGTCTGTTTGAAGTATGGCATGCTGGTTTATATTTGCCTCTTTTGACCACTTTTTCACACATTTACCATAGTCAACTTCTTTTTTTTCTTTTTTTTTTTTTTTGACCTTTTTAGGGTATGATATCATATGTAGGTATTCATAAGGAAGGGTATCTTAATTCTGTGTAAATGCAATTCACAGCTTTCTGGTCCAGCAGAAAAAAATCCTAAGTATCTGTGTGTAAAACAAAACACACAGGCACAAACAATAGAGGAAATCAACGTAAACAAGGGATTTATGATTGTGTCATGGGATTACTGAATTATGTAAAATTGGACGATAGGAAATCCTGATACGAAAGGAATAGTATAATGGTCTTTTCGTTATACGGACTACTAAGAAATTGAATAGATCCTAGATGGATAATAATCCAGGCCTGTTTTTTTAATGTATTTTTTTAATTATTTTTGCAGCAGTGTGTGCCAAGTCACAACCAGAAGGTTTCTGTTATTCAAAGGTGGAGGGAGGGTTAGGTTGCTCTTGTCGGAGCAAGCATCCATTCACCACGTTTGCTGCTAGAAGCTCACTGCGGGTAAGGACTAAATTTCTACAGTGGTCAGAGAGAGCCATGCCATGAAATTAAAAAAGGGAGTGAAGGGATGGCTGGAAAGTAGCTGAAGCTTATGATATTTAAAAGGTGTTCTGCATTGCTGGGCAGAAGTAAAGACCGAGAGGGTGTTCAGGCAGGGCACAGAAAAGCTTGTAGAATTGAAATCTACTTTTCTTGTGCTATAAAGGGATTTTTAAAAAGATGCAAAAAAACCTAATGAAGATTCAGCTCTAGTCGAATAGGTAGAGAATCACTTTGAAATCCAGATTTTCTTAGTTCAAGTTTCATCTGGGAAGAACTGCACACAAGGGAAGAAACATCAAATGAAAGGTAATCCTTCATTTGACATGGTTATCTTCTTAACTGCAATTGCAACACCCCTGCTATTTCAATTCACCTAAATTTATTCCATCAAGCATACCCTTATCTATCTGCGTGCATTTCACACACTTTGTTTTATTCTAGTGTTTCCATTTTACATTTGTAAGCAGATGTGCCGATAAATAGGCAACTACCTGAGAAAGCTTACTGTTGCTGTCGGCTACTGGGAAGGGGTAGCAAGCAGCACTCTCTGTGAGGCCAGGCCAGAAAAATACATTTGTGAGCAAATCCCACATGGGCACAAATGCAGCAGCCTGATCTGTTGGTTGGAAATGCCAGCCTCTCTCAGTAGCCAAGCCCACTCCACAAATCTGCTTTTCCTTTCCTTTTTTTCCTCTCTTTTCTTTGAATCTACTGTGGTTTTTAAGCACGCAGAACTTCCAACAAACCACGTACACCTTGAAGCCTGAAAACAAAAAGGAGCCTTGAAATGTGTTCTGATCTCTGGGGATCTAATTAATTTACTGATAGCAGCAAGTACTCTTACAGCCTGAGCTCGTTTCAAATGTGTCACATCATTTTACTAAACACGTTTTCTTTGTTACACCTAGTAGCCCCTAATAAATGACTTGTACATTCTCGTTTCTTATTTATTAAAACCACCTAAAAAATTTGTTTGGTTTAATTATAGCACTTTGTACTTTCCTGAGATTCAAATGCTTTTCTGTTTAACTAATGGTGTTAATGAACGATATGCATGCAACTTCTAAAAGCACGTTGTCACACCAAGCTGGTGCCTTTTTTCTTAGGATGTCGACTCTCTGATGACAGGGGACAAAATGAAGGGGTTTTTTTCTGCATACCCTAGTACATCAGGAAAACACCTGAATACATCCTGTTGACTTTCCAGGGCTAAGCGAGAGAAAGGATCTGTTGAGGACACTGAGCAGCAACCCTCTCCAGCAAGACATCAACTTGGAGAATTAACTACCTGTTTCAATCCTTTTGGTTAAAACCAATAAGAAGGTTATCATGAAAAAAACTCTTGTAGTGCTCTGACTCCTTTTATTCCAGTGTGACTTTTACAACAGGCTGTTACAGCAAAAACTCGAACCGCTCATTCACTTCTTTCTGGTATGAAGCATCAAGCACTTTTACGATGTCGTTAATACACGATTCTGTTAAGTGACTTTTCCTTAAGTGACTAACTTCTTTCTTCTGAAGGTTGTGCTGAGCAGCCACTCATCAGGCTGAAGGCACCAGTTGGTAGTTTTTCTTTATTTTCATGGGGCATGAAGCAGGATCATGTTTGTCAAACATATAGAAAAGCCAACAGCAGAGCTGCAGTGGGGCTCAAGCTGTGGAGTCCTCACTCAGCTCCAAGCGACGGTGGCAAAACACGCAGTATCAGTAGTAGGGCTAAGATTTTGCCAGAGTCTTGACTTGTATTGGAATGTGATGATTGATTTACCCAGCATGGCATGGCTTTGGCAAGCCTGAGGGAAGACTGGCACTTTTAAAAAGCAACTGGGGGAACAGAGAAGCCTTTTCTTGTAGGGTTGGGAGGTTTGGGGGAGGTTGATGCAGACTTTGCTGTGCTTATCCTCACTTTTACCAGCTCAAGATCAGCTTCAGATAACGATTTATGCTTGCACCACTGCTGGACCTCAGGCAATTGTTCCTGGAAGTTACTCCAAATAGCAGGAGTAAATAATTGAGAGCTAGGAGAAAGATACTATGATGTTTAAAAGTACACTGGCATTTTTGTTTTGCAAGCTTTCAAAAGAATTACTTTTTTCTTTGTGAAAATTTGCATGATTCCAGGTTTTCTTTCCCAAGATGCTTCCTGATTCTCTTGTGGGGTCACTCCTGAGGAATAAACATACCTGTCAGAGCAATATTTGCCTGAGAAACAGGACTCAAGCTTCTGTGCTGCCTACCCAGGAGACTTCTCACGTGTGACCCCAGGAGTCAGGGCTGGCTGCTCAGCTGTGGTTGTCCCATATTCACCTTCCTGGTCTGCTTGCAGCATGGAGGCAACTCAGGACTGGGTTTGAACCTCAGGTTTTCCACACTAGAAGCTTAAATACAAGATTTTGTTCTGCAGTTATTTATGACTGACATCATCACATGCTATCATCTCCTTGGATTGTGTCAGCCATCCAAACTCAGACCAGCCTTTAGCATTTGTGAAAATATACTGAGGGGTCAGAATAGCAGTTTTTAAGATGTTCTAGATAGTTAATTTCTCACATAAGAAATTAAGTTTCTATATCTGAGTAGTTTCCTATTGTTACAAATACTGTTGTGGTTGTGTGATAGAGTGATAGGTACTATTATATTATATTCTTTTTTTTTTTTTACTTTTTTTTTTTTTTTGCAAACCAGCCATTTTGGTACACTGTAATTTCAGTGTGCACCTACCTGCTCACATCGGAAAGCACAGTCTTACAGCACACCTCATTTTTATTTCTACTGGTAATTAGGGATGAAAATGCATCTTGCTTCTGTTCTTTTCTATAAGGAATAGAATGAAAATGTTACCTAAAAATCAGTGTTCAAAATATTTAAAGCTAGAATCAAAGCTGTGATGTTGTCTCAACAAATACAGGGTAGTGTTTTAATACATTTTAAAAGTGAGTAGAAGTAAGGTGGAAAATTCTGTTCAAAATACCTTTTTTTATATGGATTAAAATCCTAACCTAAATCTTGCTGATAGAAGCTTTCCAATGCTTCCTGATTTATAAAATCATCTTCTGTTGCATATTATTATATTATATCTCTAATTGTATAACCTAATATTTTTATGCCAGGTATGTGAATTTAGAAATATGATCAAAACCTTTGCATCTCTTTGCTCCTGAAGCTAAGTTTTCAGGCTAGTGCCCATAGCGGGCTGGTGGCCAGAGGAGTCCAGCGTCACAGCAGGGCTGCCGTTCATCAGTCATTCAGCCCAAGTCGTGCTGGAAAGTCTCCGTAGCTGCACGGCTGCGCTCAGGGAGCTGCATGTGGCACTGCTCTCATGGACTGCTGTACATAGATGCAGTGCTGGTGGGACCTAAGGCAGAAGTGAGAATTGAGTGTGTAAAAGGTGGAATATTAGAGATTTTACAGTTAGGGTCTACACTCTCTCCTCCTGGGTGCCCCTCTCTTGCTCCTCCCACAAATCCCTGCTCCCCCTTCATGATCTCAAGTTTTCCCTGCCCTCCCTTCCTGAGCAGCTGGCATAGTTTAAGCCCAGCCGGCAACAAAGCACCACGAAGCCGCTCGCTCACTCCTCCCCTGTGGTGGGATGGGGAGGAGAAAATATAACTAAATGCTCATGGGTTGAGACAAGGACAGGGAGGGAATCACTCACCAGTTATGGTCACAGGCAAAAACCAGACTCATCTTGGGAAAAAAAACAAAATCAATTTAATTTATTACCAATCAAATCAAAACAGGATAATGACAAGTAAAATCTAACCTTAGAACACCTTCCCCCCACCCCTCCCTCCTTCCCGGCTCAACTCCTCTCCCAGTTTTCTCTCCCTCCTCCCCCCCAGCAGCGCAGGGGGACAGGGAATGGGGTTGGGGTCAGTTCCTCATACATTGTCTCTGCTGCTCTTTCCTCCTCAGGGGGAGGACTCCTCACTCGTTCCCTGCTCCAGTGTGGGGTCCCTCCCATGGGAGACAGTTCTCCACAAACTTCTCCAGCTTGGGTCCTTCCTACAGGTTGCAGTCCTTCACAAACTTCTCCGGCGTGGGTCCCTTCCACGGGCTGCAGTCCTTCAGGCACAAACTGCTCCAGCGCAGGCTTTCCCATGGAGTCACAGCCTCCTTTGGTCACCCACCTGCTCTGGCATGGGGTCTTCCATGGGTTGCAGGTGGGCATCTGCTCCCCTGCTCCCCTCCATGGGCTGGGGGGGGACAGCCTGCCATCTCACCACGGGCGGCAGGGCACCCCTTCCTCCGGCGCTCCTCCTCCCCCTCCTTCCTCACTGACCTCGGTATCTGCAGAGGGGTTCCTCTCACATTCCAATCTCCTCCCGTGATGCAGGTTCCCCTTCTTAAATCTGTTCTCCCAGAGGCACTGCCACCGTCGCTGATGACTACCCCCTCCCCTGCTACCAAAACCCCACCACACAAACCCAGTACGGCAGCTCTCTATGTTGTCCTCTGCTCTCTTCATACTCTCTTCCCAGCGTAAGTGGGACTTCGATTCTGCATCCAATTTCAGTCCAGCTGTGAATGAAAACAAAGCCCACAGTCTGTGGAGCCTCACACAGGTTCTCCTGCCTGCAAAAGCCCCTGATAAGATTTCTGCCTTTTGAGGCCCCACTTTTAGCTCATTAACACTGCTGTGTCTTCTCCCATACTTCGTGTGCTGCTTGTATGGTCCATGGAATGGTTCAGCCCTGCAGGCTGTGCTTGGTAGTCTTGGGCTTTGACTTCTGCCTGGCTTTAGGACTCAAACTGACTGGTGGGGGGAGTTGATTCCTCTCAGGAGGTTGGATTTTCTGTCATCTCCTCAGTATCAAGCTATTGTCTGCCCTCTGTAGCTCTTTGACTTCAGGGTGTAACATATTTTCAGTATTTCATAGTGGGTTCATTCAGGGATCTTCCAGTACTTTCCTGAGCTGCTTTTTTTGTTTCAGTCTCTGGTGGTGGTCCTGTCCTCTTGCAGAGACTCAGCTGCCAGTTTCGATGTGTTTGATGTGCAGCATCAGAGCAGCAACTTGCTCCCCCACGGTTTTACCTTCCTTCACAAACACTGAGCAGTTAAAAACAACTTTTTGTTTCATGTTTTCTATCGAGAGCAGCACTCCCCACATTTCACCGCTCCCACCTCACAATTTGGCGCTTCCCGCAGGGCTGGCTGTATTTTGGGTCTAGTGCCAACCGGCTGTAAGCAAGGACAATTTTACCACACCCCATGCAGACTCTCTGACGGGTACGGGTTTCTAACGTGTGCTCCTGGCTCCCTCTCTGCCACCCTACTGCATCTGTGGAGACCTTGCTCCCTTCAGACCATCACGCCCCAGCCATGTCCTCGCCTTAACTCATTCCCTTTCAGCCCTCTCAAAGGCTTCACAGCCCTTTACGTTGGAATAATGAAGCATAATAATTTCAATGTTTTTAAGTACATCAGTACAGTTCAACTGTTCATTATCCCACAGTATACTTAAACCACCTGCTTTTACATGCCAGACGGCTCTGTCGAAGCATCTCTACCAGTAACTAAATGGCCAGGTGAAGGCCAGACGTACCATTTGGCATCATGGTCGTAGGCAGAGAAGTAGCTAATGGCATCAGGCAGATAATCGGATGTGTGTGGGAGGGTGAACGTCTGGAATTGAACTTTTGAACTCCTGAGCTGCAACCAGCACAGACTGGTTGTAAATTTGGGTAATGACCGGGCTAAACAGAAGCGTCATGTCCTGAATCCTCCATGAGACATGAGACAGAGTCAGCGGCTGGTCGTGCAGTGCACTGCTGCAGACAGACTGCTTAGACTGGGAAACCGAGGGCCTGGGCTCTGGAGAGGAGACGTGTCCCAAAAGCCAGTGCCCTTGGACCGAAGAAGGGTGCCTGGAAGGAAGACGGTGTGGATCCTGGAAGAGGGGGCAGATCCTGGAGATCAGGGGATGCCCAGTCGGTTTTGCCAGGCACCGTGGCCGGCAACGGCTGGCAACAGCAAGCCACGGCGGGGCAGAAACCACCGTCTCCCTGTGGGGAAGGGCAGTCAGGACCTACGCAAGGCCGCAGTGCCTGGGGAGCACGTGTACGAGCAGCAGGGGTAATGGGTGGGCAGCAGGCAGGTGTCCCACCGGCTGGCTGGGTCTGGCTGGGCGGTGAGGGCCTCGCTGGAGATCTGGCGGGCCTGCAGCCCTCACGCCTGTGGGCGGAAAGCACATATGTCTGCCAGCTGGTCTGGGTCTGTCATGCCAGCGAAGCCCCGCCGGGGATTTGGTGTGCTTGCAAGCCTCCAGCAAATCCCAGTATCCAGACTGGCAGCAGGCTGGTGTCTCACTCACTCCCACCCCTGGCAGTCACCCATTCTGTCCTGCTCCGACAACGCAAGGCAGCTGCAAGCCCTGTTGCAGCTGGTCAGTGGGCTTCAGCTGCTTCACGCTGCCCCAGCACTTATGGACTTATGCTTTTGTAGTTTTGGTTGGTTTTTTTTTTTTATTTTCCTACTTTTAGATGTAAATTTTAAATGATAAAAGTAAATTTTTGTACATTGAAGAGATGGTTAGAGCTAAGACTGAGAGTGTTTATCAGAAAAACTGGGTCAGGAATTCACAACTAACCCCAAAACAAAAATTTGGCAATGCTAAAAAAGTAACCGTTTAACATTACATGTTAAATCTAAACACAGTGAAGCATGAAAATGTAAGCAGTTTCCAAGCAGTTCCAACTCTAGCCTGTAATGTCACCATGAGGAAGAAAAAATTATTTTCAAAACTCACCTTATTTGTCACCAGGAATGACAAAACTCAACAGCAATTACGATGCTACAGACCTTGGATGGTGACTACAGACAGATTTAGAGCTGTTTGGACATAGAAATACAGATGGAATTGGTCTGGAAGTACATATACAAATGTGCTCAAACATGACAAGGATGGGCGCATGCAGGCCGTGATGGTTCCTGAGTGCTAAGGCTGAGCGAAGGTATCTGTACGCACATAGCCAGTGTCATACAAAATAGGACTAGCTCTCTGTTCATTTGTGTCAATAATTGTGCACAACTGCTGAGCCGTGAGCCTTTTATCTGCATATAGTAAATCTTAATAAACCCCTCATTAGGCTTAAAATCATGTAGGAGCATGTAAACGAAATAGTACTTCCTTTCCTGGGTCTAAGGTTTACAACCATTACCATTTCTAGTAAGAAAAATTATCGTTACGTTCCTCATATTGATATTTAGCAGCTTTTTGAGTACTTTGAGGTAGGTCCCTAAGATGCGTAGAGACTCATTACTGGGGCAGTTTTTCTCTGTCAGTAGGTGCACTTAAAAACCTGTTTGTCCTAGAGATGTTCTTTTGTCTAGCAACAATCTGAAGCTCACAGACATGAGATATTACTGGCAAAATTATCATCTTTAAATTTAGGCAACAAAAGGTATTCATGGAAAAAGAGGGAGAGAGAAAGCTACGCTGGCTATCTTCAGTGTTTCTGCAGCATGGAATTGGGTTCTGCTGCAAGATCTGTTACTAACTTGAGGCACACATATGTCTATTTAATCATTTAATTGTATCTGGAACAGCTGGAAAGAACACAAAAAAACCTGGCAAGTTGGTAGCTTGCTTTTTTTTCCCCACCTCATGTCTTACCAGAGTGAATGAAGATGAAGCTAGCAGCAGCTCCTAGCAGTCAGGCCATGTGCCCCCTGCGTAGAGGTTTCTGGCAAGGGGGGGACCATGTGTCCACTGCTACCTCCTCAGAAGATGCAGAGCATCTCTTACTGCTCTCACAGCATCATGATTGAGACCCTGACCTGGTGCCCGCCTTGCCCACCGTTCTGTGGCCACAGTCATTACTTTTCCCAGTCCAGAGGTGGAGCAGAGCTTGCAGAGCAAAGCGAAACACACACAGAAACTTTCATTCAAAAATAGAAGTTCAGTTAAAAAGTAGAATATTGATTAAAATAAACAAGTGGGGCGGGGCTTGGAAAGCTGGAAAGTTTTCCTGTGCCGTGCACACATGTAAAATTTCAGGACTTTTTGTTGGGGCAACAAAACTAACCAAAACCAGGTAAGTCATAGCCCTATCTAAGTCTTTGGCTGTCCTACATTTGTGTCATTAGGAACCAGCTACGTTCTAAATCTTCATTTTTTTCCCACTTTCGTTTTACAATCCCTAGTTGCAAATTATATGGAAAATGCTGTGTCTAAAACAACCAAAGTGTCAATTAGATGCAATATGAAATCATTCATGTTGGATAATCCTGGTTTAAATACAACATAAACAACCCACTGTTAACTTTCAAAGGTGTGAATGAATGTCATTCATTCAGCTTCTGAAACAGAAAAACTCCTTTTACTGCTTAACAGAAATGGAAATCCTTTTCTTTTTGTTTCCCTCTCAGGGATCCTGACACCCCCCAAAAAGCAGAATATTTGTCTGGTTTTGTTCAGACTTGAGAACAGACACCACAAACTGTTACATTAATGTAGTGAGTCTTCCTAGCAATGTGTTATCAATTGTCAGGTGTTATCAATGAGATTGATATCATAGTAAAACTACAAGAAGCATGAATACATTATTAAAAAGCACGCCGAAGCACCTATTCATAATTTTATACATTCTGCTTGGAAGCCTGAGATGTCAACGAATTCTTCAGCATCTTCATGCATCTTCTCTCCTGGTATTAGTGTATGAGCCAGTGTTTACTGAGGACTCAACATGACTTAATTTTTGTTTGCTGGATGTCAATTTTGTTTTGCTCTATGTTTAAATTAACAGGTGTGTATGTAATATAGACTGCAGTGGATACAGTTTTAATCCTGTATGTGCTTCTGATGGAAGTTCCTATAACAATCCATGCTTTGTTAGAGAAGCATCGTGTCTGAGGCAAGAGCAGATCGACATCAGGCACCTTGGACACTGCTCGGGTAGGCTTAATTTTGTTTTTCTGGTAAATGTAAATTCTGACTAATTTTTTTAAGTTCAAAACCTACAGCTTGAGGTGTGCCATGTGTTGGTCTGGATGCTGGGGTTACTGGCTGTTACTGACCGGGTGTGCTACCAACCTGGTCGTATGGGAGGAGCAATGTGGGAATGTGTCCAGTTTTACTGCAATTAAAATACTTCTTTGAAAATTATTCTGGCTTCTCAATGACATACGTGTAGTGGTCTGGAAATAAGCATTTCCTAATAGCTATCCATGCATGTTTTTATCATCTAGAAACAGAAGACACAAACGCAGTTGGAAAGAAAGACGATGGTATGCAGTATCGGCCAGAGGTGAAAGGTACTGTGCTGACTTTGTGCTGTTTCATTATGGTTTCACAAGATGAGAAAATAGAGCACGCAGATCCCTTCTTGTCTGCCTTACAGCTTTGATTTCTATAACCGAGACAGACCTGTGAGCACTTTCTTTCTTACAGCATGTTGCAAGGCTGGCAAGGAGGAGATGTGCATGATTTGTGAGTTTTACCTGCTGTATTCCTCTAAGGTGCCCAGCTGCTTACCACCCTATGCAGCGGTCATAGGATTAGATTCCCCCCAAGTGCTGTGAAAATGGTTTTACTGGAAGACACCGAGCTGTGACATTCCTGATGAAATGACACAAGCCTCCCTCCTGTGACCCCATCTTTTCTGTTAACTTCTGGAAAAAAATGGCAGAGTCTGTATTTGTTAGGTTGTTTTAAAATGTTTTCAGTAAACTAATACACTGAACCACATCGGCTGAAAATCTTTTACCTATACGAACCTTACCTTACCTTTAATAGCCTTAGTATAAGGCAGAGTTTCACTTTCTGCTCAGTTATTTTATGTGGTAGTAGCCCCTGTGTCTTAGGTGCATTCTCAGAACAAATATGCTTCTGTATGTCATGGCTCTTGCTCAAAGTGTTGCTGTCCAGGACAAAACACCTCTGTCTTTCTCAAGTTATTGGCAAAGAGCAGACCTTCATAGGTGTTAACCTTTCCTCCTCTTCTCTCACAAATAATAGCATGGATAGAATAGAACAGAACAGAACAGAATAGAATAGACTATTTCAGTTGGAAGGGACCTAGACCTACAACAATCATCTAGTCCAACTGCCTGACCACTTCAGGGCTGACTAAAAGCTAAGGCATGTTGTTAAGGCTTGGGGCATCAACTGCCTCTCTAGCAAGCCTGTTCCAGTGTTTGACCACCCTCTCGGTAAAGAAATGCTTCTTAATGTCCAGTCTAAACCTCCCCTGGTGCAGCACTGAACCATTCCCACGTGCCCTGTCACAGGATACCAGGCAGAAGAGCACAGCACCTCCCTCTCCACGTCCCCTCCTCAGGAAGCTGTAGAGAGCAATGAGGTCGCCCCTCAGCCTCCTTTTCTCCAAACTAGACAAGCCCAAAGTCCTTAGCTGCTCCTCATCCTAGGACATTCCTTCCAGCCCTTTCACCACTGGTGCACTCAAGGACCTTCACATCCTTCTTAAATTGTGGGGCCCAGAACTGCACGCAATACTCATCAATATATCTGAAATACTGAATACAGCAGGATTAATCATCTCTGTTGACCGGCTGGTTATGCTGTGGTTGATGCACCCCAGGATGCGGTTTGCCCTCCTGGCTGCCAGGGCACACTGCTGACTCATATTGAGCCTGCTGTTGACCGGCACCCCCAGTTCCCTTTCTGCAGGGATGCTCTCCAGCCACTCCTCTCCCAATTTACACTTGTGCCTGGTGTTACACTGTCCTAGGTGCAGAATCCGGCATTTGGACTTGTTAAATTTCATCCCATTAATTATTGCCCAATGCTCCAATCTAGATCCCTCTGCAAGGCATCTTGTCCCTCGAGAGAGTCAACAGCACCTCCCAGTTTGGTATCATCAGCAAACTTGCTAATGGTGCATTCGACTCCTGCCTCCAGGTCATTGAAAAATATACTGAGCAGAACTGGCCCTAGAATTTGAGCCCTGAGGAACACCACTGGTGACCGGTTGCCAGCCAGATGCAACCCCCATTCACTACAACCTGCTGAGCCCTGCCTTTCAGCCAGTTCTTCATCCAGCGCACCATGAACCTGCTCATCCCACAGCTGGACAACTTGTCCAGAAGGATGCTGTGAGGGACAGTATCAAAAGCCTTACTAAAATCCAGAAAAATGACATCCACCCGCCTTCATCCACTAGGCAGGTGACCTTATAGGAGGATATCAAATTAGTTAAACAGGACTTTCCCTTTGTGAATCCTTGTTGACTGTGCCTGATGATTGCATTATTCTTTAAATGCCTTTCAATAGTACCCAGTATAATCTTCTCCGTAACTTTTCCAGGAACTGAGGTTAGACTGACAGGTCGGTAGTTCCCTGGGTCTTCCCTCACGCCCTTCTTGTAAATTGGAATAACACTGGCTAGCTTCCAGTCAGCAGGGACCTCCCCAGACTCCCAAGACCTTTGGTAGATGATTGAGAGGGGTCCTGCCATAACATCTGCTGGCTCCTTCAGTTCTCTGGGAGGAATCCCATCAGGCCCCATGGGCTTGTGAACATTCGGCTGATACAGCTGGTCCCTTACAATTTCAGTGTCCACAAATGGAAAGTCACTGTTCCCACACTCGTGGTCCTCCAACTCAGGGGACTGGGCAGCCCAAGGTCTATCATTATTATTAAAGACTGAGGCAAAAAAAGCATTGAATGCCTCCACTTTTTCTTCATCCCTATTAGTCAGATGACCATCTTCAACAAGTATTGGTCCAATGTTTTCTTTAGACCTCCTCTTGCTATTAACATACTTTAAAAAAGCCCTTCTTGTTATCTGACACAACACTGGCCAGATAGAACTCTAACTGAGCTTTGGCCTTTCATGTCTTCTCCCTGCATATACGAACCACAGCTCTGCAATCTTCCTGCAAAGCCTGACCTTGCTTCCAGAGATCACACAGTTTCTTTTTCCTCTTGAGCTCCCTGAGGAATTCCCTGTTCAGCCAAGCTGGTCTTCTGCCCCGCTTGTTTGACTTGCAACACAATGGGATTGTCTGTCCCTGTGCTTCTTAAAAACTGACCAGCACTCATGGACTCTTAAACCCTCAAAAGCAGATTCCCAGGGTACTCTGCTACACAGCTCCGTGAATAGCTTCAAGTTTGCTCTTCAGAAGTCCAGGGTAGCAACTCTGCTGTCCTTTTTTCTCATTACATTGAAAATTTTAAACTCACCCATTTCATGATCACTGCGGCCAAGGCAGCCACCTGCCATCACATCCCCCACAAGTCCTTCTCTATTCACAAATAGCAAGCCTAGGAGGGCGTCTTTCCTAGTTGGCTCACTGAGTACCTCAAGAAGTACAACAAGAAGTTACCTCCTACAAACTTCAAGAATTTCCAAGACCTGCTCATCACAGCAGTATGATATCTCTTTTGATCAACCTCAGACTCTTTGTTGCTACATCATTAGTACCCATGTGAAACAAGAGGAATGGATAGTAGTCTGAAGGTTGTACTAAGCTCTTTAGTCCTGTGGTGACATCCGTAATTCGGGCCCCAGGGAGGCAGAAAACTTCCCTGAAAAGAGGGTCCAGTCTGTAAATGAGTGCTTCCGTTCCGCACAAGAGGGAACCACTAACGACCATAACTCTCTGTTCTTTCTCCTTGGCACTGGTCTTAATGCAGGGTTTTTTGTGAGGAGTTGGTATCTTCTCTGTTAGCTCTGGTCTTTAGTTTTTTCTATTGTTATACTTGTTTTGCACTCCCATGGCCTCCCAGAGTAAAGCCATCCCACCATGGCTTTCATTCCTTGTGTTCTTCTTGAAAAGCCGTTCAGTGCCAGAAAGCTTCGTATAATTTTATTTTTTCACAAATTCTCTTATTTTCACTCCATATCATGTGCCAGTTAGAATGATATAATGTCAGTCTTCATTTACATTATGATGGCACAAAAGGCACCAAATGGAATATACATCTTATTATGTGATGTAATGAAACACCACTTCTGGTTCCTATTCAGAAGAAGTTACAGCCTTTTATTCATTGAATTTTAATTGCCCTTGAAATCTAGTTAGTGCAAAAAACATTGTATATAATTATCATTATTAATGCGTATAGCTTATGCAGTCTCAAGTTTGGCAAACGATGTGCACAGAGGGAGTATGCCTTGTGCAAAAAAATTGTATTGAAATTTTTCTATGCAGTAGTCTGGTCTTTTTATAATAGCGAGAGCTTGAAGTGAACTACTTTGAATGACTTTTTCTTCCAGGATAAGAGAACAGTCCACACTTCTATCTGTTTGCTTTTGCTTTAAATTCCTGTGAGTTACTCTTGTTAAACCCTGTTCTCTGAATGTATACTACCTTCTAGTCTCTAGAACCACAGTCATGACAGTCTCCTTCTCCTGCAGTGCAAGTGGCTACCTAAAGTTACATCAGAAAGGTCTCTCTTCCCAGATTCATCTGTCTTGCTGGTTTTGTTGTACCAAGATGAGCATGAGAGTTTCAGGTTTTGTGCATGCCTCTTGCTTCTGGTGAAGTATCTGAACTCTTATACCCAGCCACTCTTTCAAGGCTCCTACACCAGTTAAATCTTGCACTTGGAAGCTCTGAAGCAGTCTAGCAGGCGGATTCCCATCAATAGGTGGGTAAATGTCTGTTTTACACTAGCTTTAATCACCTCCTGCATTTAACAACATCTCTTTGCTTAATACAAGTTTTGCCTCTGACTTGGGTGACCCTGGCTATCTGACCACCTTTCAGGGGATGCATCTTTCGTGGGGCCTCACATTCTCTATTAGTACATACATTAAAACCAGACATGGCACAGCTATCTGAACAGACTAATATGTATGTAGCTTATTACTAGCCTTTGATTGAGACCAGATGTGACAGTAATTAACTGCTTGGAGGAGGAGGGAGGCAACAGTTTTGGGATGAGACATCCCCACTTTTCTCCTCTTAGGCAGGCTACCACATAGTCCATTCCATCAGGTCAGTGGTGGACATATTGTCAGTATTAGGCAATGTTCTTCCTTTGTATCAAGTCTTCTGTATCTTTGAAGCATAGCCTGATCCAACAGTCTTCCTTATATCTAAAACCTCTAATAGTTAGATTTTTTTTTCTCCTGGAACAAATTAGAAGACATTCCGGAAAATATTCAGGGAAAACCTAAAACAGCAGCATGCCTTTTTTTTCTTGTATAAATACATTATCTTTCTTGCTGGTGTTATTTCAAATATCTGCAATTGTATAAGAGATTTCTTCTTCACAGTCCCTTTTTGCTTTGCACCTGCAGTCTATTATAATCTTGTATTTGTGACGCTATAGTCTATTGCCATGGAAATGAACATAATTCCACAATTAACACTCGCATCTTTAGATCCCTGCTCTTTAGAGAAGTTCATTATGAAATACCAAGTTCTGTGTTTAGGACTTTTTTACAGAAAAATTTTGGGGAAAGAACGGTTGAAAATGTACACAGCTTTAGATAGTTTTAGTAACATTACAGAAGCACAAAAGGCGCTGGGGCAGAAGGGACTGCCTTCCTGTGCTGGGCTGACCCAGCCAGCCACTAAGTGCCCACCAGCCACTTGCTCAGCCCCATCTTCCCCCCAGGAGGATGAAGGAGAGAGCAAAACAAGAAAAACTCATTGGTCAAGATAAAGGCAGTTTAAGAAGTGAAGGGAAAAAAAAACAACAAGCGATGTAAAAGCCATCACTCGCAACATCCCACCAGCAGACTGATGCCCAGCTGGTCTCTGAGCAACTGCCACCTTGGAAAAACCAAAACCGCAGTTTTTATTGCTCAGCATGATGTCACATGGTAGGGAATATCCCTTTGGTGAATTGGGGTCAGCTGTCCTGGCTGTGCCTCCTCCCAGGCTCTTGCCCACCCCCAGCCTACTCACGGAGGGGAGAAGGCAGAGAAAGCTGTGATGCTGTGCAAGCAACAGCCAGAACACCGGTGTGTTCTCAGCCCTGTTTCAGTCAGAAATCTAAAACACAGCACCGTACACGCTGCTATTTAGAAAGTTAACTCCATCTCAGCCAAAACCAGTACACTTCCCAAAGGAATGGGTATTTTCAGCTCATTTCAATGTTTTGAAGTTCCCCCTCCATAAAAGCGTTTCACTGAGGAAGACCACTATCGTAGTGTGTTTGATTTCAGCTATAACGACCGGTGGTACCAGTCGGATCTGGGCTTTATCAAGTTGTATTCTACCCAGTAATCATAAAATGTGGTTCAGCTTCATTCTAACCCTTCAGATTTTTTTCCTCTGTTTAGACATGGCAGAACGCTCTCTGTGTCTATGTATTAGCTCTTTGCCCCAATGCCACTGGCAAGGCTTCTGCTGATCTTCCTGCATTGGCTTGTTTCTGTCATGAATACTTTTCTCCTTTCGAGAAACCTGACATAAGAAGCATATGTAGCTGTCTCTGAGGATAATTTTTCAGTGCAGTACATTCTAGCAAATCTCTGTAGGTGCCTCTGAAACTTCACCCTTAAGCCTTTCCTTTATTATTCTGTATTCCTTTATGCACTACAAGTTTTTAAGGATATGCTATTCTTGGTTGAGATTTTTTAATGACTATCGTACAGCCATTTGTAATTGTTTATGTACATTTCTTTTCAAGACGCCAGTGATCAAAGAGAAGACATTTACATTGGAAACCACATACCTTGTTCAGAAAGCTTCAACGGCTACTGTATACATGGAAAATGTGAATTCATTTATTCCACTCAGAAGGCTTCCTGCCGGTAAGTCCTGCATGCCTCCAAAATGTGCCTGAGATTGCTGTAAAGCTTAATCAAAATGCTCTCTAGACATAATTACAGGATGTATCAGCTTGCAGTTATCTAACCAGTGGCACAGGAGCCATATCCCTATGCTGTGGGCAGCACCCAGCTGCTCCAGTCGTGCGGGAGATTGTGCTCAAAGGAGAGGCTCAGTCAGTCAGGTAGTTCAGAAGCTGAATCCCTCTGAGAAGTGTGGCCTCAGTGTTGTGTTCTTATTTTCAGCTGCTAAATCCTATCTAGAGAAAAAAAAAACAAAACACAACACAAAAAAAAATGCTTCTGTCTTGCATGGCTTCTCTGTATGACTGTGCTTTCCCCATTGACCTCTCAGTCTGTTCTTACACTATCTGTACATTTTATTGCTCCTGTCATAAACTCTCTCTAGAGTATCAATATCTTATTTTTAACATTTATTGCCTTTTTTCACAATAATAGGCTTCATCTAGAGAGTATAAAATTGCAAAATATTCTTTAGCCTGCACTTTTTGTCTACAATATAATCTAGCAGTTCAGTACACTCAGTATTAAGCCTCTCAGTGTTTCCCAGGATATCTGAGTGTTCCAGTTTATTTCCTTAGCTCCCAGATAATTTTTTTCTTTACATTTCACCAACTAAATTCTGCATCTTTGTTTTCCTCAAAAATAAAAATGAATTTTAAAAGTTGTTTATAGAAAAAGGCCATTTCTTCTTAATAACATGTAGTGCCCTACTTATTAGGAGGTTTCACTCCTGAACTTTTATCTTGCAAGCTTGTACTTTCAGATTAATGTGGTTGAAGATGCTATAACTCTTTGCTTTCCTTTGCTTTGGAAACTTCAGCTGTAAATCCATTAGATACTATCACATTTTCTCCCCTGACCTTTATTGATCAAGGATATGTAGGGGTTTTTTGCACTGCCAAGATTTAAGGGTTTCCAGACTGATCAGAGGGCAGGAAGCCCAAAAGGCAGAGCCAGTATGGTTGTCAGCTTAAGCATTTGAAAGCTTATATTATTCCTTTTCCCATCTGACGCCCTTTCTTGTTTATTTTCACCTTTCCAATAGGACTTATATGCTTTTTGCTTTTCTTTGGCTAGAACCAAGAGAGCTCAACACGCCTTTGCTTCTCTTGGGAAACTGGGTGCATCCCCAACATCATCTTGATGGGCATTAGGCAGCACTATTTGATTACAGTATTCTTTGACCTAGAGCTGTGTTTAACACAATTTCTGATGGATTTTTCCTCAAAATATTTAAAGTAGAGGTATTTCAAGGAAAACACTCCTGGCTGAATGAACTGATATTTTTATTTCTCAGAATTTTTTTCTGGATGGCACTAATCATATAGTCATTTATTCATTTATGATTCAATTACTATTCAGTCATTTAAATATTCATTATTACTCTAATAATTACTGATAGGCAATGTTTTGGTGAATTTAATTAATGTACTGTCCCTTAAATTTTATTTTATAATTACATATACTATTAGTACCTTTAATATTTGTTTAAACAACCTGAACAATATCTCAGCACTGGACCTAGCACAACAAACCTCATGTGTTTCCAGTCAAGAATTTCTGACTCTCAGTTCTTAACCCTAAGTATCACATCTCCTTTGGATTCTTCTTGGCTATTTAAATACTGATGGTCTCATACTTTATGTGTGTTTCTTACTGGAACAGAGTTATTAAGGAAACAAATTATTTATATCAGACAGCAACCCACCATAGTAATCATGTAATTCTACCAAAGAAAAAAAATTCTCTCTTTCTCTGGCAATGAAAATATAATGATGAATGCTAGGGGCAGATTGTTATTTTCAAATGCTTTGCATTCTCATACATATCTAGTATATACATTGTTTAATTTGGTCCTCATTTCCTGGTAGTGATATATGTGAGGTATCAGATGACCTAAAAAACTGCAGAAAATACCTGTGCAGAGCAAATGCTGACTTTTGCTTTCACTGGGGGCAATGAATCTTCCTGCTCATTGTACAGCAGCCCTCCAGGACTGCCAGCAGACAGGTGGGAGGAAGGTTCTGTAGTAGTCAATTGCGTAATATTTAGTTTAGCAGCCTTTGCACAGCTGGGATCTGGTCTATCCCCTGCTGTCCCTCTTATGCAGTGCAGTTCTGCCCTGTCCTTATGGCAGGCTGCATCAAGGAGGAACAGTTCAGCTCTTTGCAAAGAAATCTAAACTTCTTTATGCTAACTCAATTAATTGACTGATCAGCATATTTTGATAAATCCATGCTGACCTCTATTTATCTTGCTGTTATATTAATGCTATATTATCTTGTTATATATTAATGCAGCAGAATGCTTTAAAATCTGTTCTACTAGTTTAAGGTAGCTTAAACTAGTGCCTAGTACTTTATTCCACCACCAACATAGTTCTTAACACAAGCACTTCTTCTTTGCCGGAATTCTATACTCCTGAATCTCCATTCAGTACTTCTCAGAAATAATTTCCTGGTGTTTCTGAGGAAACATCTTTGAATTACTTGTGCCTCCTCTGCTTTGTTTTGCCTCCTCTGCTTTAAAGCAATTCTCACATTGATCACACTTTGACTGTTACCTTCTTTAATGAAAAGCAAAGTAACAGTAAGAACTCAGTCCTCTTCACTAGCAAGGAGCCCTTACTGTTTCTTTTTGCACGATTAACAATGTGTTCCCTGTCCTGTTTCTTCCTGTATGCTAATACATGTTTCTCTTGATTCCCTTTCTAGCCATTACAGAGCTTACTTACAGTACATGGGGGTTTTTCTTTAATAACTCTGCTCTTACTGGAACTTGTTTCATGCCTGAACCAAAACTCCTTACACAGCAGCTCATGGCTGGAGAAAGTAGAGTCACAAGATTATGAACATGCAAACCCCAACTATTATCCCTGCATGCAAAGGGGGATTAGAAGTTGCATTAGCAGTTGTAGGAAGGTCTGTGGAGTAATTATTTCATTCCTCCAAGCAGAATTAATTCCTACCCTAGCACAAAGCTTTTGGATGGATGAGACTGATTTTGTGTCTCATTCAGGCTTATCTGATCCAGTTTACAAAAGGATTGTTTCTCTGCCTCCGTGTTTGTATTTCTTCTCCAGCTGTCTACTACAGAGCTGGAGCCCAATTGTATGATTCAGTAGCCCTTAATGATGCATTTGCCCCAGTCGGTTTTAAAGGATAGCTGTACAAGGAACTTGCTCAGGGATGTGAGTGGTGGCCTTTGATTCTGCAGACTGCAGCTCAGTGTCTTGGGTGGCTCTTGCCTTTCCTTGTGCTTCTGCTTCTCTTGCCTTGTGACATGAATTTCTCCAGAGCGTGTTTCCACTGCCACCTTCACCACTGGCCCATCTTGCAGTACCTGAACACATGGTGCTGATCAGGAGCAGCCTCTGCTGAGTTTCTCACTGAGCTAACTGCTGCTTTGCTCAGGCAAGGTACCATTTAGAGCAGCTGCTTCTCTTCTGTCTCCAGCCATTTCTCCCCCACCCCTGGGCAATTTTTATGGATTCTTCTGTGAACTCTCACTTGAACAGTTGTGGGCCATTGGATTTTCTAACCCGACCTCCATCAAATTTTGGTTTGGTGACAAGGCAGGAGGAGATTTGATGCTGGTCTTGTCCAATAGGTTTTTGCAGGATTCCACTTCTCTAGGCTGCAGCTTGAAAAGGGATCTTCCTTTCCCCCCATTTTTCAAGGTTTCTCTTCCTCTTTGTCACTTCCCTCCCATATTGATGTTGCATGAGCGTGTTTCATGAGCGTGCTTCTTTGTGTTTCATTTAGCCTTGTCTACGTGTTTCACCTAGTTGCTTTATTCCTCCTAAACATTGCCCCAATTTAATAACGACCCCACATATTTCTTTTGCCAAATCAGGGCCTTCACCACGCTGGTGTGTTTTCAGAGGGCCACTAGTAACCTCATCCAGGAAAGCAGAGCGTATCTGCTCTGTGTCTTCTCTTGCCACAGAAATCCAAACCATTCCCCAACCTAAGTATTCCCACACCTCTGCCTTGTCACCAGCTCATTCTCAGCTAGAGTCACCTTGGACTCCTTATTTCATCTGCAAAATGACTGGGCTGTTGTCAAATTAGTTTCCATGAAATATACCTTTTCTTTTTCAGGTGTGAATCAGGATATACTGGACAGCACTGTGAAAAGACAGACTTTAGTATTCTTTATGTTGTCCCAAGTAGACAAAAGCTTACGCATGTCCTTATTGCAGCAATAATTGGAGCTGTACAGATTGCCATTATAGTTGCAATTGTCATGTGCATAACAAGGTAGGTAAATTCAAAAACAGTGAAAAATTACACATTGTATGGATATACTTTTTCTGTGTTTAAATATTTGACTCCCAAATTTTTATGTGCTTTAACGTATGTCCTAAAGTACCCACATAAAAAATACCTAATGACTGAAGTGGAAGGATTATGTAACATCCTATTGACTTTTTTTTTTGTCACAAACCACACATTTGTTTAAATTCACAAACCAATGGTAACTACTCTGAATCCCCAGTCCAAATACACAGCAGAACAGATCAGCCTTGAAACACATCCAAAAGGTCAGCTACTGTGTTAGACCTTCACTGGAGTTATTCAAGCATTGATGATATCTTATAGAAGCTATGATCCCCCCTCACACCCAGTGAAACCAGAGAGGTTGACAAGATGCTGTTCCCTGCAGTACCACTGTAAATGGTGTTACACAGAGAGAGAAGTATCCCTCACACCATATATGCTTTCTGAAAATCAATGTGCAGCTAGTCCTGTTATTAGGCACTCTCCATGGGAACCTATTTTATGAAATGTGAAGATGCACAAGCACAGTGTTCAAGTTTCTGGATTGTCTCAGACTCTCACCCTGTATGAAAACTGAGATGAGAGCCATGGATTCTTTTTGATGACAAGGGATTCAGTTTGCTCATCAAGGACTTGAACCCAAGAAGGACTGAGGGCTCTGGGATAGATTAAGGATGACTTTGTTCCCTTATAGGTACATGAAGTATTTAAGTCCTACACTTGGGCATCCATGCCACACTTTGAGTTTTCCTCCTCAACTCGTCCTTCACTTTTTCAGCCCCAGTTACATTGGGCCATAAAACTTTCTGCTACTGCATTAGCGCATGGCTTCCCAAACTCAGTGATGTAGAGTGACACCCCTGTGAACAAACAGTATAAGCCTGCTTCCCTATCTGTCTCATAAGGTTCGACATAGCAGGTATAAGTACACATATCTAACACCTCCTGCACATGTAAAAGAGTTATTTGGCTCATCCAATTGATGTCATCCCGTTTTTTACTCAACACCCTGCTGGCCAAAGCAGTGGTGTTGAAGGCTGTGGTTCAGCAGCCCTCCTCTTTCAGCCTCCCTATGACCATTCCCCAGCTCACAGTCTCTCGGGAATAGTCTGTCTGACGGGCTGAGAAAGTCCCGTCCCATTCAGAATTGCTGGGTTTTGTGAATGCTTTTTGAGTTGTGTGGCCATCCCCAAGAAAGGGATTGCCTGAGTCACCCCACAGAGAGTCCTGGGTGGGCTCTGTCTCAGGGGCTGCCATGAGCAGCAGGGCGCCTGGAGAGCCAGCACTTCAAAAGGCTGACTGATCCAGTCTTACCATCCACTGGGTTTTAAGTATGAAATACGTATAAAGTAAAGCCAATGCAATTATTCACCATGGTACGTGTTTTGCTGGATGAAGGCTGAAGGACAGCACCTTGCTGGCTTCGGTCTCAAGTTCAAGCAGAACTCCCTTCTGAGTGATCTGGGGTCCCACAGGCATCCCCAGGTGACAGTCTGATACCAAACAGCAGGAGCATCCCCCCTGTCAGCACAGCTCACAGACTCCTTGCTATTGTTAAGTACAGAAAGTTACATCCATGTGTTATTGCTAGGCTTAATTTTATGTGGCATATATAGAATCAGCCCTCCTTTTTCTTTCTCTCTCTCTTTTTTTAACAGAAAATGCCCCAAAAACAACAGAGGACGTCGGCAGAAGCAAAACCTAGGCCATTTTACTTCAGATACATCATCCAGAATGGTTTAACTTAGTGATTTTTATACCTACATTGACCATGTGATGTACATTTTTATTATATCTTTTTTTAAAGAATGGAAATATTTATTTCAGAGGCCTTATTTTTGAACATTTTTAGTGTAACAATGTTGGTCTGTATTCTGAAAGCATCAGCTCTAACAGCTATGGACTGTTTTAGTATCTTTACTTTTATGTTTTTGAATACAGTAGTTCATTTTCTGTATCTGTATCACATGGTTATATAATAGACTTGTGCTTTATCCATGGAATGTAATATTTTTGGGAACACAGATTTATTCCACCAATTGTTGTAGATTAAAAAAAAAAACAAACAACAAACCAACAAAAAAGTCCACATTACCTAGCAAACAAGGCATGAACTAAAGGTAAAAATGTTTACAGCTTACTTTTCTTATGAGAAACTAGAAAACACTGTGTTTAAATACCGTAGATATTTAAATGTTTTTGGAAGTTAGTAACTGATTTTTTAGACACTGCCTATCGCATGAACTGTGAAGCTGTGTGCTGTGTGTAGTTGTAACATATTTATAAAATGTGTGGGCTGGGTCTAAGCACTGCCATCTTCATAAATAATTCCAACAATTTATTTTTAAAGAGGAAAATTATAAATTTCATAATTTCGGAAGTTACCTGGTAGAGCAGATGGCACAGGTCCAAAAGAAGTAGGTCTTAGTAGATTTAGGTATTGTAAAAATTGGTGTTGAATAATTGAACACAAATAATTGGAATAAAGCCTACTTGATCACTGTTAAAGCTGTTTTAATACTTCTTAAACTTTTTTAAAGAAAATACATGTTTTAACACCTACAATACAGATTGTATAGTGTTTGTGATTAAAATAAAAAATAATAATAAAAGTGAATAAATTACTAGTGCTCTTGTATAGAGTATTTTCAAGAGCTAAAGAAGTCCATCCAAATTAGTCTGCTGGTCATAGTTATAATAATAGACTGTTAGTTGTCGTTTGAAAGATCCCGAGATAAAGTGTGAATAGGATGTGTTCAGCTGTTTTAACATGTAGTTTAGGCTTTCAGAATTTTGCATGTGGGATTTAATAATTTGTTCAATAAAAAAAAAATGCTTTCAACATTTTGAACTGGAAAAGCATGTCACAATACAACTTTTTCACTATATTGCCTCTGGTTTAGTGTGTTTATTTGTTATCCCATGTGGTAATTGCAGCAAGCTGAAGACCTGAAGTTGTTTTGCTGGAAAAAACAACCGTGTTAATTTTCCTGACCACTCTTTGAATTCCCTCGGAGGAAAGCATACCAGTAACATGAAAACAAAAGTAGATCGTTAAAAATATGCAAGTTTGCTTTCCTGCTTAATTAGTAAGTTACTTAACTTTCCTGGATTAACGCTAATAACTTCACCAGTACAGAAGCGTGACCCTTCAAACGTAACGTTCCTTTCCAGACATTGCTTCCTAATTTTAGGGGTTTCATGTTGCTGAAAGTATCCGAACAATCATGTGTGGATATTTTGTAGTCAGAAGTATTTGACCAAGCTCCAGGAGTGGCGTTTCACGCCCTACTTTGAGCATCGCCGGAGCCAGCTGTCGCCCTGGCTCCCTGCAGCAGCGCCAGAATCGTTCTGGCAGGATCACCGAAACTTCGCCTCCGGCCGACCCGGCTGAAGGCAGGCAAAATGGATCGCCGCGAAATCACCCCCGAGGCTGACAAAACCCACCAAAATCGTCTCTCCAGCGTCACCGAGGAGGAAGAAGAGCAAGATGCAGCTTACACGATTGTGACGGTCCTGGACAAAGTGGCCAACATTGTGGACAGCGTGCAGGCGAGCCAGAAAAGGATAGAGGAGAGGCACAGGGAGATGGAAAATGCCATCAAGACTATACAGATTGACATTTTAAAGCTTGCCCAGGCTCATGGCAACACAGGCTACACGGTGAACAAGTTACTGGAGAAAACCCGCAAAGTCAGCTCCACCGTGAAGGAGGTACGGGCACGTGTGGAGAGGCAGAGCACCAGCGTGCAGAAGGTGGAAGCCAAACAAGAGGAGATGCTGAAGAAAAACAAATTCCGGGTCGTAATCTATCAGGTAACCACAAGCCTAATTTCTTGTAGCTCTGTCATTGTGCCATCTCCTTGGTAGCTGCTGGGAGGCATCGGTTAATGAACCAAAAGGTGCAGTCTATCCAACGTGAGAGTTATTTTATGCTTTCTTTAACATTGAGTTGTGCTCCTCAATGCTTTTCAGCATGAACCTACTGACGGCAGCACACGCGGTCTATTATTAGTGTTGGTAGGTTCCTGAGCCAGTCGTGTAAGATTAACTGCAGATCAGCAAGGACTATTTGTTGCCTCTCCGAAAGGTAACATGAGGCAGGCCCTGTAAATCTTATCATACAAACCATGCCTGACATTCATCCCTGTTATTTTTTTCATCGTATTAAGTAGAAGTCCAAATAGCGAAAGTGTTTGCAGGCTCCTTGGAAAACAGACTCTCTTCTAACACTAATTTCAAAACATATGGTTGCTTAAACTTGCAGCATTACCCAGGCTGTAGTACTGCTGACAAACTGGGGCTTTTTTCATCGTCTCAGTCAGTAGTAGTATATGCACAAACTAAAGCTCAGACCCACAAACTCTTCATGACAGCAAATAGTACCTTTCATGCTCTACTTTGGAAACGGTTTAACCCAGCAGTGTGCTTCCAATCATATTGGACAAGCAAATCATACATTTTCGTTCATTGACCTCATTGTAGGATGTTCGTTGTTCTTACAGATTATTGTGTTTGAACAGAAATTTCATGAAATGGCATGGTCTTGCCTACATTCATACAAATAGACAGTGCAGGCAGCTCATGGGTTCTGTGAGTTGCTAGCGAGTGCTGTGAAACCCATTTGTTTAATGGCCTGATCCTGCGATTTGCTGAAACTTGCCAGCTCCCCAAGTCAATAGAAAATAAGAGTGTTTAATCTTTTGCCAGAAGCATAGTTTCTCCTTCATACCAGCGAGTCCCCAAAGCTTCTTTCAGATGAGTCGTATTCATCATTAGGCGTTCTTGAAAATACCAGCCCTCACGAGTAACACAATGCGCCCGCATCGCCCAGCCTTACACCCTGGTTTGCATCTGTTTGTACATAAATAACAGTAGCTGCAATGAATGGAGCCGTGTGTTTCACTGAGTATATTCACCACTGTATACAGCTGACAAATTCCTCTGCATAATCTAGCTTTCTTAACTACTTCATTTTCTACTACTGGGAAAAAAAAATCTTAAAAAAAAAAAAAAAAGAGTAAAAGCTGCAGGTAAGAAATGTTACCTCTTTAATGTTATCTTAGTACCATATGCAGCCAAATTGTGCCTCCCAGGTTTTCTGACTGAATGACTTGCTATGCATATTCAGGAGAAAGCATGGGCACAATTTGGCCTATTATTACAATTACTGCAAGCTGCACCGTCATGATGGAATAGAAAACAGGCACTTTCATTTTTTCCTTGTAAATCATTTCCCAGCTAAAAGTAATAACTATCTCTGACACCCCTGGTTAATGGCATAATGCCATTTCATTGATGGGCATTTACCATAATGATTACAGCAGAATCAAGGCTCTGAAAATATTTGTTCTTAAAACAGTATTCATTACATAATGTAAATTTTTCTCCTAACAGGACATGAGCTGTGGCTTATTTAAAAATGTAGTAAAATATGGTGAATATGGATTTACATACAGCTATAAAGAACAGCTGTTGCTATTTTCAGATATTTCATACAAAAGGTGTCTCTCACGATGAGTACTTTCTCTAAGAATCACCCTCAGTAGGAGTTTCTGAGCTCTCTTCTGGTTTTCCTGGACAAGAATGACGTGCACCCTGTTTTGTATGTTTAATTCTTAGGTGGTACTTTTCAGGAAGGGAAACAGCATTTTTGATTGCTGTCTTTCTAGCTTCCTCTTCTTATGGTAGTTGAGAACTGCCAGCAAGAATATGAATGGCTTCCTTTTTAACTTCCATCCCTTCTGTAAGGTGGATTGAAGAACTTTTTCCCTCTTGCATGGAGGAGGAGCAGATATGCTTACCCCTCTGGGATCTGACATTTAACACTTTTCTGGAGGAGGAGAACTGCATTGCTCCACAAAAACTGGAACACACTAAGTAGTCAAGAGTGCACTGAAGCTTTAAGGCACAGGTACACTTATGAAAGTCTCTTTCACACAAGTGCAGTGATTTTCACACTGTTGATTTACACCAGTGTAGGCATACTGCTGGAGTGCCAAGACCTGAATGACTGAAGCTTGGCTACGATGAGTGGGAGTCTGTTAATAAAGAATCAGCATACTCCCTTCACTCTATTTTACAAATGGGTATAACCAACTTGTTTACTCGGTGGTTGTGAGTGACAGCTCATCTGTAGTGAGATTTTTTTCTGATGAACCATTTGGGGCATTGTGTTGGAGCCAATGACCTGTGTGTAGCCGGCATTGAACGCCTACATGGGTGAGTGCACGTGGGTTTTAGTTTTAACTTTTGCCAGAACATCGGCATATGAGGAAAAGGGAAACACCAATTAAATCCTAAAGATTTTCTTTCAAGTGGATAGCTTTGATCTTATCATTGATAGAAGGAGTAGGCAGGTTGAAAAGGATCATTGGCTGGAGGAGATTGTCCCAAGCGACCTCAGCCATGATGAAAAGAGTAGGCAATAGCCTCCCTTTAAAAAGAGACAAAGTGATCATCCATGAGCATAACGATTAGGGAAATTGAGAGCATTCATTTTTAAAAGGCCATGCGGTTGAGGAAGAGATTTGGTAGCAGGCAGCTCTCCTCCCCAGACTGATTGCATGATTAAAAATGCCAGGTTACTTCAGAGTTTCTAGTGAGGTCTTTGACCCTGGAGTGCTGCATGCCCTAAGGGTATAGTAGGGAAGGCAAACTACATTATAGGTTGTGCAGGTCACTGTTCACTTCTGTTCAGGTTAGTCTGAATAACCAGCTGTGAGAGCTCTCATTTCTCTGCAGTTAAAGAGCATCTAACAATTTAACTCATTCTGGCTAAATTATTCAAAAATTAAAGGGGTTTTTTTCTTTTTTAAATCCTAAAAGAACTTGTTTCATTTGCTTTTCTGCATGTTCCACAAGCCCCTCTTTGAATGTGAGCATACAGGCACCAGAAAGTCCATGTTACAGTTACTGGTCTCTTTTCTATTATTACTTTACATTAGCTCCTTAAACGAGTAACAACTTCCTATGAAGGGACGCATGTATTTGTTTCACTCACTGCTGTACGACATTTAAAATCAGTGGACATGTCAGAAACCAAGTAAGGTTATGGCTTGACTGGCCTACACAGCCATGTTGCAACCAATTTGTCTGCCCTGCGATTGCTCCACCAGGCACTCGGGGAGAGGCTAGCAGAAGCAGCCTTGCATATGCTGCTCATATTATGCATAAATAAATTAAAATATAAGTGGCTTTTCCTGCCCACTGTCCTTCTGCAGCATAATGGCTTGGACAGTAAAAATGGTGAGATTGACATGGGGGTAATAATCTGAAAACCTGAAGTGGAAGCACTTCCATCTGAAGTGGCAGTAAAAGTCAGGGTGTCACGAGCTCTAGAGATGAGGACACTAAAAGACCAGGCTCACAAACTTGCCGTCCATCGGCACAGAGTTTTAATTACAGCTATTCTGAGAAAAACCTGTGAGAGTAACCGTGACGTGAAAGGCAGCAAACATAACACTTCTATTTAGAAAAAGACGAAACAATCTGAAACATTGCCATTCATCTGATACCATTTGGGCATAAGAATGGCAGGCTTAGAAGCAGGTCTGCAGAACAGAATCGTTAGCACCATGGATTTAAATGGCTCACCAAGAGCAGATTGTACTAGGTAACTCATATTTGATCATTTTTCTGTTTCACAGAAACATGAGAGGTCTTATCCTTTCTCATATTTATGTACCTGATATCTTACCTCATAACAGATAATCCAGAAAAACAACAGATGGCAGTGGGTTGCGTTGAAATGGGAAGTGAGGCTTGTGATGGGCTTCTAAAAGTGTTTGCTTCTAAGATCGTCTTTGTCAACTGTGTAATATTTTCATTAAAGGTCTTGGCATAGGAAAGGTGTAGATACTAATAAAATATGCTCAAAATGAGGAGCTGTCAGTCCAGAGAAAGAAATAATAGAGAAGAAACCAAATTATCTTTAAGCTGGAGTAATGCTAATTGAAGTGTACACAGTGCAATTCCTGTACTTTTAGCAGGAGCCCCTGTTGTTAATTTGTCTTCTGAGGCCCCATGGTTTGGGAAGGACAGAAAATGGTGTGTTAATTGCTTACAAGATGACTGAGAGCCCACTTGATGATGTGGCTCTTAAAAAAAGTTAAATGTGGGCATGAAAGGCTTCAGGCAAGATATTTCCAGAAATGATGCAGACACCCAGTGCTCTTGCCCAAAACACTTCAGAGCCTGTGTGGACTACCACGTACAGCTCTGATCACCCCTGTTTGAAGTAAGTTGTGTTCAAACTGAACAGGTTTGGAAAACAGCTACCAGGCTGAGCAGAGGAATGGGAAGCCCTGGTACACAAGAGGAGACCAGGAGGTCCTAGCTTGGTTTAGTCCAGCAAGAGAAGAGGCTAAGAGAGGTTGTGGCTGTCATTTATACATGCATTGGGGCACGGATGAGGAGTCCAGTAAAGAACATCAGCAAAAAGATGAAATGGGTGTAAACCGACCGTGAGTCATCTCAGGTCAGAAACCAGAAATGGATTCTTAGTCCTGGAGACATGAGGGTCCAGACAAAGCCTTCTCCTAGAACCCATGGGGAGAGAAGAAAACTTAAATTGCTATTAAAGTGGAGTCTGAAAACTTAATGGAAAAAAAGACGGTGTAGGTTGACTATCTGTGACAGCAGAGCACTGGCCTCAAGCGCAGAGGCCTCAGCAGCCCAACGACACAAGGCCTTTGCTGGAGTCTGGTGGTATAAACCTTATAAATATTTTTACAGCTGGGACAGGTAATTGCCTTCTCTGAGATTACAGAGAATAAAAGAAACCCAACGGTTGTGTCGGGAAGTGTAGCAAGAGTCCTTTGTTTGCGGTGTCAAGCCCAGTCCTTCAGTTCAAAGCGCTGAGCTGGCCCCGTGCTGTGCAGCCAACTGCTGGCGGAGTGGCAGAGCCGGCGCTGAAGTACTGCAGGCAGCCAAGAAGATCATAAATTACCCGTGATTTTTAGGAAAAAATCAACCGCCGTCAACCAGCTAAAGAAAAACTGTATTTCTAGTGACACGTTCACAAGGGAGGAGGAGAAAGGGAAATTAAAAATAAATTAAAATAGCAGCTGTTGGGCCATTTCTGTGTTCGTAAAATGAAATAGGTTGCGTATTTCACAGGACTGTGTTCACAGCAGATTATAAACTTGGCTCTACACCATCTGATCCAGTGTAACTGCAGTCCCCAGACCTGTTCCTTTGTGATGATCTTTACAGGGGACAGGCTGTCACCTTCTCAGAGCTGCCATTGATTTTTTCTCCCCCTAATAACATTGAGTGGTGGAAACAACCCATCTTAATTTACATTTGCACTGGATGCGGTTGTTTGGGGCTTTGCTCGCGGCTGGCCTGCAAGCCAGCAGAAGAACATAGCTACACCATGAGCCTCCTAAGCCGTGCCTCTCGCCCATGGTCCCGGTCCCAGAAGCTGCCTGGAGTCACTTATCAACAGGAGCTGGGATTCGTCTTGCCAGGCATTAGACATCAGTAACGCAGACGTTTGTGCATTTGGCCCGTGTGTGGCTCCCTTCGAGCGAGCAGGGAGAAATGTATGGAGCCTGATTGACCCAACCTGGTGTAGACATCTACTTCTGGATACGGTTTCTACTTTATAAGTACCTGTTCTGTCCATGTAGTTGAAAGGGTGTCCAGAAGCGAGTTCATACGGAGGTGTGGTTGCTTGGGCAGACGAGCTCAGCGGCTCCTGATGGCTGCCTGGGCTTCACTGGTACCTGAGAGCACTTCCCTGTCCTAGCTAGCCTGCAAGAGCAGTCACCTTGTGATGAATGAATGAAACAAAACATTACCAAACATATTTTTTTGTCTTATCACACCTTGTGATAGCTCTTTCTCCTCCACTGACAAGGGGTTGGTATCTACAGATGAATTGGAAGTGAGAAATTTCACCACTTTGCAAACCTGCGGACTGACCTGCAGAGCTATTCCCTAGGCTAGCTCCATAAAACAATAGCAAAGCAAAGTGACTGTGAAGCTTTAATTTTCCCCCGGAGCTGCAGTAGTCCTTTTTATGCAGCATGTGGTGGCCTAGAGCCAAGGGTTTCTCCGAGCGATGTGGTATAACTGGGTACCGCTTGCTCGTTGTCTGTAGCTTGCTGCAGTCAGATAATGAGAGAATGAGCTGGGTTTCTTTATAGTCATTGTATGCTCCTCATTAAATTAATGAATTTCTGTCAGAATTTAAAGAAAAGGGATGTGCATTAGGCTTCACAAAAGAGAAATGAGGGGGATTGACTGTTCTGGCCAGGCTGCTTTTTCGTTATGTAAAAATAATTCTAAACACAAGCCATGGCACTTGGCCATGAAGTCTGACGTGCTGAAGTGTTTATTCTCTATCTGCTTTACTTGATAAAATCCCTTAGGTGCCCTTTTAAAATAATCCTATTTCTCCCTCATCTGAGCAGCTTTTTGGCCTGATGGCAGAGATTTTGAAATGGTATATTTGCAGAAAAAATGAAGGGATCGCTTGAGATTTATAAAGCTTCACTCTTAACTGTTAGAATATAGGTAAAAGTACTGACTGATTTGTAATTGGTTATTCATCAGCAGTTTCGTATTTATTTAGAGAGCAATTTCAAGGAGATGTTTTAGTGATTTACCTCGGCTGCCAGTCTGAATAACAAATCATTCATTTAACATGCAAATTTCTAGGATTTTTTTAAACATTGTGTTTCCTGCCCATACGCTGCCAGTCATTTGCATCACTAGTTGTCATAGACACGGCAGCAGCGCCAGACCAAGTGCTGGGTGGCCTTCGACCATTTTGCTGCTTCGTGTTCTGCTTCAGAATTGTCAGGTGATCACCAGTCCCATCTGTGCTTATGTTAATCATCACCTGCACCTTCCCTGTCACACATCCCAAGGCTGAAAGATCATTTGCCGTGACCTTTTCCCTGTGCAACACAATGACTCCATGTTACGGAGTTTCATCTGTCTCTCCTCCCTACACACGCTGTGAGCAGTTTCTTTAGGAGTGTTTTGAGTCTCGATTTTACAGATATCTATAATATAATTTTTTTATAGATATGATTTTTTATATATATATATAATTATTTATTTGGTCATTCTGTTTTTCTCTGCTATTGTTTTTCACGTTTTAAAAAGTTTTGTTCTGCTAAAGTTTTAATTGAAATTAGATAATAGTGGAGAGCTGATAACAGTTGCCTTTATTAAAGCTTGTTAGAGTTACACTTTGAAGCTATTTGAAAAGAGAACGCAAAACTGGTTTATAGCGTTTCTAGCATATATTTACTCATAAGACAATGTATTATCTTTTTTTCTCCTTGTTGACTCTAGAAGCCCAGTCTGGGCTTTGAAATACAAACCCAGAATACGTGTGCCAAAAAACATGAAAGGACAAGGGGAGTGAAGCTCTTGAGCTGGCCACATCCATTAAAATGTCCTCATATCCCATTATTTTTTATTTTTAAATGGCACTATAATAAAATTATTACTGAAATTATCATTAGAAGTCTCATGTACTTAAAGCCTAAGTATTGTTGTACAGTGACACTATGTCACTGCTTCCTCTAGCGAATCCAGTGAACTCTAAATTAGCAACACACCTTTTCTTAATGAAAACAATACTACTGCTGCTATTAATTATGGATCCCATCTGTGCTTACAAAGATAAAGGGTGGACATTTAGCTAACACGTTTGTGAGCAAATTTTTTTAATAGCCTTTTTTCTTTTGCCCAGCCTCACTGACCTCGCTGAAGGCATGACATTCTTCTTCCAGGAGCCCCCTTGCCTTATCTGCTCCGTAGTTCAGCAGTAAGAGTGAAAGATGCTATTAGAGCTGACCTGATCTTTGCCAGGACACCACTGCAGCAAAATACCTGAGACATCACTAAACAATTTGCTCTGCCATCTCCCTCCTTTCCCTGCCCAGAGATGAGAAAAGCCTGACTGTGCAGGCAGGGTTATCAAATAGGCACGTTTTGAGACAGTCTCTTTTCCCCCCAGTTTTCAATTATCTGAGCATCACCAGCTCAAGAGTCTCATAACGTTGATTAGGGGCATTGCCACATTTAAGATTATTTACCTATTGTTTTTAAGGTTTCTGTGAGGTGAAAAAGAGTCTGCACCTTGTGCTTTGCGTAGTTCAAGGAACAGGTGCATTAGCCTTCCTTCATAAATGCCTCGTTATATCCTGTGGGAGAAAAATGCTACTGCTGTGATCCCTTCCTTGAGGCCCGTGTGAAGGACACAGAATACATCCCTTCAAAAATTTTCTAATTGTGAATTAAATTCAAATGGGAGCAGAGGGAGAAAATGACAATGACGGAGTCAGATTTTCTTGGGAGCCCAGTGTTAGAAACATCTGGGTTTCAATATTCACTGTCCCCAGAGCCATCCGTTCAAACACAGTCTGGGCTGGCTTTCTTCATCAAAGCTGAGGTTTACTCATGTGTTTTCTTTGTATTCAGCCAGGCCCTTAAAAACTCAGACTTCTTTGGCTATGCATATTTGAGGAGTTAAATACTCAAAAATGATGAAAAGCCAAAGTTCAGGTTTTAAATGCTTTCTTAGTAAACTCACTGTGCCAGGGACATCACCAGCCACTCTTTAAGTTTTGTTTGTTAAAGTTGTTTCTTAAGCAGTGGATCTAACTAACCCTACAGCTTTGTGGCCTATTTCTCTCCCTGCCTGGCTGCAAAGGTCTCCAGGCTTTCCCCTTACCATTGCAAACAACGCCTTCAGTCCTTCCTCTGCTACCACAGAACCTGAAGCCTTTCTCCTTCCAGACCTCATTTCCTTCCACACGCAGGCATTTTTCCAAAATATTTCCAGTTTCAACAACGCACCGTCTAATCTGACCCATTTCTCCCTTCTCCCCTCCTACACCCATTCATAACACACAACCCTTCTTCTCGGCTCCCCTCCCACCAGTCACCTGCCAAAAACATCGGGTCCAGATCTACAAGCAAGGTACCTGAGCCATGGCGTGTTTGCTCAGGACAGACATCAGCTGGGAGGACAGACAGAACAACTTGCAACACAGCCGGCTCCTCAGCAGAGAGCTTATTTCGTCGTGTTTGAGCTCAGCTCCATTCTCAAATTGCTGGAAAATGCCCAAATGTTTATGTGTTAGTGGAGAGGCTATGTAAGGGTGAGAGGGTGGGAGCTGCATAATGTAACCATATATGCTACGCTTTTTGTACAAAAACAAGAGGACTTTCAAATCAACCACTTACATGACTGATTTCCCAACTTTTTTTCTTGGAGCAGAAAGAAAAAAACTGTTTTGTTTTGAAAGGTCCAGGTCTATTTTCAGCGCGTTGAGTGGTGGATTAACTTTTCAGGAGATTATGGCCAACAGGCGTACCAGGACCAGTGTGAGCACCCACTGCAGGGTGCACCCTCTCCAGGTGCTCCATCTAGGAGGACTGATGAAAGGGAAGGGGAATGATCAGCTTCCACAGATTTGTTTCTTGGTTTCTGGTTCTGGCGTGCGCACGTCTTCAGTTTTTGCCGGTAGGCAGGGCAAGCAGAGTGCACGTCCTTTGTATTAACCACCAGACAGACCATATGACTGCACTCCTCTTTCCTCGAGAAATCAGGTTAAAAATACCTGGCTGTTTGATATCACCTTTTCCTGTGACATCATCTCCTGTCCTCATTTTATTTGACCACTTACAAACTTAGCTTAAAGATCGTCCCTTACCTGCCATGAGGTGGTGGTGGCAGATAACGAGTCCTTCCTAGCAAAATGCTTAAGTAGGTTTTTAACTAAAAGCTTTCAAGTAGCATCATTGATCGCTCAACTCCTTCTCACCCTCCCCCAAGATTGGGCTGTCCAGTCCTGCTATTTCCAGTCCCATCCACTTTCCAGCCAAGAAGAAAGTTGTCACCCGGTGTAGGGCTCTGTCCTGTGCAACTGAAATCAGTAGGTGTTTGGTCTTTGCTTTTAGTGAATCTATAAATGAGCTGGTAGCTATATGCTTTGACTCCTTCTATTTCCCACCTGGCACTAAAACTTATAGTTCCTGCTTTAGGAAGGATGAGCTCCTCTCTTCTCTCTACCCCATTGATACCTAGTGATAGGAAGAAATGGGCAGGGGCAGGACAGAGAAAGGAAGCAGATGAGAAAGCTCTCCTACTGAGCCTAAATCCCTGCATTTTTATTATGAAACCTCCCTAACATCCTAGCCAGTTTCATTAATACTTTCCATTTTGGTAACATCTTCCAGACAGAAATTTTAAGAGGAGATAGAAACTCACACTGATTTTTCGCCTTGCTACATTTGATTCTGCAAGATGTGTGCAGAAACCAAGGAAAAGGAGAAAATCCAAGGTTTGGCAAAGATCATTCTCAGAGTCTGTAGCAGGATGAAGAATGTTCCTCAGGACCTGCAGCTCTAGTTTCTGTGTCTCGTCTACAATGCCTTCACCTCACATGTTGTTGTTCATAAGTCTTAATTCTAACACATATGTATGAAAGTTAAAGCGCTCTCTTCTTTAGCTAATAGACTATAAAGCTAAATACAATAAAAATCTGGCAAACAATTGACAAAAAGTACAGAAAAATTTGTTCTTCTTCCAAAGGAAGACAGCTTAAATATTGCGGAGAAAATAGTCTCTCTGCCTTCTCTCTTTTTAAAAAGTAAGCTTCATACGAACAGCATACCCTATTCACCATATTGTATTCATTTCTGCATGTACTGAAATTTCAGAATAGTCATTCTGGAAACATTTTTGTTACCATTTCAGCTGAAGGAGTGGGCTATAATTTACAAACTTTGAGGAATTATTATCCAGCTGTGTTTTAGTTCATTTTCAGAAAAGAAGGGATTATGTTTATATATAGAAGTCTTTATATAATTAATGTTAATTTGCACATGTTAATGAAGATGATCATTAGCAAAGCATTGTAGTTTTGTTCCTGCTGATTTTGACAGATGAGTTGAATAACATTCTGCTGTAATCAATGCAACATAATTTATCCCTATTTTTTCTAAGTATTAACAACTATGTACCAGAGAGTTTTTAATGGAGCCAAGGCATGATGATGTATTTTATTTTATGTATTGCTAGTACTCTGTAAAATAACATTAAACATGACTTGCTCCTAATGAGTCACTGAGAAAAATGACAGACGTCTTCTTGGCCGGAAATCAGTTCACAGCAAATTATTCAGTAAGCCTGACCCATTCTTCATGGGTTCACAACTTCTAATATCTCTCCTATTTTCTGCATTAAGATAATAATACTAAGGGTAGGGCCCAGAAACTGTCATGCCTCAGAAATCAGCTGAAGTAGTTAGTACTAATGGCAAACAGCTTAGAGAAGTTTTATATAGCTGTTGTACCTGTCTGCACCCCAAAAGGCTGCTCCTCCAGGGAGAAGAGAACATGCACATGCACATAAACAACTAGTAGGGAAGAAGGGGCTGGCATTGTCCATCTCGTACACCTCCTACAAGTTATGAGTTTTCTACTCTGCATACACTAGTACTTCTAGATAGAAGTGACTCACTGACACTGAGCCACAAATTTGTAATGTCCGTGCAGACAGCAGTCTTCAGATCGATTCTCTCAGGAGATTCTCCCTGTTCTGATAAATCCTTCCATTACCACAAGCTTTTTTCCTAATTTTTTTTTTTTTGCATGTCCTTAACCGCTAAATGATTCTTGGTAAATTATTTGTTTACTGTGGACAACTTTTGGAAATCTTCTGTGTCTTTGAGCTTTGAGTCTCTAGCAGTCTTTCTTTGGAGAGGCTGCATAAATTCCTAGTGCTAAGATATCTAGGATAGTCACCACTTCCAAGCACACAGCTAATACGTATCATATGTATCATATAAATATGTAACACTGCATGCTCATACAGGCCACCAAACTCACCACAGCAGACAGAGGTGCTTCCTCAGGGTCATTCATGTGTTTCCAGATGGAACAAGTCAAGTTCACCTCAGCAATGGTGCAGGTGCTGAGTGAATTGTGTGGAACTGGATTTACTGAATAACATCTCATTCCTTTACTGACTTTATCCCCTTGTGGAGGCAGAGCATGTAAGTTAATATGTTGGGGTTCATCCCCTTCTGGGCAGCAACAGAATTGTTCGCTAAGTTCCAGTTAGTCAAAAATGTACAATTGTCTTGTTGACAGTAAAGGACAGAAGCTACCGATACCATTGAGGCACTCATTTGGAGAGCGTACAGCTGACACAAGCACAAGAACCTCTTTTGTCTATAGGATGTCTACTTTTATTGGTGAGGAATAATGGATCCAGGTCCAATCTCGGTGAAGCAGATAAGCTTCAAAAAAAAAAAAAAAAGAGAACTAGACAAACCTGCCCTGAAAACTAGAGGCCAGTACACATAGGACCATGGCATTCACTAGTTTCAAGTAGAACCACACTGAAAAGAAAACTTTAAACAGGCATAATGTCTTTACAGAACTTGGCAAAGGTTTCTTCTGCCGTTTGTATTCTGTATAGATCACATACGATGGTACAAGCCTACCTTACTTTGTTACAATATTGTATGTCAGTTAGCATTCATTAACTACAAGCCAAAAAACAAAATGCATGAATCGCCATCCCTTTAAAACACACATGCTGGAAGATGACTCTGTGCTTTCATTCACAGGAGGAAACCGAGTGTCCTTCATCTCTCTCTGTTATCAAAGAGAGGACAGCAGGTGAAACTCTAGAGGATGATTTCTTCCCACCTGATGATCTGTCTTCTGATGAAGAATATTATATCGAAGAAAGCAAAGCAACCCAGTTCAAGAAATCAGGCATGAGGCGCATAGATGATATCAAAAAGGCATTTTCAAGGGAAAATATCCAAAAGACGAGACAAAATTTTGGCAAGAAGGTGAACAGGCTTCGAACCAGAATAGTAACCCCTGAGAGGAGAGAGAGGATCAGGCAGTCAGGAGAGAGACTGAAACAATCTGGGATAAGGATCAAGAAAACCATTTCACAAGCTGCCCCAACGAAGGAGACGTTCAAGATCCATAAAAAAAATAAAGAACGAACAGGAGCCGAAGGTCAGGAAGGGATCCAGGAAGCCGGCGTGCACATCGCCTCTGAGCTCGCAGCAGCAGAGCCCTTCACTGAAGAAATCTCTTACACAGAAGTGATCACTAAGGTAAAGAAAGACAAGAATAGTGCAACAAAAGGTGCTTCCCCGTCAACTGAAAAAGGAGTGACGATCCCAGAAGTTGTTCTTAAGCAGCAAGGGAAAGAAGGAGGAGGAGGTGATGATGTCCCTCTGCTAGACTTAAAGCAATCGGCATATGGAATCAATTAGCAAACACACCATACTATCCTTACTGAACAAGACATAACACACTATGAATTCACTCAGCTTTAGAAAAACGTGTGAACTTGTGTTATATCACAAAACATGTCTTGGTGTTCTATCATTTACGTGGGTGTCTGTAGTGTTGTCTTCCTGACAAAAGCCAAGCCATGCAAACTGAACAAAGGGGCTCCCCCTCTGTCCTGCAGCGTGCCGATAGCCATCATTAACCCAAATGGAACTCACATGTCAAAGGGAAATGGAAATCTGATGTATTTGCAAGATTGATTTAGCAGTCACTTTACAGCCTAATCACTCTCTTCAGTTGTACATACAACAGTATAAAAACATTTTCCATTATCTTATACCAACTCCTCTAATCAGAAAACAATAACAAAGCTATTACTTCATATTAGCAAGAGGAAGAACTATGAAAAATGTCCATTCAGCAATACAAATCTTTTCCTTTAAGGGCCCTCACTGAAACAGCAGAAGGAAGAAAATCTTGCTTTATCCAGGGTGTGACAAAATGTGGCAGGAATGCTAGGTTCTTGAGTAAATTGCGTTTCTTCTCAGTGGAAAAGAGAAGGTCCTGAAACGACTAAAAATTATTTCCAGAGTTCTGGAAGAGGAAGGTTTGATGTATGTAAGCAATGCATTTTCTGCACTTATGGAGTAAGAATAAAAAAGCAGAAGACACATTAAATATGGAATAGTAGGAGGAAAGGAGAATGAGGTATTGTATTCATGTTATGGAAAGGCAATTGTGAGAAAGACGAGGGTATGAAGCAGTAAAAGAGGGATAATATTAATGCATGCATTCTGTATAAGTAGAGAAAAAAATCAGAATATTGTAACTGAAATTTCCTCGAGATCTTTTAAAGAATTGTTACTCTATCCTGAGGATCATAGGGCTCATGAACATAACTGACCAGACAAGGGAATTGTTTTGTTTTCCATTCTCTGTGCTTTTTCTGAGCTTCACTGCAATTAAAATCTATTCTACAAAGCCACTGAAGTACAGGGCCAATCCATAACCCAATTTTTTGTTTCCTATCATCATCATTATCGACCAGCCACAGCCTCAGGGATTATGAGACAGACACCCTTTGGAGTATGGAATGCTGTTACAGGAGCCAGTGCCCTGATATCAGATATGTTTGTAAACACGGCCGCTATGCTGACATGGCGTGCAGGACTATATTGCTCTCTTCATTCTTAAACAGAGTTGCCTTCAAAGCACTTATCTAAAGCAATGTTAGCCATTACTATCTGTGTGAAACTTGTACAATATTGACAAAAGCTGTATGATTGTATTTAATATCTCAGATTCATTTTAACAGCAGAGCATAACTTGGTTATCTATATACATTGTTTGAGGACTCCTAGCTAATTGTTAACCTATAATTTAAATATAATTAGTTTGATTTCAAATATTCTGCCTGCTGGTTCTTTCATTTAGCCTGGTGTACATCACGTTTGAAGTGAAACAGCTTTAGCAATAGTAACTAGGGAACACTGGTTGGGGAAGGTCAATGTTATACTATGTCAGTGACATTTCAAATCAAATTAATGTTGTCAGATTGGAAGCAGCAACTCCACTGAATGGAAGGGCAGGATAGGGCAAAGGAGGGAGAGAGGGGGAGGAAGACACGTCTTTCAACAGTAAATTGTACACCTCTGCTATACTATAATTACATGCAAAGAGAAAAGAAGGTTTTGCTTATAGGATAGATCAGAGGGTTTGGTTGGTTGTTTTTTCACTGGTTATAGGAAGTCTTTCTGGAACCAGACGACTGTATGTTCTTCTTCCATTTTCGTATAAAACTGTAACTATCTTCAGGGAAATGCGCTATGACTTGTCTGGTTCTTCTGTAATACGGCCTGCATTCTGTTCTGCAAGATTTGACGTTTTCCTAAACTGACAAACAGGGCTTAGTTACTGAAATGAAAATGTCAAAGTTCAAAGAAGCTATTTCTTTGCATTTTTATACAGCAGAACACTAAGTGCTAGAACATAATTGCCTAGAGATTTTCTTTATATAGCATTTAATTTTCTCATTTTACTTGACAAAGAAAGGAAGTGATGCAGTTTCCATGGAGCTTATCATGTAGCACCACATATAACCTCTATCAAATATGTATTTTTTAATGTTTACTTCTAACTTCAATTGTTCAGAGGATGATTTGTTTTCATAGCAAGTAGTGAGTTCTTCGGGTGTGCTCTTCATTTTAAGTAAGTTATTATCAATGTTACTGACTTGAATTTTACATGTACCAAGAGATCAAAGTTAATTTACTCCGTATCCCCTCATACAGGTAGGGGATGGGGAGAACACTATGGTTTACAACCTCAAATTCTGTACAACAGCACAGCCTTTCGCTGCTTGAAGTCCCCATTACCTTTTTCATAATTTCCAGGAACAATGATCTTGAAGCCCAGTCCTTCACCCTTCTCAGAAACAAAATTCTCAATGAAATCTGTTGATGTACGGCCGTACTGCAGGGAGGCTCGGTGTATATTTCTTGAACAGGTGGTTTCACTTGGTAAGGTAATCTCACCGGCACTGCATGTGCAACAAGTGCTGCTCCCGGCTCAGTGGGAGAAAGGGACCCTGTCCCCATCTGCTCTGTTTTCCAAGAAGAAATCTGGCACTTTCTGCTTAGTTGTGAGTGGGAGTGTGAATATCAAACTTCCTCACGGAAAGAGGCCAGCAATTGCTAACTGCAGAGTAAAACTGGTTATGAGAGAGGATGAACTACTTTCTTAGACACTAGCGGAAAAGAAATTGAAGTGTTTATACAAAAATTGAAAGTGTTTACAAGGAGAAAAAAAGCGATTAACGAAACACTGCAAGTGTTCTTTCATAACATCTAACAGCAATTTCTTTTGCTTTGAATTTGTGCTAGTGAAAAAAGCCAAACACGTTTTCTGCCAATAGTTGTCTGTCTATTAAAAAAGAAGTAGCAATCACCCTTCAGTTACAGGGTAGACAGCAATGGTAGTAATAAACAAAAATGACTTCAACCATTTCAGGTGAATCTACTCCCAGAAATGGCCTGTGTGTCTTCTACTTTTTTTTTTTTTTTTAACCTAAACTGATCCAAACACAGAATAAAATCCAGTTAAGAGGTTTGAGTTTGCAGGATTCAGGCACTAATGCCAATGGAGCAAATACTAATTAAGCCAAACTGGTGCTCAGATGTGTTTACTCTGAGAAGAGTTTCAAAATGTTTTTCTCGCTAATAATGGGGGGGTGCACATCTTCCTTATAACGGGATATAGGTTTACAAATGAGTTAATATCTGCAAAGACCACTACTTGTGCAAAGATAAACTTGCCTGTTTGTACAGTTTCTATGATCGTTAGCATAAACAACTGACTATTGAAGGAAATGGTAGCAACCATTTGTAAAACCACCCAGTAAGTTTACAAGTGCAAAATCAAAGGAACTGTGCATTGGAATACATGCAGAGAAACATAAAGTTTTACCATACATTTAATTCACTTGTCATTACAGCTTTAATAATGCTATGGACAATAGGTTTTTAACTACAAAGTTGAATTTTAAAAGATTTATACCATATTATGAAGAAGTCTTGTATTAAGAAGAGAAGATAACATCTACAAAAGAACCACCATAAATGTTAGAGCATTGTCACTGTCATTGTCATAAGCACTTTTTTCCTAGTGTTTCCATTATGAGCAAGCTAGTTGATTATATACTCACTTGCTTTGTAACAGTTGCCAAATTTTACACCTGCAACTGTTTTCCCTCTGATATTCCCAGGTTAAATACATTTAGCATTTTTGCTGTGAACAGAGTAAACTGATCTATGTGTAATGAACACAATCTCTATATGTCACTTGTTAATTCCAATACCCCTGTGAGAATGTAGCCACCACTTCGTCAATAATAACAGCAGTCCTACCAGCTGCAGATTAATTTTCCTAGGTGCTTCTTTCTTTATAGCTGTTTGTCCTTATTTTGAATTGCAGAGCAGTGCAACCCCCCGTAAAGTCCAATGATCGGGATTCTGCACTGTTTTCAGATACAAAGAGAAAATGTACGTCAGATCTGTTCTCCGAGGCTTTTTGTAGACAGGGCAGGAGTACAGACTTCCTTGTTGCTTCTTTGGGTCATGTAGTGCTGTTGTGCTAACAGCATACACGTGGACTACAGGAAGACTTGTGAACAGCACCTGAGAATGTTAAAAGAGACATGGGGCTCAGCGTTAGAGAAGCAGAATAGAGCATCTAAACTCCAAATGCTGGAACTAGATTCAGTGATGGCCTTCAGCAAAAGCACCAGCACCTCAGCAGAGGTACACACGAGAACACAAGTCCTACGCTCACCGCTACATTGACCCTAACTTTAAGACAGTGGCAGCTCAGGGCCAACAGACGTCAAGAAGCCTGGAATGAAAAGAAAGCAGTAGAAACCTGGAAAACTGCACACCATGGAAATAGATGCAAAAATGACAGCGTGGTTCTAGGAGGGAGACAGACCGTTGTCTTTTTTCCCATCCTTTGCCCTTTTGGCTAGCGTTCCCCATTCTTTCTCCACCTACTGTTCCCTTAATGGCAGACCTGGAGCTATAAAGGCCAAGCTGCATTTAGGAAGCCTTGAATGTTTATCCAGACTAGATCCCCTCAGGTCTTCCAGCAATATGAAGTATTCATTGGCAAGGGGGAAAAAAAGATGCAAACACAAAAGCAACATGGAGGCTTGCTGAACATTCCAGAGCACTTGAGTAAACTCCATGTTTCAAGGTGTCTTTTGACAAACCAGGCAACAGCTGTCACCAGAAGCTACAGCTGGCAAGGTTTGGATTGGAAAAGTTTGATCTCAGCCAGACACAGAAGTGTTTTACTTGCGGAGAGGGATTACCTCAACTCCAATTCCGGGACAGTTATCACTGGTTTGGAAAAAGTTTACCAGTGCGGACAATGGCAGCTTTCCCTGGCAGTGACCACAGCATCTAATCACTACTCCATAGCTAGGTTTTAAATCTGCTTAGTCACATCAGTAAACTGTAAGTCCATGCATGGATAACTGAGCATACGCTTAGAACTAATACTCTTCCTCCTATTCAAAAACAAATGCCAGGGACTTCTAGTCATCCAAACACTGACCTCCACAGCAGCTGTCATCAAACCCAGTCCTGGGCTTTGGAAGTTGTGATAGGGTCCCACTTGGTCAGTCAAAAAAAGGCTGACTATGGGTTGCACTGTTTTATTCAAACATCACTATGCTTCTAGGGCCCCTGAAGCCAAGGGGACTGGCATCTGGTCTAGTGCAGCACATCCTAACTTAATTTTCTGACAGAAGTCTTTTTGTTCGGTTCTGGTGGGTAAACACTCAGTCCCCTTCCCAGCCCTGCTAGTGTTTTACCCTCTTAAAACCTGTTGTGAAACCACTGCTGCAGGCACTCAAAATACTTTCTGGTGTTCTCTGAGCACACCATATTATGCCACAGTCAGTCATGCTCACTTGGTCCTTACCTTTGGTGACGACTCAACCAGCTTACTGTTTCTGCGGTCCCAACCTGCCCCTTCGAGGAAAAGGCCATATATGTAAACCCCACCAATGTCAGCAGGAGGAGGGCCAACCACATCTTCTTTCATCATCTTGGTCACTTCATTGTGTAAAACAACACTGTCGAGTGCCCACCCTTTTGCTACATTCATGCGAGTTGTCTCTTGCCTCATAGCAGTTAGGAATCCCTAAGGAGATTGAATATGACATAGAGTGTTTTAAAATACTTGAACTTACCCATTTCAATCTGTTTTTTCCTATATAATAGTGACATCAGCAGTATAAAACCTCATCCCACAGAATTTTATCTGCATACAAAACTGATTCAGTTGTGCAAATCCAATGCTTTCCTATATTTTCCCAGTATCATGCATTCTTATATACTTGGTGTGCATTGTTGGTGCTAAGAAGTCACCAAATTGGCTTATTTAACATATTGGAAGCTGCACGTATAACTCACCTCACCTCACATGCCCACTTTACAACCAGCCAGATGGAGAGAGGTTTACAAGGCTGCCAGATTAATGTGTTTTGTGAGGTTCCAAACACAGGTAATTGCTAAGCCACAAATAACACTGGTATTTCATGTGCTATATTACTTGCCTTTTCTTATACCAATGTTGTAAAATTGCTTTTCAGTCAACAAATCATGAAGCATTTTACAGAATACAAAGGAAGTACAAATTGGAATAACGTAATTAAATAGTGAAATGCCTCTGTTACTTTGCTCAGTGCAAAGCCTTAATATACTACAATAACGTACTATTGTAGACACCAGCAAGATAAACTCACAGCTCTTCAGCAGTGCAGAGTGAAACTCACTCTCTGTTCTAAAGAGCTCCAATCTCATGATACAGTTACAAGCTATCACAAGACAAGCTGAAGATGCTGGTTAGCTTCTCTCATGTAACTGTCCACGTGCACACACACTGCAGTACACGGGAAATACCTTAGCCCTAAGAGACAGGAGGGTAGAGATTGCTTTGCACTTCCAGTGGACATGCTCTGGACGTACACCTTATTTTACCCTATGGAAACCCATTTGCATAGCCATGATATGAATGAATAAAACACAAAAATTGAAGATGCAAGAGCAAGAGGGACTTACTGAGAAGGACAAGTAAGGAGGAAGAAGTTTCAGGGCAGATTTCAGAGCAGAGAAAGACGGTATCTGGAGAGAGAGATGGGAGAAAACAGAGCCACATGGGGAGCACAGAAAGGTGGGTATTAGAGAGCCAACAGCACAGCTAGGAAGAAATCAGGAGCAATGAGGGAATTGAATGAGCTTTTTCTTTTTCTTCAATATTCACAGTGCAGGATGCTCTGCTGAGCTACTGTTAGGGCCAAATGAAAGGAAAGAAGTCAGATGCAGAAACATTAGCACAGTGGTCTACTGAATGCACAGGCCAGTCTTTGGCTGCTGGGACTGGAGTGCTTGTTGCATGTGCTAAGCACTTTGTAGCTACGCAATACCCTTCAAGTTATGAGAACATGAGATAACATCCATGAACTCAGATGTTTTGGTTAATTGACATTGGTTGCTTCTCATTAATATAATTCCAGAGACCTCAGGACAAGTGCATTAAAGAGGTTTTGTGATAGCACAGATAATTGTAATTGCGTTTGAAGTAGTTGAGAACTCTAGCATATAGCTAAGGGAGACAGGATTAAAGGCCAAGTTCTTCTATCAGAGATGCCATTAAATGAAAGCAAAATCCTTGTACTTAATTTGTGGAATTTTAATTTGTAGAAACATGCTAGTACCAATAGTTTAAAATACATGAAGTGTTCACTGCCAGAAGGCCCCAGAGGGCTACTGGATCCCAGATAAACTGAAATATTAAAGAAAGAAGAGCCTGAAGAGGACAGCACAGAGCAATGACTGTATTAAGGGAATCAGTTCAAAGGCACTGTGGAAACACTAGAATAAAGTGAGCTCGGAGCTGTGAGTTGTCTTCAGGGATAAGATTTAGACTGCAGACTATTCTTACAGAGACGGCGGGACCTATATGCTGTCTGCAGTGGGACTTGTAACACTTATCTGCTTATTTGAATGAATCCTAGACAGTGTTTAAAGACTACAGCTGTGAGTTGGAGGCCCAGCTGGGTATCGCAGAGGAGGTGAATAGCACAATAAACAGCAAGAAAGAACCAAGTGGCTTGAGGTGCCACTGTATGGCTGAGGGCTTGCCTCCCCCCAAAACCCTCTGTCAGGGACATAATGGACCACTTGCCATGACATTTGTTCTGATTTCTGGCAATCTTTGCCTTGTTTTGTTTGTTTGTGCAGGTGTTTGGCTGTTGGGGTGGGTTGGGAGGTTTGGGGGGGATGGGCAGAGCATGCTGAGATTTCAGAAATGGGGAAGATTAATTCTTTCTTCACCTGCTTTCTCCTGACCTTCTCACTGAAGTCTCCTAAAGCTTTTCCCTTTGCCTTCTAAGAACCCATGCAAACTAACTCTGAACCTTCTAGTGAGGGTGTCCATGGAAGCTATGACAAGAAATATGGAAGTCAGTTAAGTCTACTGCTTTCACAATAATATTCTCTCCTTTACCTTGCTTAGGAACTTCCTTGTTTGTCACTTATTTTGCAATTTCTACAGCAAGCAAATTATGGCAGGTTTACTAGAATTAAGTGGGCACTGAGGAATGGAGGCATTGTACTTCATGTTCTTACTGGTATTCACATTGCTTTGGCATCTAAGGGTCTTAGAAATAGGCTGAGGGTTCATTATACTAAGTACTATACAATCAGAAAGACAGTTCTGCCTCACAGGACTTAAAATCCATAAATAGGACAAGTGACAGCAACTGGATGCAGAGATGCAAACAGGGAAACAATAAAACAGTATCAGCCACAATATGAAAATTGGGAGGCAGAAATGACATATGCATAGTGTCAAGTTTTGTGAGGAAAAAATCCAGTAACATCAGATTAACTTCCAGGAGGGAAGAAAATTCATGTTACTTCTTGTTTTCTTTACCACAGTTACCTTGGCCCAATGCAGACACACACAGGGAATCGGGTTTCTTTTACACAGAAGCCTGAGCCTGCTCTCATTTGTATCACTACGAATAAAGATTAACTTCTGTGAAATTGCTGAATTTATCCTAGTGTATAAACAGTCCAAGAGAAGGCAGAGTCAGGTCCTGTATTATTTTTTATTGCCAGAATGTCTCATTCTCCCAGTGCTACAAATCTACTTTACTGTCTTGTTTTATCCATGGCATTTATCCATTGACCATAAAGCAAACAGTGAGATCCATGCAAGTATGCAAATTACAAATTACTTAGGAGCTGCATTTCATCTCACAAATGAAAGGATTCTTCTGACAATTTCTCAGGTATTACAAACAAGCCATTAGAACTGCAGCATTAATACTTCATCACCTCAACTTGCTTGAGAAGATGAAAATGAGTTTTCTTAACATATGAAATACTGATTTTAAACACAGCAATATGACTATTAACAAAATAGTAGTTAATTAAATAGAAAAGGAGTCTTTGCTCAGGTGAATTTCTTGTAGAATGAGCCAATCCCACAGCCTGGGTTACAGAAAATGGAGGCTATAACAATAACCATCTCATTCTTAAGCTTATGATTGTCAGCACAAATAAATTTTTAAATCAGGCAAGCACAACTCATTATCAGATTTTTTTCTCTGCACACTATGTATTTAGGGACTTTCAGAACTATGTGTTATGAAGTGTTTAATTTTTGTATTTCTGGAGGCTTTCTCACTTACTATGGTCTATTAAATCACAACTTGTTTGGGGACATTTTTACTCTGATTATTTGGCAGCTTTTTTGAGAAATCCAGATGCATGGATCCAAAAAAATGTAGGATGCCCAATTTGGGCTGGCAAAATTTCAGAACTGAAACAACCCAAAAGCACAAAAAAGCCAGCTAAAATGACCAGTGCAAAATCTGTATCGGCTGTTGCTCATCTGTAGTGCAAAAGCAAACACCAACAAAACCGAAAGCCTATTAGGGTTTCATCCAGCCCTATCATTGCAAAAGTTCCTTAGGAATATTTTAGAGTGCCACTATCAATGTGTTGCTAACAAACCAAGTATGGAAGCATAATCATTTTATTAAAACTCCTACTCCTCTCCCTCATACCTTTGCTAGGGAACCCTTTGCTCAGGGATTCTGTGAGCACGCTTCCATGCTATAAAGTGGTATCAGCAGACAGCTGACACAGACAGCATAGATGATAGATGGATATTTCCCAGCAGTAGTCCTAGAGAATATTTGCCACTGTTGCTTTCTCTATTCTAGGCAGCTGTTTCAGCTAGCTTTTGCATTGCTAACAAGTACTGAGATTAAAATAGATCTTTAAAATAGCTTTTTGCTAAGGCTTCACAGAAACCTGTTGGCTGGATACTCTCACAATGACTCACTTCCACAACTCCTACTTCCCACAAACATCTGTGAATCATAAAAAGCTTTAATGAATGTGGATAGCTGTGCAAAGAAACTACACATCATCTAGGTATGTATACTTCTTTTAACTCTGTTCTCAGCTGTTCCCTTTTTTGTGTTTCATTTTGTGCCAGGTTTTTATTTTAGATGGTGCAGGCGAGAGGCTGTATTTTTTTTATATGTCTCTGCAGAACAAGTCTGGCACAATTCTGGGGTGGTATAAATAACAACCCTTCTATTTCAAGGAACTGATTTGCAAGGATTGAGAGCCAAGTCCAAATCTCTTCTTCCTATGTCAAGTTTTGAAACTTACCTTGCTTTGTACTCAAAGGGATTTTCATACAATGAAAGAAAAACAGATTACTGTAACAGAGGAGGGGAAAAAAGGAGGATAATATTGAAATGTGAAAAGATGTATTTACCCAATTTCCACACTACAGTCAAAGCAACCAGAAGATGCATTCCATTATTTCAGTAACGTTCTTTTGGTCTAGCAAAAATTTCTTCCATAGATGTTAAAGTTAATTTATCCTACATTTATGCTAAAAATTGAATTTAGATTACACTTTGTATAGTCACAATTGAGTCAGCTTGAAGTTCTCTCAAGGTCTAATTCAACTGTTACATGGGGGTTAGAAAGATCAATCTAGCAGTCTTACCTGTGGATTAAAGAATCCTGTCATCCAGAACTGATTTGGTCGGCCATCCTGCAGCCAACTGCTGAACTGCTGGTTTCTTTCAAGAAGCTCAGTAAACCAAAATCCTATAGTAGCCGACTCCCAGGAAATCCTAAACCATAGTTTTGGAATTCTAGCATCATACATATTATCTAAAGCATCTTGCAATTCTTCTGACATAATTATAGTTCCTGGAAGATAAGTAAAACATTCAGAATGAACTTTCCCCTAGATTGTAAAGGCAATTAAAACTTTCAAATGACATTCTGAGGCTAATAAACCTTCTTTTATTGTGCCTTAATTGCACACCTGTTGCACTAAAGTCTTATCAGTTTGTGGTTAATTTGCTCAAACTTACAAGACTTGATTCAAAGTTAAAGGTGACAAGATAAATTATATTTCCTTGGTTATTTTGATCAGAAATAAAGATTTTTTTTTTAAACAACTCCTTCTCCCTCACACATAGTATTTATATTCATTATATTCACACTGTGTTTGGAATGTGATTAATCATTTCAATTTTGTTTATATATTTTAATGGATCCCACATACATGATCAATGATAGAGATGTACTGTGTAACTCATCCATATCCTAAGCATGTACTGACAGTGATTATTCATGAAATTTACTGTTATTAATGATAACTTTGTACATTTCTATTATCAAGATTCCCAGTGGGAAAGCAGTACGTAGAATAAACCTAAAGGCAAGATTTTTTTATATATTTTTCTGGCAGTGGCAGTGCATGCTCACATATTCCATGCATAGTACTATTGCCTCCATTAAAATATTGCCATTTACTAAGACAATGATTTTTCAGTGACACTCACCATTCCATGTGCCAGAAGTTCCTACATCTTATCGGCTTGTACTCTCAATAGTACTAAGAGCTGGCACATGGCCATGCCTCAGGATGTCTTTTCTATTCCAGTTTAAATATTTTAAATTATAGAAACTGGTCTGTTAGCCCCCATTCCAATTAAATGTTTGTGTAATACCATTGTTCAATACATCATCATACTCACGACTGCTGTAATTGCCACAGGGATTACATGAGATACCAAAGAGAATTAGGTGGCTTCCACCACAGAATATGTAAAGGAAAGAGAAGAGGTCTTGGTGACTGCAAACAAAAGCTGCAGTGGCCCATCCAAATGTATCCGTATGGAAACATGGCCAGTAATAGTAAGCATTTCAAATCCCTTCCTTCCATTGAGGTTGGCAGGTCCCCAGTTCAGGGGAAGGAGAAAAACATCCAGAAGCCAAACACCAGCTTTTAATTTAGATGAATGCAGTGGCTACCCTGAACACTTGTATAACAGTGTGGGCAAATCTGGTACTTTCTGCTATATATTAATGGCAAATAGGCTTCATTTTCTTCTAGCAGATAATGACCTGCTCTCATTTATACACACCTCTTTTTGTGCAACAAATGCTATGAGATAACCATGAACTTTTACAAAACTGTAAATATTAAAAAATAGTGCCTATCCCGCTGTGGTGGTTTGACCTTGGCTGGATGCCAGTTGTCCACCAAAGCCCCTCTATCACTCCCCCTCCACAGCTGGCCAGGGGAGAGAAAATGTAATGAAAGGCGCGTGGGTTGAGGTAAGGACAGGGAGAGATCACCTAACCAATTACTGTCATGGGCAAAACAGACTCGACTTGGGGAAAAATTAATTTAATTTATTACCAATCAAATCAGAGTAGGATAACGAGAAATAAAAAACAAACCTTAGAACACCTTCCCTCCTTCCCAGCTCAACACCACTCCCAATTTACTCTCCCTCCTCCCCCGCAGCAGCGCAGGGGGACGGGGAATGGGGGTTGGGGTCAGTTCATCACACGTTGTCTCTGCCACTCCTTCCTCCTCAGGGGGAGGACTCCTCACTCGTCCCCTGCTCCACCGTGGGGTCCCTCCCATGGGAAGCAGTCTTCCACGAACTTCTCAAATGTGGATCCTTCCCACAGGCTGCAGTTCTTCACAAACTGCTCCAGCGTGGGTCCCTACCCTGGGCTGCAGTCCTTCAGGCACAGACTGCTCCAGCGTGGGTCCCCTGCGGGGTCACAAGTTCTGCCAGAAAACCTGCTCCAGCATGGGCTCCTCTCTCCACAGATCCGCAGGTCCTGCCAGGAGCCTGCTCCAGCGTGGGCTTTCCATGGGGTCACAGCCTCCTTCGGGAACCCACCTGCTCCGGTGTGGGGTCCTCCCCGGGCTGCAGGTGGAGATCTGCTCCACTGTGGACCTCCGTTGGCTGCAGGGGGACAGCCTGCCTCACCATGGTCTTCCCGATGGACGGGCTGCAGGGGAACCTCTGCTCTGGCGCCTAGAGCATCTCCTCCTCCTCCTTCTTCACTCACCTGGGGGTCTGCAGGGTTCTTTCTCTCACATGTTCTCACTCATCTCTCTGGCTACAGTTGCTACTGAGCAGCAACTTTTTCCCTTTCTTAAATACGTTATTCCAGAGGTGCTACCACTGTCACTGATGGGCTCGGCCTTGGCCAGTGGCGGGTCTGTCTTAGAGCCAGCTGGCATTGGCTTTGTTGGACATAGGGGAAGCTTCTAGCAGCTTCTCACAGAAGCCACCCCTATAGCCTCCCTCCCCTGCTACCAAAACCTTGCCACGCAAACCCAATACACCTGCATTCTCTGTAATGGCTTCATAGTCAGGTTCAGAATCATGTTTTGGGCTAGCTAAGAGTCTTTTATAACACAGTTAATAAACTTTCTCTTTGGGTACAAATCTTCTCTAACATATAACCAAGAGCACCAGCATTTAAGAAAGAAGCCACTCTGTGTCATCTCCCCTTTGCCCAGAAAAATGTAATATTAGACCATACACTCTATTCACACTGTGGAGGCAGAAAATTTGGAAAAAATCATGCAGCACATGTTGGTTTCAACTTTGGAGCAACCATAGTGAGGGCAGAAAACAAGTGAAGAGCATCCCATTTGAGCCCTGGGGATCATTACAATCTGAACTAAGAAAGAAAGAACACTTTCATCTCTGGTTCTTCCTTGTTTTCACGCTGATGCAGCCAACTTTCTCCTGCAACAAGGGTTGTGAGAAAGACACATTTTCTTCCCTATTTTTGTGGGTGGGCTGGAGCTTTTCAAATAGGGAGATTACAACCAGTCTCTGCCCCGAAGCATGGTGAAATCTCTTAGGATGTCTGCCCATTATGACTCAGAGCAGCTGCTGAGAACACTAAGCCAGAGTGTTCTTGAGGATGAGGTATGTTCACAGTTCTGGCCTGGCCCATATAGCTGCATAAATATTCCTAGTGAGTGGGTGTCATCTCTGGCAGTAGGCATACCGTGCTTGAATTTCAGCACGAAATGACATCTGTGGGTGTTGGGATGCATTCCTGCAGCAAAAATACTCTGATAAAAATAATTTAAAAAATAAAGTAATTGTCAGAAATAAAATTAGTAACACATGAGAAAAATAATGGCATCTTTCTGGAGAAAGGTGATACAGGTGTTTGAAAAACTGTATTTGATTAATTGAATGAGTAGCACAATACCATAGGCTTCTCATATTTTAATTCTAAGAAGCTCAGAGCACTGGTTACCATATGAAGAGACTGAATGTCCTATGAACTTAACATGACAGGCTTGAATGTTCTATGAATCAGACAGGCCAGCTGTTTATAACTTGGTTATTTGGGGATTTACTTCGTGATATTCCCTTTCTTGAATGGAGTAAAGCCCATCTGAAAACGACTGATGAAAGGTCAGGCCAGCTAAAGACATGAGGGTATTTCCATGCTTCAAAAATTGTATGTACTGTAACTATACTGTTTGCACAGTACATACAGTTTGGAAATTAGGATTCCCCTTTTTCATTGCCCTAAATTTATACCGTCTCCCTTCTAAACCACATCTAAATCTATCCAATTGCTGTGTAGTGAATAAGCCAAATAAAGCTACTCAGTTCTGAGGATAACTAGATTTTAATGTTAATTAAAGTAAATAGTCTGTTCTTTTAAATTGATCTGGTTTTAGGGTGATTCATTCAATAAATATAATGCTTTGAATGGACTACATCAGGACCTTGTATTATTTCACTGAGTTGCCCCTTTTCACTACCATACCTACAACAAGCTGAATCTGAAAACTGTGGAATTTGTAAAATTTGGATCTACATTTTGAATTTCACGTTTGGGAAAGCCTGTGTCTGGACTAGAAAACATGCATATCTTATTTAAATGAGTAGATAAAGTTAGGAACAAAGGAAGGATCTTAAACTCCAGCGTGAACCAAAAAAAGCCTCAATCCACTGACTGATTCTCCTCCCACAGGCACAGAAGTGAATCAAGAATAACTAGAATAATTATGTAGGATATAAATGAGATGAGAAGAAGCTAGTTTCTCCATCAAGTACAGTTTGCCAATAGCTGACATCATTATAATAGGACTGGAGACTATCCCTTGAGGACAATACTTGCTACACAATGAGTCTCTTAAGCTAGCCTTAACAGTACACAGAGGAAAAATCTCAGTGAAAGCATCAATCCATTCTTGACTGTCACTGTTGCAACTATAGAAGTTGATCTTTTCAGCCTTTAATCCCCACTCAAGTTTACCTCCCAAGCAGCCAGGTTTGTTATTGGACCAGTCACTTGTCTCCACCACCAAGCTGCAACTCCCTCTTCTTTGTTGAACACGTTGAAGAGAAAATCCCGACTTGCCTGTAACTTTGTAAGCTTTCCCCCCTTTCTGCCTTATGGCAACAGCTAACTTGCTTGTGCTTTCCCCAAAGAAAGCATTATTTATTATTCTGCCCAAAGGTACAAGGTATGCAGAGTACTAGATAAAAACAATAAAAGCTACTGTATGTTTCCCCATACCTAAAACTTAATCTTTTTTTTTTTTTTTTGCAAGCTTTAGTATGTTTCTGCTAGTTCAGTGGCCACCACTGCTGTGCTGAAAGAAGTCAACTTCTTTGCTTCAGGCAGTTCTTTGGGTATTTCCCTCTTTCTTCACTTGCAGCACTTGGGCACTTCGGCATCTGGAGGTGATTCCCAGGAAGCTCTCAGAAGCTCATTTAACTCCACCATGCTGTTATAATCCCAAGTCCCTCAACAGTTTATCACCTTTTGCTCCTGGTCTCCAGAACAGAAAGAGTAAATCAGGTAGCCAAGCCCTGCAATGCACAACACCCTCTCCATTTTTTACTTGTAGACTGTGGTATTCTCCCCAGCTGCACCTAACCTTTGCCCCTGTTCTGTTTTCTGTTTCCTTCCCACCATTCTCTTTTGGTGCAGAATCCTCTGATTTAATTCTACAAGTCAGGAGAGATGAAAAGCACTGAGAAACTTGAGTAGCATGTGATTTTTCACATAGAAGAGCACACAAATCCTAGATTCTCTGCAATAGCTAATTCCTTCAGTCAGTAAGAAGGCAAATTGAAAGTAACCTTGCAAATTGTTCGGAAAACATACCAGCTCCAGTACTAAATGCACTTGACTGCACCCACCAAAGGACTGAAAATAAAAATTTTAAAGCAATAATTTGAAGATGAAAATGCATGTACATCTCCCCAAAAGTACTACAAATCAATACCCTGAGCTAGAGTAAACAAGCAGGTAAACTATTTTCTGCAGTTTGTCCTAAATGTGCGATGTGTGTTTCTAAACAGTTGTCCTGGCCAGCCTCATGGCAAGCATATATAACACCTATTAAGAAGTCCAGAAATAACATGCCACACTTTGTAAAAGACAACGGGAGGCATTCTGGCATTCTTATCAGGATGAGAAGTAAATAATGGATGAGTGCTGCTGAGCCAAGAGTAACTATGCCACAAGACATACTAGACTCATCCCCTCCATTCCTCAAATGAATTCCCCATTGTTACATTCCATTAATGTCCTCACTGAGTGCTCTTAATCATCTCCATATAAAATCCTCATCCAAAGGTGGAATACACAGATGATTGCTACAAGCCTTACCCACACACACACACACACAAAGAGTAAGAATTAGAAAGATATTTCAGCCCAAAAGTCTATTACCACGGTCAGCAGGCCAAACTAAAATTCTGTTAGTGTTAGCAGTCTTAAAGCATTATGAGTCAAAACAGAACTTAGCCAGCCAGTGGGAATGAGTCCATACTCCTTCCCTTTGTGGGAAATTACCTTTCCTGTGCACTCTGGCAAGACTAGTTTCCTGAGCTTCAGTTTTTCGCCACATAGATTAGAATAAATTATCTGCTACCTCTTTTGGAGTTCATTTATATCCCTCTTGTAAGGTGCTACATGCAATGAACAGAAATCCCTTGCAGCAACATGATGCAAACACTACTATCAAGATCATGGTATTCTGAGTTGGAAAAAAATAGTGAATATTTACCTCATTCTTTCAGGGGCTTAACACATGAGTTTGTGTAGATGATACAGGAATTCTAAGTGATTCCTATTATGTATGTAGAACTATATGCTACCTCACGTTTACATGAAGTTCTGGCTATTTCAACATATTCTTATATGAATGACAATAGGGAAAAACCTAAGGCCAACACGCTAGTTAGGAATGCAGTATAAGGATGGTGAGGAGCTAAAAGAAGGTAATGAAATAGTTTTTAATAAGGTAGCAAATCAATGACTGAGATGTACAGAAACTAGTGAAATGCACCAGTATTTCTCAAGGCCTTCTTTATTAACAGTTATTCAGCTTTGTCTGAATGATAAAGTTCCAAAAATATTAGAAACACATACAAAAATGCATAATTTTTCACTCTCCAATACCTTCTGTCTCAATAGCCTTACCTGTATTTTCTCATACTTCTCAACCTGGCATATACCTGAAACATGCTAGTGTATTATAGAACATGCACATGGTATACATCTGTGTGGGTAAAAAGAGGGCAAATAGGAAAGTCCTATCTCCCCTTAGTAATACCCTTGTTCCTGATCCTATTATTCCAAAAGCTCTGATTGCTCTCTCTTTCAGTGTAGGATAAGAGCAATCTGATATTTTTTTTCCAAGTCCTGGCACATAGGTTATGTATGGTGTCCATTACATGCACGAAAATATGCTAGCTTTGTAACATGAGGGGTGCCATACTGCAGTTGCAGTGGAAAGTTTGCGTTTGCCTGGTAGAGCTTCTCCATGACAAATGCCATGATAACTTCTGAAGTAGATTATTTGTATTGATTCCACTTCTTTTGCCTTCTGTGTTGGTCTTATGTCTTATGGCTCCTGTAGGTACTTGTCTTGCAAGTACTAAGAAAAATGTAAGGAACAAAACCTCTGGCCCTGTGGAAGCAAATCTTTACACATTACAAGTCATGTAAAAGCTTTTAGAGGGATTGCTGTATTCTCAGGAAATATGTTAACAGGAAAAGGACTTCTCTCTCCTAACTCTGCAAGTACTGCACAAATAGCAGTGGGAATTCTGTGATCATGTGGCACATATATGACATGAAAGGATAACAAATCCAAGGTTTCCTGTATGGCCTTCACTTGTTCACAAAGTAGGCAGTTCCAAAGGATTACTTTGAAAACACAAAGCTATAAGGTACCAAAACCAAATGCCAAGCGGATGCAGTTTTATGACCAAAGTAGAATCTAGATATACTCATAAATATATGAGTTAAGCATTTGTTTCTTTCATGACAAGCTCTTAAATGGAATGTGAAGTAGGTTAAAAAATTCAGGAAATAAAACCAAATTAAAAGCTGTGCTTATTTCCATTGCCAAGGATTCAATATCCACTTTCAGTGCTACTACAAGCATGCTCCACTGCTGAGATTCATGGAAGCCACTCAAGGGGGACCAGGGATAACTCCCTGAGAATGTCTCTTCTCACGTTCTTCACCGATAGAAGACTCATCAAAACACTTACCACTTCTACTTCAGTGCATGGAGAAACAAGGAGAACCCCCCCAATCTCACAGATAGGCCTCATTCAGTTCCCCTCTACTCAAACAAACTCTTAGAGACTAGGAATAACTGAATGGGTCATTAGATTTTACTGCATTTAAAGACGCTATCTTCATTAGTGGGAGAGGGGGTTTGAAGTGCCCTCTCTTCAACAAGGAGCTGTGGTATTAGTATTCTGTGCCAAAGGCCTCTATACTTCCACAGGAGGAAGGTAAGGCACATACACAGGAGCTCTGTAGCTCATACACTGCCCTACGAAGAATACGGTCACTTTCTGCCAGGAACTCAAGATCTGATGTTCATAACCCATTAGGATCTGGAGTTTTGGTTCAAGCCCCATGTCTTACTGCTCCTTGTCTCTAAAAAGATTTCTCTATTTGGAACAGAGCCTCTATTTAGTTCACTAGAGAGGACAATCATCATTGCTGTTTTCTGATTTATGTGAAGCTCTGTATTATACCAACTGTGAAATAAATGCTGGGCAATCAATAAGTAATTAAAACAGAACTAATGGTTGGGACATAACTGAGAGTACAAAGTGCAGCTACAATCTAATTATTACAATTTGATCCAAAAAGAGTTTCCCTCTGGGCAGCAAAGTTTATTGGTGGAGATGCAGGCCTGTGGGGCATGGCTGGCAATAAACATATTGGACACATGCTGAGCATCCTCGCCCCTCCTAAAAGCTGAACACTGCTTAATCTGCCCTCTGGATAGAGGGACAAAACTGGCTCTGCTAATTCCCTCAACATGCCTCATGTTCAGCTGCACGTGGGCTCTCACCGAGGAGGGCTTTATATCACCTCAAGTGCAACTCAGTGAGCAACAGCAAAATGACAAGGTCCATCTATTCACATCCAACCTGCAGAATCAAATATTCAGACCTCCTTTCACAAAGCTACATGACACAAAATGAAGAGGCGCTATTTTCTTTTTCAAATTTTGTTTGAAAATTTAGATCTGCTATAAGGAGGTGCTGAGGCCTTAACAGATTCATGAAGCCAGAGCCAGATGCATGACCAGGGCAGATGTCAAAATTGACATGACCAGTTTGAGCAGGCAGATCACTTTACATCATTGTAAAGAAAAAGGAGCACCTCAGATGACTAGTTTGGGGGGAGAATCTAGTATGAGAGAGTTTGGGGATTTCCCCTTTTCTGAGGCAAGAGAGAGTGTCTAAATGTTCTTTCCATCCCCTAATTAATGGTCTACCACATGCACTTGATGTATCATGAATCTGCCGGAAGCCATTAATCGTTGTTATTATTAACTATACATCCAATTTTGTTTTCAGAGCAATTTTTCACTTTATTTAACTTGCCTGTCCCTAAGAAAATTATAATGTTTTAGAGGATTGCACAAAAGTTACAGCATTAACTTGATTAAACACCTGGTAGAGGACTGTGCCCACTGCGGAACTGAATACTAAGTGCAAATAAATTATGTTACTCATCCACCCCTCTGTGGAATATTGTACATTTTGAGAATTCAAATATATCTGTCACAAACAAGGAAAGATTAATACTTTCTTGGATGGAAAGCATTATTTTAATTTACTTGAGAAGGGACTCTATGCACATATAAAAGGAACTTTCAGCTCAGTATTGAAACAGAGGACAATTGTTTCTTCCAGCTTGACCTTTGCATAGGTTATTACAGGATATGGAAGCTAATTAGCCTTGGGCACGTTTATGGACCTCTTTCCCAGATTCAGATTATAGGCATGATGTTTCTGAAGCATGCATTGTTGCCTTGGTGTATCATACAAATGATAGGAAAAAATCCCTTTTGATTCTTATGTAAAAAAAAAATTCAAATTAAAAAAATCTCCCTTCATGAAAGACTTATTGTCAAAAGACTGGAAAACGCCAGTAAGACAGATCACAGTACTGCCATCACCTATATCAAAAGGGACTAATTTTGAGGCACTCTGACCCTGTGGGGACGATTTGCTGTCTCAGATATTTTCTGCCTCTCTACTGGAGAACAGCAGACTTGAGTGAGGTCTTAACCAAGAACCTTAACTGTTCCGGCTTCGTTTTCATTTATTATTAATTCAAGAAGCTTGACTGAGCAACAGTATACTTGCCTTCCTGGATATTTCAACTCTTGCAGATGAGCAAAATGGGAAGTGAAAACAAAAAACAGATGGTAACATCATCATGCCTTCTTTTTCCTCACTCCTTTTCTGATCAAATTTTCCATCTGCTTCTAGTCGCCTGTACTCTTGATTTATTTTAACTACATTCACCGTTGCTCACTTTCAGTGAAATACTCCTGTCTCTGAGAGATACAGAGTGCTGTTACCTACCTCCTGTGATGGCTAAAAGAAGAACCCTATCACTCTCTTTTGACTGGCACTCCCACTCACTTCAGCTTCCATTTAGAGAAATCCTATTTGGTATAACCAGTTTCACGAACATTGCAAATCTCACCCTAAATTAGAGTCTATACCACCTGGCCTCCTGAGCACCCTGTCTCTCAATTACTTAGCAGCAACACTTCTACCTTGTTCTGTATCATTATGTCTCAGCTTAATTTCATAAATTACTCTGGCACATGACCTGTGGACCTAATCACGCAATTCAACTCCTCTGAGCTCTGTAGGGATCCTAGAGAGAATCACAGAAGTGTAGTAGTGCTGCAGGATGTGAACTGCAATCCTGGAGCACATTCATACAGAATAAATTAAGGTGGAGTGCCTTTAGAGATGCAGTCTGGAGGCTTTAGGGGCTAGAATTAGTGGTTGTATGATAAAGAGAGAGAAAAATAAAAAATGGGGGAGGGAGAGAACAAAAGAGAAAGAGGTAGAAACGGAGGGAAGGAGGGGAACTATTTATTTAGTTATATAGTATAAGCAACCATTAGTAATAAATATTGCACCTTAATTAGTATGATTTTTAATATTGTAACTTACCATCGATAGCCAATTTGAGATCAGTCAGTGTAGCTCGAACTCTTGATATAACATGTTGCATGCGGTCAATTTCTTGACGGAGAAATATGTTTATGGGTTGAATAGCTCCCATCTTTTGAAGCTGGGCTTTCACCTAAAAAAGAACAGTGCAATGATTATAAAATTTAATCTCCTGTTTCCCATGCAATAATTTTTGAAAGCAAAAGGATGTTTTTTCAATTGTATCACATAATTCCTGAGAAAATAAACTTTTATGTAACAGATGGCCATTCAAGTCCTGTGTCAACTGTAAGATTTAGCACACTGTGTCTCATTAGCTTTTACCAAAAGGAGCTCCTCTATCATTCTAAGGAGGGAAAGTTCCCTCTTTTTGAAGGGACGCAGCAGTTCCTTCTGTCCTTGTTAGGCTGCAGGCTCTTAGATCTTAAAAAAAAAAAAAAACAAAACCAACAAAAACCCACATGCTATACAAAAGGGTATGTTCGATGGTAACTTCTTCATAGTTCCAAATTGTGCTAGGTGAACTTTCTCACCTCTTCGTGCCCTGATGAATTGAAATAATGCTACAAATAGAGTTCTACTTAACAAGTGCAATGATACATAAAAGCTGCTACTTCCAACAGCACATGACTCGCTCATAAGACAAGGTGCTCATGGATGCATTACTAGAGGGGCAAGATTGCCAGGCATAATACAGATGCCACAGAATTCTGTTGCACCATTATGTGCACCATTTTGTAGGTAGAAGCCTTTGGCCTTCTTAATTTTTAAGGATAACAGTTTCACTCATATTCAACAGAGAACATTTTCAAAATGGAATTACTTGTCTATGTTACTTAAGGACATGTCACAGCAACAGTAGCAAAAGCACTCCCTGTCTCACTTTAGCATATGTTGCATGTACAATATGCTTAAGACATACACCGTATATTCCATATATATCAAAGATCACTGTATACAACAGTGCATGAGAGAGGATTTAGTGGCACCTGCAGAAATCATGGTGCCTGTACCTCACATAATACCAGAGTTCTTGATTTTTAAGACTTTGAAGTGTTTTTCCCCACTATGACTCAGCTTTCAGAAAGCCAATGGCCCTCTGTACTGGCTACTGCTCAGCCACATGCATCATCTTTTACACTGAAGCAGCCTGAACCCTGATCTTTGCCATAGTCACTCCTTCCCTTTGCAGGTGAAATTCTGCAAGGGGACTCTGGAACCAAAAAGAGATCTCAAACAGTAAAATAAGATCCTAAATCCAGATACCTATATGGCCATTAATTTATTATAAAAGAGCTGATCTATAGGATCAGTTTGCTAAAATAATTTAAGAGCTTCTTTTGAGCTTGCTAACAAAAGATGAAGAGAAGTAGAGTTAGAAAGTCTATTCTTTCAAAGCGCAGAATATCATTGGAATTCTACTGCAGTCAAGTAGAAACCACAAGATTTGTATAATGTGTGCTATTTCATCAAGGCGAGAAGTCCACTGGATCTTGCTTTGTGTTTTTCCAGATATACTCATATATCTCATTGTACACATTATTATATATACTTTACATTATATACACATAGTAAACATTACTAAAGATCTTATTATTACACTGAATAGCAAGTTTCTGGAGGAATATAATACAACAGTTGAGTAGTTATAATTGCTAGTATAAATGAGTCAATGCTTTGACAATTTCCAATTCTCAAGTTTCAACTCCAAGCCCAATAAAATACTCTTTTTCAACTTTATATGCTATTCTCCTTGGGAGACAGCTATCAGCAAGGTTATTCATCATATTTTAATCACAAGGACCCATGAGTTTGTCAGACAGAATGTCCAAGAAATAGGTGCCAGCCAATTATGCTAATGCTTTGCAGTGTGACAGTTCATTTTACAGACTGAGTTAATGTGTTTCTTCCTGTAACAGAGAAAAAACTGCTAAAATCAGCTATCATGAGACTAGAGCTGAGACAATAAACTCTTTTTGGGTAATTCACACAATGAAATATTCTGATTTTTTTCACACAAAATCCAGGGAAAGCTTCTGCTTTCTGAAAAATTCACAGGAATTGATAAATCTCCCTCTTGCCAAAAAAAGCAAAAAAAAAGTTTGATTTTTTTTTCCCCAGAATATTTAGAAGTCTAGTGCATGCCACTAATAAGAAAGGAATTATAGAGAATATAGTCCATGCATTTTATCCTTTAAATAAGAAATACACTTTTTTCTGGTCTACAAAGCATGTGTTCCTTTTGGGGATCATCTAGAGGAATAATTTCTCCCATTTGAGGAAAAATTGTATGGAAGATGTTGTTAAAGGTGTTGTTAAATTCCAAAATATTTATATTTATGAATCTACAAAGAGAAGATGAAATAAATATTCTAAAATATTACTGTACTGATAATCGTACAATTTTTTTAATTAGTGAATTCTCAGAATTTAAACATTCTTCTGATTTTTTTCATGTACCTACAAAAATACCTGTGATGTTTTGAATAATGGAGTGAACGAATAATGCAGAAATTCGTTAATATATCCTAGATATGTTCACAGCACTCAGCCTGGGGCACCAAGCATAACCAGATATGAAAACTGAAAAAAATTACATACTACCTACCTTATTGTATACAAATCAATCCTGATTTGCAGTGAGTTTTACTAGGTGTAACAGAGTGCCTTTCTTGGAAGTCTTGCTGTTAAGATTAGTTTTAAATACCAGCTCTGAGGTATGATTGACTGTTTTTGTATTAGAATTCTTATCAAGCAATCAAATTACTTACTTCCAGTGCTGTATTTATTATGACATAAAGAGATGGATATTGACTGACAGAAAAAAATGCAAAAGACAAAACTCACTAACCAAAATAGCCTTTCTGAGATTCATATACTAATTCCATAAAGCCTGCTTACAACATCTCCTTTTCATTATGCAAACAGCTGTCACCTAACATAAACCAAGGTGATTTAACTAAAATCATAATCTTAATAGCTTTGTCTACATGATTTTGCAATGCATATCTCTACTGTCTCAGATTCCTCTATGCACATTCCTTAGCTGTCCTCAGGTCACCAACTCCTTTGTCACCACATACTTTATAGGACATTCAGCAGAAAATCAGTTGCTGAACTCATGCCATTTAATGATCAGTGATCAAGTTACTGTAGTAGTAACTGCCTATGATTTTCAGTAAAAGTTATTATTTTCAATTTGACTTGGTTACTTGCTATACTCTTTGTCAGCAGAAATGGGAAGACCATCATTCTGTGAGATGGTCTAAATAAGAGGCCCGAATAAGAAAGACAAGCTCAAGGTGTGTCCAAGCCAAAGCTCTTTTCAAGTGCTGTCAAGGACAACTTCCCTGTTGTATACAAGGAAGTGGGCAGTGAAATATATAGAAAATAGCTGAAGCTCTAGAGCTGGGTGACCACCATATCTGATAGGGCTGGTAAGTAAACCAGAGACACCTTACAAAAGCATCTACGTTACTGTTTCAGTTCATACCCTGAATTTATTTTTGTAGCAAAAAAACTGCCCTGAAAAGTAGACTCCAGGCACACAAACTGGCTTAGCTCCAAATTAAACTAACCCATAAGGCATGCTTCAGGGAGTCTAACATACTCCAACCACTAATGGGTGTTCAGCCTACAGGCCCAGACTACAGTTAGACCAAAGCAAATTCCCCAGTAAAACACCTAATGCAGGCCTGGGGTCCTCAGATGAACTCCTATTCCCATGTAATACTTGATAATGTAGTCACACTCTTAGCGGAGGATAAGGCGAAATCAATACTACAAAAAAATACTTAAGGGAAAAAACATTCATCCTTGGGTTAAAAGCCAACCTCCAATAAAGTGCAGTATCTTTGGAATGTCTCCATGTCTATTCCCTAGCAAGCTGGTTTTCAAACTGCAAGGATCATTGTCGTTATAAACCTCTGTGTGTGACAGGCTGACGTTTATTCTTGCATCTATCTTCACTCACATGGACTGACTGGACCTAATCATTTTACCACTAATCTTTCTGTTACCTGTGAGGCAAGACCCAGAAGCAAAAGGGGTCACGAAAGCAGAATTCTTACTCTGCCTCTGCCTTTGGAGTGAGAAAAATGAAGACAGTTTTAGGTCAGGAGGAAGGTTTATTTTTCTTTTCCATCACCTGTGTCAAACTGCAGTCTGATAAAGCATGCAAAGGTGACTTGTTTTGTTTATAGTCTTTTGGGTAGACATTGAGTCAGTTATTTGCCTGGTGAGATGAAGTGTTACAAGAACACAAGAACAAAAGAAACAGCATATATCATGGGGTAAAATGGTTGCCCTTTTTTGAAAGTTGTTGGTTCCGAAGTCATTGCCAAAGGCTAATAATTGAGAAATGAAGGTGTATGTGTGACAGCCTGAATTTTCTCTGGATTCACAATGTATCAAGAGAAAGTACAATCCAGAGCTCTGAACATCAGCAAATAATTGTTTTCAGTACCATCTGTCCCTAACCTAGTCTGCTGGGGTTTTAACTCTGAGCAAATTCACTCCACACTTTCTAAAGGGAGCCACAAGAACTGATCAAAGATAGCAAACACACCTGCCACTTTCCCTGAAGAGTATTTGCTTTTAATTACCTTCATTTGTTTCCTAAATTTTTTGTTCCTTTTCTCCACTGATAGTATCTCTGTAACTGGATTTCCAAAGACTACCACATCGTGGCCTTACTGGAGCACAATATTCTTCTAAAAGCAAACCCAAGCTGCGCTGCTAGGACTAATAAACATTTTTCTTTTTACTGCTCTTACCCAATGAAACATGCATAGGAACTCTTTTTGACACATTCCCTCAGTCTCTTACAATTTAGTATATTAGTTTGATCTGTTTCAGGACTGTTAAACTGATCTAGTATGTAATAATGTCCTCAATATAGGTAATAATGTCCTGAATGACCAAATGTTGACTTAAATTGACAAACAACAGAACTCATCTCATTCCCTTTTTTTCAGATATCACAGGAAGTAATTGCATAATCCATTTCACTCCTTATACTTGCAAGTTTAATTTCATTTGCTTATTATATTGTAGCTTCTAAATTCTGTTTCTTCTTCCCACAGAGAACATCTAAACTCTCCCTTCTTTTTCTGCTCTGACTAATGAAATTCTTGGTTATATGTTAGGGAATATAATCTTTTTTTTTTATTATTTGGTATTTTTTTACATTCTTTTTTTTTGTCAGTTTATGCTAACTTTCATTTAAAAATGTAGCTTTCTTTACAGCTTACTCCTGCCATCTCTGGCCTTTCTAAGAGGTTCCAGAATAACAAGCTTCAGTTCAGATGAGAAACATATTTGATACAGAGTTTTGCTTATTGTGTAGAGGTGGCCACACTCCTGGCACATAAACAACTGCAGCAAAGAGGTGGAACTGGGCACTAATGCCAGAAAAGGGAAATTCCCTTCTAACAAAGAAAGCATTGGTAAAGACGCAAATGTGTTCTAACATCTAGAGAATGAGAGAAAGGGTAAATCCGTTAGGCAAAATGAAGAAGGAAATATCAAAGAATCAGGAACATAATACCAAATCTCTTAACACTGCAGAATTAAAATCTGAAGATGTAGTGCAACTGACATGGCCAAAGAAATGTACAGAGGAACACATTATTACCAATAATAAAGTGTTGGAAAATGACCAGAGGATGTTCTGTAGATACTCAGAGCAAAGGAATTACTATTATGATACAGAAAAAAAGTGTAAGTTTTGGATGGTTCTGTGGAAAAGTGCCATAGCATTCATCAGTAATGTGGACTGAAGAAACACTGTACAGAGTGGGGTGATTAATCAAAGAGAAGTGCAATTCACATATCAAGATGTACAGAGCCTGAGAAAACTAGAAATCACCAGGAAGAGGCGGTATCTACACTTACTGATAGGAGAATGAAACAAACTTACATCCTGAGCTCAGAATACATTTACAAGAAATACAGAGGGAAAAAATAGATCCAACAGGACATCCTCTGACTGTCCCTGTAAGAATGAAATGGGGCGCGGGGGGGGGTGGTGATGCTGAAATATTAATACCCAATATTGGTTTGTCCTGTACAAACATGAATCTCCTTACTTGAATCGTAAGAGAACAGCTGTCAAGCAAATTGAAGCAAAAGAGGCTTCCCTGAAGCTCAGAGAAGATGTCAAAGAAGTGGTACAGAAGCAAAAAACTATCTAATTGTGAGCATCATTATAAAGATGATTGCTTATAAGAAAATAAAAACCTGCATGTATGATTGGCAGATCATAAGAAAAGATAATAGCTTGTCACACTAATGGATGATGAGAGTGAAACAGCAATGAAAACAATTGGTGGTGATTTTTTTATACAGTCACATGGAAAAGTATGTATTGTACCCAAATACAGTAGTAAAATAGAGACAAGTTAGGAGCGCAGGGTGGAACTTTCAAAAGAAACCCTCCAGACTCTTTGTGCTTAACTACAGCTCCTGGCTCTGTAAGTGGTTGTCTCCAAAGCTAAGACACTCGAGGGAGTGACTGAAAAGGGGAGGCCTACTCTATGTGTGTTTTGTGTGGATAACCTGAGTGAATAAACCAAGAAGCAATGAGAGTGAATGAGACCAAGATTAAATAGAAGAAATGCCAGTGGAAAACAGTATTTGTTCAAACCATTTAGAAGTAAAATTTGGATTAAACAAGCATGTGTGCATTTTACAAGACTAAGAGGCATGGCACAAACTTCCCAGGGGTAAAATCTAAGTGCAAGAATACCCTCTGGTTACAATATAAAGTCCAGTACTATTGATGTCTTCTAAGTATTATGAATTCTTCAGGAGGAGAAAAGTTGGCAGTTTAACAAGGGAATGTCGTGGTTTAACCCCAGCCAGCAACTAAGCACCACGCAGCCGCTCACTCACTTCCCCCCCCATCCAGTGGGATGGGGGAGAAAATCAGGAAAAGAAGTAAAACTCCTGGGTTGAGATAAGAACGATTTAATAGAACAGAAAAGAAGAGACTAATAATGATGATGATAACACTAATAAAATGACAACAGTAGTAATAAAAGGATTGAAACGTACAAATGATGCGCAGGGCAATTGCTCACCACCCGCCGACCGACACCCAGCCAGTCCCCCAGCGGCGAAAAACCCTGCCCCCCCCTTCCCAGTTCCTAAACTAGATGGGACGTCACATGGTATGGAATACACTGTTGGCCAGTTTGGGTCAGGTGCCCTGGCTGGGCATGAGAAGCTGAAAAATCCTTGACTCTAGTCTAAACACTACTGAGCAACAACTGAAAACATCAGTGTTATCAACATTCTTCACATACTGAACTCAAAACATAGCACTGTACCAGCTACTAGGAAGACAGTTAACTACATCCCAGCTGAAACCAGGACATACTCCTTTGGAGGATTTAGCAAATATATTGAAAAAAAATAGTTCAATACACATATTACAAATATTGGAGAACCATATATGCTACCCAGGCATTCAGTATTCTATTGCTATTGCAAATTGAAAAAAAGATTTCTAAGGAGCTGCATAAAACTAGAAGAAACTTGTTCCATGAAAAACTTTACTGTGATAGGAAGGATAAGGGAAAAGGACTGAGAACAATCCAAGGTGTAGATAATAGGTGTAGATCCAAGGTGTAAATTATTAAATTAGTAATTAAATGTTATTATACTTACTATATTTAATTTCATTTTCTATTTGTAATATTTATTTACTATTAAATAATAATGTGAAAACTAGAAAACTGACTCCATTCCAAATCAAATACTACAAATAAATGATTTATATACTATCGCTGGGAATCACTCAATAAGCAGGTGACAAAAAAAGAGAGACTCCAGCAGGGATGGATGGAAAAATAACTATATGGAGAATGCTGTTAGGAAACCTCACCAAAAAACATTACATATTGTAAGTAGTTTGCCAAGAGGGGAATGAAAAGAGAAGTTCTGAATTGAACTATGACAGTACAGAAGAGGCTATTTATACAAGACATATTAAATCTGAGATGAATAGTAGAACAGAAGACAGGAAATATTGCCAGGGCCCCAAGACTATTGGTTGTAACCTAAGTGGACATTCTCAATTGGACAGAGAAGAAAATAAAGTATAATGTAACAAGTTGCAATACTCCATCCAGGGCACTCTACAAGCTTGGGCTGCAACCAGGGAAAAAAAGCACTATCAGTGCAATACAGAATTGCAAATAATAAAATCATGGAGATGAGGGGTTTTTAACAGTTACTGTTCATGAAACACATGGCAAGACACCAGATCCTACTTACAAACTGCTGCAAGAGTGCTTTATGCTGGATTTTTTTCCATTTAATGAGACTGTTAATAAAAAATGCAAGAAAAGATTGACAAATTAATCTGTTATGGCTCAAACTCCAAAAAATCTGGGGCATGAAAAGGTCAGTGATAAGATCCATTATTCATAACAGTGGTATCATAATAAGAGTAGGCAATTTGAAAGCTGTAACTACTGTAAGAGGCACCGGTGTCCTTCTCTAAGCTACTAAGGAAGGCAAGAACTTTCTGAAGCCCCTTATGGCTCATCTGAGTTAAGGTGACTAATTAAGTGGACTATGGCATTTGAAATATATGTTTCCAATGTAGGAATATTTTAGATAATAAACCAAAACAGACTTATAAAACACTATGCATAATTTTAAGAGCTTTTTAAAATGCGTGCCAGTTAAATTTAAGCAGCACAATAAAACTCATAAAACATATACATACATACATACATAAAACATCTGTATCTATAAAGCAGCATATACCTCATGAGGGTTATAATCTGGAGGTAACTTCTCTAGCATCTCATCAGCAAGACGTTGCACTACTGCTTCTCGGGTTTCCCCTCCTCCAGTGCCGCTGTCTTTGGGCTGGATGCTCACTATTGTACTTAATGTCTCATTAGCCAGGTTAGTCTGGTAAGTTATATCTGCATTAGGGTGAAGTCCAAATACCTTAAATTAAAAGGGGAAAAAAATAGAAAAAAATTGTGATTTTCCTTCTAAAATTATATTAGTGAAAGAATGCATAAAAATGGACAAACAAGGAAGAAAATCCTCAGCTCTATAAAACAATAGATATGAATAGGTCAGTGGAAGTACATCCATTTAACTGGCCAAGGACCAAGACCTAATTACACAAAAAACATTAATGTAGGCTGCATATACAACAGCGTTTTCATTCATATGAGTGGGGGGTTTTTTTAACTGATCTTCTGATTATCTTCACATAGCAGGCTTCGGATCATGCTATGAAGTGCTATCAAGGGCTACAAACTGATTCCTTTCCACTGGTTCAGACTAGAGCTTGTTGAAAACAAGTCATATGTGGACACTGACCCCTCACCACTAGCTCTTTTTCTGTACAGATCTATTGCTGTTGTACCAGCACAAGTAGATGCCCCTAATAATCAGACCAGTTACCATTTCTAACACATTTTGTTTTACTCAGTTTCTTAGGCTTACAAAGCATGCAGCACAGTGAATAAAACACTGCCCATATTTGAAACACCTAAAGATTTTATGACTGGTGATATATTTAGGATATGTTATGGTTTAGCTATTTTTGGTTTAAGTCTCCAGTCCTTACTTCCCCTTCTTCTGAAATGGAATTATTTTATTTAAGATACAGCTAGTACAGAATTACTGCAAAGCTGCCCTTTGTCTGAGTGATAATAGCTTTCTCAGAAACTTCCACCGAAATACCAGTAAGTCTATAATTGTCAGGTTCACAATTGCAACTCTTCTCCAGGAGGAATTGTACTGTGACTTATTTCACAAGCCCTCATTTAATTATAGCTATTAACTACCTCTTACAAACTTTGAACCACTGATCCAACAATGAGGAAGGATTGCCCTCTAACTGAGCACAAAAGCCAAGCAATCTTCCATTTCTCATTTTTCATGTTTTCATATTTTACATTAGAATTGGTATATGACAAGAAGACACTTCTAGTAACCAATATTTACATACCCTGAGGACAGAATAAAAAGGGCCATATGTAATATTGTTACGCTTGCAAATCTAGAAACTCAGAGACAAGGGATGTAAGTGGCTACACCTGTGTCAAAGCCAGCAAAGCTGCACTGATTTACACTAGCTGTGGATGTGATCCTTACAACAGCACAAAGAACACAGTATAGAGCTAATACTGCATGTGAGAGAAGGTGTGACTATAACTAGCATGGAATAAGGTTCCAAGTGGGATTTAACACATTTTACACATAGCAGTTTATTCATCCTGAATATTTAGAGCTGTAAAAAGTGAAAATATCAATGCACTTTATTTATCATGGAATGAAATACACATTTGAAGACAAATTCTCTCCTGCTTTTGCTCTTGCACAATAAAGGTTGGTTTGTTTGGTTTTGGTTTAGCAGATTTTTCCATCTAAGAAGGAATAAGAACAAAGAAATGACAGTAGTAAAGCAATGGGTGGCCCACTGCCCTGGATGTCCTGTAAATTAATCAAGGAGCCAAATTTCTCATTCTTTTTGGTCCAAAATCTCTGGAAATTTTGATTAAAAAGGGGATGTTGGATTCTGTCTTTCAGGTTTTTTTAGCCTGACATACCCTCAAAACCAATTGCTAAAGCTCTATATCCTTCTGAAATCAAAGTCATTTTCAAAGGGATTGCCGAGTTCAATAGCCCTCTTCACAAGTCAGTGTTTATTCTGACCAGAGGTTGAAATTTCATCAAAAGAGCAAGGCTACAGCAATCAGACTTACTCAGTCTGTCTTTCTTAACCAAAAATGGAAAGGGGAGAAAACAAAGATACACTGTTTTGACTAGCACAATATCCTTCATGGAACAAAGAAGACTGGGAGCTTAAAAGGTTAAAAGTTTCCATGAGCAATTTTGACAGATTTTGGAATGATAGAAGAAAGTCGTAGCTTTCTTCCTAACCTGTGAAAATGTGAAGGATAAAAAGATGCTTGCATTCCTGGACTTGATCCTATTTACATAGAAGTAAAAGGTAAAATTCCCTACATCAAATCATACATACAGATTTTTTACAGGCATCAAAATACTTTAAAAATGCATTGCAGCATTGTGAGATAGGTTCCCAAGTGCTTAGAAAAGCAGATCCATGAAAGTGGCAGCTGAAATCTGATAGAGTCAAGGTTCGCACACTGATAGGAACTACTTCATGACTTGGGCTCAAATGGATCCTGCTGGTGCATTATCATGGCTGCATTTACCCTCACTTGGAAAAGTTGTGTCGTTGCCAGCACAAATACCATTGCATTCTGCTTTTACTACCTTCAGATATTTAAAACTTTTCAAGTTTATTTTATGACCTTGGAATCTTCTTGCCCTCTTAGCCAGCAATTATCAGTAACAGAAAACCATTTTTTTCTGTTTAGTCTTGTCTATTAAATTTTAATAGAACTTACCTCCAAAGGCATTTATCAACTTTATAGCAATGAGACAGAAATCCAGAGCATTCACTTGTTTTGATTTTAACTAGCTTCATCATGTGTGCCTGTACTAGAGGGAGCAGAAAGTTGCAGACCTCCAGTTAATGTGACCACTGCAGGATACGCACACTGGGACATGTAAAAGTGGTTGCAACCAAGAGCTACCCTTGCACCCTACCCCATTAATTCATGGCAATATCCAGATCTTCCTGTTGTCAAAATGGAATAATCTCCCAATTATAACTTGCAAAATGAGACCATATGGCTTTTTTACTTTCATTATTTTTCCATTCACATGTCTGCTCAATCCCATACAGAATTGCAAAATCACAAAATAGTTTCATTTGGAAGGGATCTCTGAGGGTCATCTAATCCAAACTGCCTGCTCAAGCATGGTCAGCTAGAGCAGGCTGTCCAGCACAGTGTCCAGTTGGGATTTTAATATCTACAAAGATCGAGACTCCACAACCTCTCTGGGCAACCTCTTCCAGTGCTTGACCACCTTCACTGTAGAAAAGTATTTTCTTCTTGTCAGATGGAATTTCCTGTTGTTTATGCCCATTGCCTCTTGTCCTTTCACTGGGCACCATCGAAAAGACTCTGGCTCCATCTTTACACCCTCCCAATAGGTATTTGTACACATTGATAAGATCCTGCCTGAGCCTCCTCCAGGCTAAAGAGTCCCAGCTCTCACAGCCTTTCCTCATATAACAGATGCTCCAGTCCCTTAATCATCTTCATTGCCCTGCTCTGGACTCGCTCCAGTCAGTCCATATCTTTCTTGTACTGGGGAGTCCAGAACTGGACTCAGTACTTCAGATGTGGTCTCACCAGTACTCAGTAGAGAGGAAGGATCACCTCCCTCTTCCTAATGCAGCCGAGGATGCTGTTGGCCTCTTTGCCATGAGGGTGGTTCATGGTCAGCTAGTTGTCCTCCAGGACAACCAGTGCAGGAATTTCCATTTCCCTTTGTTGAACTTCATGAGATTCCACTCTGCCCAGTTCTCCAGTCTGTCCAGATCTCTCTGGGTAGCACCACAACCATCTGGTCTATCAGCCACTCCTTCCAGTTTTGTATCTCCTGTGAACTTGTTGAAGGTGCACTCTGCCCCATCATCCAGGTCATTAACAAAGATGTTAAACAATGTTGGCCCCAGTATTGACCCCTGGCATACAGCACTAGTGACCTGTCTCCAGCTGGACTTTGGGCTGGTTATTTAGCCAGTTTTCAAACCACCTCACAGCACACTTACCTAACCCATACTTTGTCAGCTTGTCTATGAAGATGTTATGGGAGGTAGTGTCAAAGGCCTTACTAAAGTTGAGGTAAAAAAAATTCACTGCTCTCCCCTCATCCACCAAGCTGGTCACCTCATTGTAGAAGGCAAACAGGTTGGTTAAGCATGATTTGGCCTTCGCAAATCCATGCTGGCTACTCTCAATCACCTGCTTGTCCTTCACATGTTTGGAAATGTTTTGCAAGAGGATTTTCTCCAGCACCTTCCCAGGGACTGAGGTGAGGCTGACCAGCCTGTAGTTCCCCAGATCTTTCTTCCTCCCTTCTTGAAGACTGGAGTGATATTTGCTATCTTCCATTCTTCAGGAACCTCGTCCAATGACCATTGAAAAGTAATCGGGAGTGACCTGACAATGACATCAGCCAGCTCCCTCACCACTCATGGGTGCAACCCATCAGGTACCATGAACATACATATGTTCAGTTTGTTTAAATGCTCCCTAACCTGGTCCTCTTCCACCAGGGGTAAGTTCCTTGTTATAGACTTTTTGTCTAGGGATCCTGGGATTCCTGGAGGCCAGTTTTACTGGTAAAGACTAAGGCAAAGAAGGCATTGAGCTTTTTCCATATAATTTCTCAGTAGTTCTCCTGCCCCATTCAGCAACGGACCCACATTTTCCCTAGTCATCTTTTTGCTGTTTACATACTAGAAAAATCCTTTCTTGTTGCCCTTCACATTCCTTGACAGATTCAGCTCCACTTTGGCCTTGGCTTTCCTAACCCTATCCCTGCAAGATTGGACAGTAGCTCTATACTCTTGCTGGGTCACCTGCCCCTGCTTCCACCTCTTGTACACTTCCTTTTTATGTCTGAATTCAGTTAGAAACTTCTTGTTCATCCATTCAGGCCTCCTGCTGACTTTGGTTTCCTATTTTTTAGGATGGATCTTTCTTGAGCTTGGAGGAGGTGATGCATGAATATAAAGCAGTTCTTCTGGACCCCTCTTCTCTCCAGGGCCATATTCCATGGGATTCTTCCAAGACTGGAAGAAACCTCTGAAGAGATTGAAGTCTGCTCTCTTGAAATCCAGGGCTGTGGTCCTGCTTTTTGTCCTACTTCCTCCTCTTAGGATCCTGAACTCCACCATTGGTACTGCAGTCAAGGCTGCCTCCGGATTTCACATCCCTGACCAGTTCCTTGCTCATAAGTATCAGGTCCGGCCAAGCTCCTTTCTTTGTTGGGTCCTCAGTTACCTGTGCCAGGAAATTGACATTAATGCACTCAAGAAATCTCCTAGACTGCTTGAACCCTGCTGTGTCACACTTCCAGCAGATAATTAGGGTCATTAAAGTCCTCCATGAGGACTAGGGCCTGTGAATGTGAGACTTCTTCCAATTGTTTGAAGAAGGCCTCATCTACCTCTTCCTGGTCAGCATATCTACCCACTATAATGGTCTGCCTGCTAATCTTGACCTATACATTTATGGCTCTGGAAAATATACCTGATTAAATTATTTATCTGACAAAAACTCCCTTTAATATCTTGAAACATTTTACCTCAGGTGTATCAATCACTGGCAATTGCTCTATGTACTGGAGATAGTCTTCAACTGTTTTCCCTTTTGGAATAACATAATCTTTGTAGAAACAAAAATTTTCACTAAACATATGCTCTCCAAACCATACTCTTGCATATGTATTCAGCAATGCTTTGTCAAGGTCATCAGTTACACGGCCACCATACTGTACTTCTCCAAGCATATAGCGAACACAGCTCCAGTTCACTCCACGTTTAATGTCCATATCATCCAAATGATTCTGAACAAATTGCACGCTGGCTGCAAAGTCTGCCTGATTAAATTCGTAAGGAATATTCCAGCCCAGTGGACCAAACTTTCGTCTTTCCTGTAAAATAGATAGAGTTAAAGGTAAAAGGCTGATTGATAGTAACTGTGAAGAAAACATGAAGTGCACAAGAATAGATGAAATATTCTAAGAATGCAGTAGTTCAGATGGGGCTGTATTTCACCAACTTTAAAAAATTATTCTTCTCTTAACACATGCAAGGCCAAATGCTTGGTTAATTATCTAGTAGTTAAATATATCTTCATTTATCATCATCAGCAGAGAGATACGAACAAAGAACAAAAATCCTCTTTTTTAAGTGCAGCAAATCTGTGAGTCTAGAAGTATAGTTTCTGAATTTCAAAAACGAAGCTACTGTTTTAGGAAAGGATGTCCAAACTCATCAGCCACGATCATTGTCTGTGATCCTCTTATGGACTAAGTATATTCGTAACACTGATACCTCTGCATGGTGGAGATCCAAGTAGCAAAAGCTGCTTCTTAGTGAATCATTTACAGATGCAGCTGGCAGTATGTAGTTGTTAGGGCAATATCTGGTATTTAAATATTCTTAATTTCCACGAATAAAGAAGCGATGGGCGCAGGACAAGCATACCACAGGCTTCTATTGGACCACAGTGTATCAGTGCATGGATGCCACAGAGTTAAATTAACTACGCACCAGATATAAACTGAGGATACTGCAAAATCTATCAATAGAATGATCAAAAGTTGTGGTTAATCCATAAAGCACTTTCTTTAATGGAACTCCTGAAAGGCAAGACCCAAAATCATCTTCCACCTTCATTTCCTCCTACAGGTTTCAGTGCAGGAAGGATTTATATTCACCCTTTTAGCCCTTCTCATTGTGAAAGCAGCAGTTTTAAGACCATGGTTTTCCAACGCAAGCTGTAAATTTCTTTAATGTGCTTTTATGATTTAAAATATTAGTAAAAAAACAGTTAGTTGAAAGACAGATCACACAGCCATGCCCAAAGACTTTAACAGAAGAGTACACTAATTGATCATTGGTTGGCTGTCCTTTTTTTGCTCTCAAATACCATCCCTGCTGGAGGTACAAGATCAACATGAGCAGAGTTAAAAGCTCTAAGACAGTTGCAGTAATAGAGGTGTGTTGTTTCCTTTCTTATTTTATTTGTATTAATCTACCAACATGGGATTTTCATTTAAACATGCTTTCCATTTAATAACATGGTGCATTCATAATGAAACATGGCTTTATGACAGAAGAAAAGAAATGTATTTTTAAACCTGAACAGTCGTGTGAAGAAATGCTACAGCATATAGCAATGGTTTCCACTGTGGCATGTTGCTCACTTCTAGATGATCCTGAGTAACAGCTGAGTATGTTCGTTTTAAGCCAGCTTTCACACCTAGAAAATAAATATAAAAATGTAATATATGAGCAAAAAAAATGTATGGAACCCATAAGTACAACTTCCATTAAGCAGAATTCTCTATTCCAGTTTGCAGTAGCATCTTATTTATAGCTTCAAATAATCTCTTTGAATCAATTATCTGTTCAGCTGGTCATAGCAGGCAAATTTCAATTACATTTTGTTTCAGGTAGATGACACATGAAATTAAATTCAGAAGTCTGAAAGGAATTCCAATTAAGTGATCATATTCTAAATGTTACCAATAACAACTGAAATATAAATATAACTATTCAGCAACTATATGACAATCAAAAAGACACCTAACGTCATATGAAATATAGCACTGAATATCCCAGAGTTTGTGTTTCGATATTTACATATGAAATGAGATTTTAGTTCTACTGAAGACAATTTTATTTAGATTTCATTCCTACAACAATCTCAAAATTCTGTATGCAGCTTCTCAGACTGGCATACAGGCACCAAGCTGATGAGATGAGAACCTAAATTCATAGTGGAAATACTAATACTTGGGGAGGTTTGTTTGAGTGCTGACATTTCATATCCCAGGAACAGCTTTAGGCAGATGATATTGATACAATCTCAGCTTCCATGGAATATGTAAGCCCCACTACTCCCAGATGCTTTCAAGCAGCGCTACTGAAGCATAGTCTGCCTTTGGCAGACAACACTGAGCATGAGTTACTGACGCCAGGTCCCTCTTATGATATCTTCCACCTAATCAGCTTAACACAAGTCTAAAAAGACAGATTTCGAGTGCAGTGAATAGATTGTCCAAGTCATCATACTTCCTATGACACAAAAAAGCCCTTTTGCTTCTTTCCTACTTCACAAAGATCCTGTAGAACAATATTCAAACAAATAGCTTTTGAAAATATTATAAGGGCATCATAAGAGAGTCCCAAAATCAAGACAAAGTAATCAAATAAAAGTGCCTTATCACCTCGTGCTACTGATGTGGCAGGACAGAATCAGAAAACTAAAGCTGTTTAAATTTCATCCTGACTTAAATTGTTACACCAGGCATATTTCTATTACTAAATGCAAGTTGTAAATTGGCTATTACCTGACTTTTAAAATAGCCTCTTGGAGCTATAGTGTGTTATCATTTGAATGATAAGGAGGGGTGACAGTACAATAAAAAGATGCTGAGGACTGAATTAAAAAGGGGGGTGGAGAAGAGAAAGAAGTAAGAAATTTTTACCAGCAGACTGACTAACTGCTCTTGAGAGTGGCGTATATACACTGAAACAGCATATCTTTCACAAAGATCAGACATTTTGTACACATCTTACTAATATTCAAAGGAAGATGAGTACTGAAATAAAAGGTTTAAATGACTGAGGCATGAAATACAACCTTGGATAAAAATTCTCAGCTCCTACTGACTTCATTAACTGAAATCAGTGGCAACACATATATATAAATGAAGGGCAAGTTAATGCATTACACAGTTAAAGATGAGGGAGTTAAAAGACAAAATAAGTGTCAGGCTTGAGGATTTCTTTCTGCCATAGTCCAAAATACAAAGTAACCTTCCCTCATCATACATAATGAGTAGATATAAGGCAGGGTAGTAATTTGCTTCTATAAACTTATAAAGGATGTCTGCAGGTAGCAGCATAGTTTGGGTAAGAGAGAGACATTCAACAGCAGGAGAGCAACAGGTGAGAGACTACGTAGAAAAGCTGGATGTTTTCATATCACACAGAATAACACCAAATAGTTGAGGTTGGAAGAGACCTGTGGAGGTCACCTTGCGCAACACCCCTTCTCAAAGCAGGGCCAACTAGAGCTGATTGCTCAGTGCCTTGTCCATGTGGGTTTTGAGGATGGAGTCTACAAATTCACTGAACAAGCTGTTCCAGTATTTGACCACCCTCGCAGTGGGTTAAGCTTTTTCTGATGTTGAAGTGGAATTTCCTGGATTTCCATTTGTGTCCATCACCTCTCTTTCTGTCACTTGGCACCACTGAGAAAAGTCTTGCTGTTTTCACTCCCATTACAGTGGTATGATACCACTCTCCTCAAGATTAAACAATCATAGCTCTCTTGGCCTCTTCTCATATGTCATGTTCTCCATCCCTTCAGCATCTTTGTGGCCTCTCACTGGACTCGTTCTGTCCATGTCTTTCTTGCACTGGAGAGGTCAGACCTGGACACACCATTCCAAATGTGCTCTCACCATGGCTGAGTAGAGAAGAATCACATCCCTCAGCCTGCTGGAAATGATCTTCCTAATGCAGCTGAGGGTGTTGCAGGCCATCTTTGTTCCAAGGGCATATTGCTGGCTCGTGTTCCACTTGATTTCCATCAGGACCCCCAAGTCGTTTTCTGCAAAGCTGCTTTACAGCTGGTCAGCCCCATCATGTATAGGTGCATGAGGTTCTTTCTCCCCAGGGGGAGTACTTGGCATTTCCCTATGTTGAAGTTAAGCAGATTCCTGTCAGACAATTTCTCCAGCATGTGAAACTCCCATGGAATAAACACCACAATCTTCTGGTGTATCAGCCTGTTCTTTCCACTTTGTATCAACTGTAAACTTGCTGAGGGTGTCCCAGCATCCAGGTCATTAGTGAAAATTTTAACCACTGCTGGCTCCAATATTGACCCCTGGGGTACATCACTGATGACTGCTCTCCAGCTGGATTTGTGCAGCTGACCACAACCCTTTGAGCCTGGGAGTTCACACAGTTTTCAATCCACCTCACTGTCCACTTCTGTAATGCGTACTTCATCAGTACGCCTATAAGGATGTATTGGAGGCCTGTGTCAAAAGCCTTCTTCAAGTCAAGATAAACAACACCCTATGCTCTCCCCTCGTCCACTAAACCAATCATCTTATTGTAGAAGGCTAGCAGGTTGGTTACTAGGCTCAAAGAATAGTAAGTGATCAATGGCTTAAGATACCCTAGAAGCCAGAAAAAAAAGCAAAGTACACCAGGGACAGATGTTGTTCAATATCTTTATCAGTGGCTTGGATAAGGAGACAAAAGGCAACTTTAACAAATTTGCAGACAATACTAAATTAGAAAGCGTGGCTGACACACTAAATGGCAGAGCATCTGTCCAGAGGGATCTAGAGAGAGATGAAGACTTGGCCAACAGAACCTGCTTGAAGGTCAACAAGGAGAAGTGCAAAGTTCTGCACCTGCAGCACAATAACCCCATGCATCTGTACAAGCTGAGATCTGCTAGCTGAGGCCTACTGGTAAGCATCTCAGGGTTATTGCAGATGCCAGGTTGACTATAAGCCAAAATTGCACTCTTCTTGCAAGTAAGGCAATCCAGATAGTGGGCTAGCTCAGAAGAAGCACAGCCAGCAGACTGAAGGAAGTTCTTATCACTTTCCACTTAGCACTGATCAGGCTTCCCCTCAGATTTATTGTCCACATTTGGCACACAAGGGAGGTGTGGAGAAACTGGATGGGGCAATAAAGGTGGTCAGATCCTGAGAGTGCATGATCTACAAACACAGGACAAGAAGGCTGAGTTTGTTTAGTCTGTTGAAGACAAGGCTGTGGTATACAAAAAACAGCTTAAATTGTGAACACTGAAAGGTGGCAGATAAATGTGTGCACGTATGAGGGATGGTGGCTGTCCAAAACTGAAATTTTGAACTCTCAAGGACAAATCTGCTACTTGTTATCTGTGCATAGTACAGGCTGCAAAAAGTGAAATGTCCTGAATCCTCCAATACAGAAACATGAATCAGAACTGTCAATTAGGACGCTGATCACGCATTGTACTTCTGCACATAGACTACTTAGGAAAACTGGGGGCTTAGCAGCCCAGAATGCAAGATGAACATCCTAGCTTAAGGAAACATCCTGGAAGTGGGGAAAGATCCAGGAGGTAGGCGACATGCATGGAGGCAAATGCCAGGGGATGCCCAGGGACCTAGGCCAGTAATGTCCAAGACTGGTAGCTGCAAGTAGCTGCACAGCATGAAACCAACATGAATTTTTGCCTGACTTTCCCGGACCAGCTGCGATCCCTCCAATAGGAAGGGAAGTCAAGATGGAATGAATGCAGTACAGGAGGCTGGGAGCATGAGTGAGTGAGTGTGTAAAATAAGTAGCATAAAAACCCTAATCTCATTCGTTCTCAAGTGAACCCCAGTATTCAGATCCACTATGGGTTGTTATTAACTGTCTTGCCTGTGACAGAGGCTAAGGGGTGATTCTGTAGCAGCTCACAAATACTTGAAGGACGATTACAAAGATGCTAGGGTCAGTATCCTGTCAGCAGTCCCAGATGACATAACAAGAAGCAATAGCCACAGCTACACACAGCAGCTTGGGAGGTTGAGGTTGGGTGTTCAGAAGAATCCTTTCTTTTCTTTGTCCAGCAGAGCACAGGATCTGTACCCCCTGCATCCTTGGGTGGGGTCAACAGGACAGAAAGAGAAGAGTGATGGAGTGTACTAAGTTTAAGAAAGGACCACTGACCTGGCATTCTCCACAGGTTCTACACAAACAACAAAAATCACTGTCAACTTCTGTTACAAAACCAAATGATATCCATTTTCTCCCCAAAAGAGTCATGCTTTACACATCGCAAGACTGACTTACACAGTGCTGTATTTAGTTAATGAAACAACAAAGAATAAAACCTAAAACACTGCACAGAGTATAGTGATACAGAGCAGAGGAAAAAAGCAAGACCCAAAACTCAAAAAAAGCATGGCTTCCTACCTTGAGGGGGTTCATTAGTAAATTTGATAGAAGACTGTAAAAGATTAATAGGAAACTCTGGGTGAGCCTCTGTAGTGATCCAGGTTCTGAAACTTTCACTCATAGATTCTGTTGTTGCAATGGTGTCCATTAATTCACTGAGAAACTCCAAGCCAAGGTGGCAGTTCTGTAGAAGAAGCCATCCTCCATCTTGCATACACTGATTTAATAGGCGCCTTGCATGTACTTCCTGGCCCTGACCCATTGAAATGGCACGACAGGGAATATTCTGGAAGGAAAAAAGAAAGTTTCTTTTATATATAGTTCTTTAGAATGATTATACACATGATGTATTGCTTCTGTAGGTCCATGTGTAGTTACACTGTGACACAAAGAAAACCGCTAATATCAATGGAGACTGATTATATTAAAACAGAGTAAACAAAAAAAGCAAAACCCTCCAAGTTGGTCTTATTTTCCACCTGCTGGAAGAAAACTAAACCCACTGGACATAATCTTTTTTTGCAGGTCTAACAAAGTCAATGGGATAAGACAATTGAAACATTTTCCTTTCCTCTTCCCCACTTTCCCAAATAAAGCAGGGCGTACAGAGCAGCATAGCTGCCTGACTATTCTTTTTCCTATGATGTGGACTATCTTGAGATGGACAGACATTAAGGCTCCACATAATAAGTAATGCACAGAGTAAAGCCAATATTTTTGGTGTCTTTTACTGTCTGAACATGTTTAGTTCATCTAACAGAGAACTGTCGAGGAAGCAGGCGGGACGGGAAAGATTGGTTCACATTAAGTCATTCCTTAGCAAACATCCTGTACTGTTAATTGGCAGCTCCAGAGCCCCTGATTCAGAGTTTGGTGATCAGCTAGCTCTAGCTAGTTTTCTAGCTGTTAGTTTCCTGGATTCAGAAGAGACAAAGATCATAAATGCAAACACAAGAATTCTGGAAATTTATGGAGTCTTTCCTTCAGAGGCCATGGGAGAAGAAAGCCAGTTGTTCAGAAAAACAGAAGATGATACAAGCTCTCACAAGGGGATCTGAAAAAGACAAGCTGACGAGGTTGCTATCAGGACCATACAGGACTGTAATTAATGTGTAGGCAGACCCCCTCTTGTTTACTCTTCTTACTTCCCTTGTTCTTGTTAAGTAAGTAGTCCCCTGGCTTAGGTTGGCTGCCTGACTCCTACCAGGGAAAACCAGAATTATCAAACCCAGCTGAGCATCTTATTCTATATATGTGTTGAGGGCAAGGGAACTGATGAAAAGACTTGGTTTCATGGACAGTTTCCTGTTCAAGACCTACAGCTGAATATCCCCCATGCTGTGAGCGATGAGCTGCATAAAGACTTATCAATCTGGGCCTATTTTCAGCTGGCTGAGAGCTACAAAGGTTAATCTTAAGTTTTCCTGCTACTGGGACTCTCTCACTGTGAAACAAAAAAGAAGGAAGTCATCCAGTCCTAGACAGCATGGATGAGGCTGCCCTACTTTTGCAGGAGAAAAGGGTTAAGCATATGGACACAAGCTGTGCTGGGTCATTTGGCCTTAGGGTCAGAGAACAGGCCCTGACCTGATTTTACTGAAAAGTATAAATACAGCTGCTGTATATGATCCTCCACATCCTGGCAAAAGATTTAAGAAGAAGAGAATGCCAAAGATAAGAAAGCACTTAAATCCTGCTCTCAGGTCAGTAAAACCTGAAATTGCAGCTAAAAGAAGCAAAGCTAAATAGCCTGTGAAGTTGGTTGGCTATGTGCTGGAGGAGCAAAACCTACCCTTTCTAAGATGTATCTGAGTACAGCTAGCACTTCCATAAGTCAAAGACTATGACTACCCCTGCAGAGTGCATAAATATTCAGCTGGTACATTATTCCCTAACAAAGCATCTGCTTAAAATTTGCTTTTCTCAGCAATGTTACCTCTCAAATGTACAATCATTAAAGGTTATGGAAACATCAAGACAAGGAAAAAATATTTTTCACTATGGATTGTCCTCATTTTACTCCTTCTGAAAGAACTCTGTCAAAATGTCTGCATACAGAATGTTTCTCTCAACAGCGAGTCATACCAATAGATCTGTGTCATCTTAACACATTGCTATCCAGATGAAAATACTATCATTTTAGTTACTACAGTGGCCCTGATAGTTCTGTTGCAGGTTCTGTGCATCATTCCCTGAAAGAAGAAACTATCTCTATAATAATAAAAATACCTGGTTTTAATGAAGTCAAAGTGCTAGGCATAATGAACTTCATTTGAATTCAGAAACTTAAATTTTCACTCCATCCTCATGTGAAAGTAAAGGGGGCAGAAATCCAACCAGTTTTAAGATAGAGCTTGCTTGGTTTATAAACAAGGTTACATAGCTCAGTAGTCACAGATACTGTTTCCATTTCTTTGGGAGAAGGTTATGTGAATAACTAAATTTTAGAGTGAAAATTAAATTCTGGTCACAAATTTGAACAATTCCAACTGCAGATAATGGATTTATATTGTTAATTTCATACTTAGAGGTACCAACAGTACTGACAATCCATTTTAGGACTATAAATCATGCCTGTAAAAGGGAAATCACGGAAAAATAGGCCCAGCATGTCTTTTCGAAGTTTTTTATCATTAAGAAGGGGGGAGGGGGGAAGAACAATAAATAAGATACTTTGGAGGTATAGAATCACATATGTACCAAGATCAGATCCTTGGTGCAGCTAACCTAAGTCAAAGCTTTATTCTGGAAAAAGTTAGAGAAAGCCCAGGGAAAGACAGGAAGTCAGTACAATAAACACAAAGACCTCTTGCAAATATTTCTGAAAACTGTAAATTATTTCTAGATATATTTTTCAAAAGCTAGAGAACTACTGAGGTGCTTCTCCAGTCCCACAATGTTAATATACATTTTTACTTAAAAAAAGATCTGTGTTTGTAGTTTGATTTGCAGACTCTGGGTGGGTTGTGTAAATTTGAAAGGTTTCTATATGCTGCGTAGTACGATCTTTACTTCAAATCAGACAAGAACTTTACAATTAAACATTACAGTTAACTTTACATTTACAGTTGACATTACAGTTGAACTTCAGGTTATGACAGCCTAGCTGATGTTGCCTTGTTCATAAACCATGCGTGAATAAACAAGACAATCCCTTTAGCTCTTTTGCAACCTCACTTTCTATTATTCTATACATGCTTCCTTAAAGCATGAAAACATATTAAAACTGCCCACTGCAACACACTTTGAGAATGAAAGCAAAAACTGCTGTCTTTTAACAGTCACAATTACAGAGCACCTTCCACCTACCAGCACTTCCCCAGACAGGCTGAGTCCTTGCTTAAGATTTGACAGAATAGGAGAGCATTTTGTTCCATTCCTTGCAAGAGTGCCTCTTAAGTGACCAGCTGACTTCAAATGACTCTATTAGGAGGTTAGTGTCCCTCTTCCCCTTACATGGCCAATGGGATAGAAATACTCAACTCCTCAATGCAACTCAGAGTTAAGTTTCAATCATGTGCTCTGAATTGCTTTCAAAGGAGCTACTCTTTATTGATTACAGAAACTAACTCCTACTGGAGACAGGGTAAGTACGTATCTAGGAGTCCATTTCACAGGATACATGTGTTGAAGAGCCGAATAGGTGAATGAAAATATCATCACAAAGCTGACACCACAGACTGTGAAAACAGGAATCCAATCACAACCACCTAATGTGTTCACTTGGACTTGAAAAGGGACTAAAGAAATTGCCCATTTCTAGTCTATAAATATTCTTGCAGTTAATTTTAAATCTTCTATAAAGTCAAAATATCTCTCACATCTTAGGAAAAGGTAGTAGAATATTTTGTGAATAGGAATAAAATTGTTCTTCCAATGCATTGCTTCCAATAAACCTAAAAATCCTGCTCACCCAACTGCCATCCTTCTCCCTCCCTATGTCTGTATATTGGCTGGCTATCTGGCTGCACAGTTTTGGGGGACAAGGATTACATCAATAACTTCAGACTTATGATTGCTAAGTTTAAACAGTCAAGAGAGAGTTAGTTCCTAAATTTAAGTACTCTTTATTACAGTCAGACAAATAAAATAGGAGAGTCCTGATTTTCAAAGAGAATGAGCATCTAAACTTTCTAATTAATAAGTTAAAGAGATTTGTGCGTGCCCCCCACCTTTGCAAGTAAGTCTTACTTAGTGCATACCAAAATCCTGCACCTCTAAATGAAGATGCATTCTAACAGGGAAAAAAATTTATGGAGATCTAATGTGAATAACTTCTTCTTGGGAAAATTATACTTGCATCTACATTGTGAACCATAAAACATAAAGCACAGAGTGCCTTAAAGTGATGCTGTGCTGTAAGAAATGTTGAATGTCTCCATCAAGTGAACTGATTGAATGGTAGGGTGTCCAAATTAATTTCTCTTGTCACCATATTTATGATTTTTTCCTTTATCTTCTTGTAAACATCATTACTGTCAGCTCCTACTGTGAATGTGACACAGAGTAAACCACAAAGATTGCTTTGTTCTTATAGTTAAGTCCTTTCACTATGTAACGGACTATGATAGTCTGCTGGATAAAGACAGAGGGCTCATTGGAATCAAACAACTGGAATAAGCAAGAATGTAACATTTCCATTTCCTCAGTAAATGCATTTTAGCTAGTGCTCCAAAATTAACTTCCAGAGAACACTGGTATGAATACAAGTATCATAATTTGAACTTCCATAAAATGTGGAAATACCATATCTAGTTCAAAGGATAGATTTAAATGTCTTTATCAGCTCTAGCAAACTCAGTTTAGGAGGATACCTTTGATTTTGCAAGACGTTCTATGTTTTCAGTGGGGTCAGACCCCATTGATAAAAAGCATGTCAAAGGTGTACGACAGTCGCTTTCTGTCCACATTGCTTCCGTTTCAAGAATAAATCCTTCCGCATATTTCCCTCCAAGAGACTCTGCAATGTAGTGTCGAGCCTAAAAAAAAGCAAAGTTACAAGAAATATATGCCTTTTTTTTTTTTTAATTGATTTAGCATTTATCACTGTTGTGGAATTTACCAATACATTGGGAGGCCATGACTTTCTAAACTTTCATTTTCAACTTTGGCATAACAAAAGTTACAGTCCACCGGAGGCAATCATTGAAATTCTCAGATAGCAAACTTCCAACAAAGAAAAGAAAGAATTCTGCTCACACAACAGCCATCCTGTGAATATTGTTGCTAGAGGATGCTAAATGGTTTTTTAAAAAGAACTAAAGAAATCCACGCAGAATAGATCCACTGTCGGCTCTGAGGACAGCCCAGATATTGCCCCTAAATTACTGACTGCTAAAGCTTGGTGGATAGCCAAACAAAAGAGTTTCTCTATACCAGCCCCATTCTTAGCTCCTCTAAGCATGTATTGTTGACACTGTCTCTACAGCATAGCAGATTAGACAGATCTTTAATCTGACCCAGTTACAATCTTCCATATAGTTGTTGGAACTTCAAACAAATTCTCCTGTCCAGTGGTTATCCAGTTCAAGTCTCTTACACTGAATATCTATTTCTACAAAACATAAACACAGATCAGACTTTATCCTTAAAGGTCAAACCTTTCCTATGCCTCTATTGTCCTCTTTTCACAGACAGTTTCTAAAAGGACTTCTAAAGCTATCCTGGTCTATGAAATGCTTTTTTGACTGACATGATTTTCCAACTGTGTAAACTACTAGCACAGATTCTGAGACATGTATTATGGAGAGAAACACCTGGGAACAAGGTGGACTGAGGAAGACACTAATTCCATCAAAAATAACTCAATCATCCACTATTAAGTGTTAATTCTGCCCTAGCAAAGAGAGGTAACATTTTGTAACACTTGGGGAAACACAGTAGGGAAAGAAGAGATAAAGAAGATAATAACAAAAAGGATCCCCTCTTTCCTGAAAAATTAAAATAATTACAATTTTTGAAACCACTGTTCAGAGACATTCTTCCTCAAAGACGGTTGTGCAAGACAATAAGCGTGTTGATAAATGATCAGTAGCAGATTTATTACTTTGGTCTGTTTAAATTGTGGCAGACGGAGCTCCCAAACTTTTTTCTTATTTAGCAGATGAAGAGAAGAAAAGGAAAAAGGATGATGGGGGGAGGGCATCCTGTTGAAAAAGAGGTCCATGAAAAAATGGTGTCCCCTACATACAACACAGATGCTATCACAACATGTAACATGTAAAGTTGAGATATGCAGGAAATCAGAAGTACTACTTTCCAGTGTAGCTAAAGACAAAAAAAGTGAAAAGAGGATACTCATAGGCTCATACATCTTTTTGACCTACACAGAGAAGAAAGATCCAAATATCACAAACTGTGGAGAAACTGCTAGTCTATTGCAGTTTCTTTTACAATATCTGCCATGAGACAGTCTTAATTATTACTTCCTCAGCATGGAGGGTAAGTAAACAGTTTATCTGCTATTTTAGTGCACCTGTCATCAAAATGAACTGTTCTCTTTCCACTTCTGTGAAAAAATAGGGATGTATCTTCTGATTCACCGGAAAAATGCAACTGCTTTACAAGTTTCATGGCTCCACTTTAGAAGTGCCACACAAAAAGAATAGTATTCTTAGAGCTCCAACACACTTTATTTCATGTTTTGCAATGCCTCTTCTAATTCATTGCAATTAAATAAATTAATATTTCTTTCACATATATTTATTATGAGGATTTCAGTATCTGATTTTCAAAATAGCTCACTCTGGAATAAATATTACGATAAAAACAAATTCAAAGAATGTAAGTTGGAACTAGCAGTTTTACTGGAGATGCCACAAGGCATAACAATTGTAGAAAAGCATGTCTTACTTGGGCAACGGTATGATCAGGGCACCAGCTACGCACTAGGAGCAGTTTACGGAATTGATCCAGTAAGCTGTCATACCCATCAGGAATAACAGCTTTTTCGGGTGCTTCTTCATCAAACCAAGCTTTCCAAGACTTCTCATTCCTAACAACTTGCACCAGAAGTTGATTAAAAGGGTACAAGCTAGATAACTGCACAAGATTGAGCCATGTCATGTCAAGGATCCACTTCTTTGGTTTTGGTTCCACAGAATTCAGATCCAAACTGGCACCTCCTGTAAAGTGAAAAGCATTATAGAGGAAAACAACCATTGTTAAAGAGAAAAGTGACAAGTAATAAAAAATACTTATTTCTATAATTTAGGGAGTAAAAATCTTTATAAACCAGGACATGGAGACCTACAATTTGCATAGAAGAGTCATTTACCAAAGACGGATTGGGGAAGTGGTCTCAGTGCCTCCCAAAGCTGGTATCCCAGTAATTTTTGTGCTACTTTTTCTCCATCTGTAGAGCTGGAACAAAACTTGCCTGCCTAAAAGGATACTCAAACCCAAGTCTTCAGACCAGATGTAGAAAGGACCTATGGCTAGTCCAATCTCCCTTCACCTAGACTACAGAATAAGAAAGCACATCGTGTGTTCATTTCCAGGACTGTACAACTTCAACAGCCCCTCAGCTCAACCACCACTCCAGCATCATGCCCATTTGCACCTCCAACACAATTGAGTCACAGCTGAACATAAACAGGTGTCTGCAAAGCAAACCGAGATATTTGGATGGCAAGTACCTGGCTGGATTTATCTTCTCTCGGTATCTAGTTGTACTTATCATATCTTGGAGACAGTGTGGTCCACCCCCATCAAAACTTCATAAAATTTACTAAAATTTTTCATTGTCTTTGTGTCTTAGTAGTGACATGCAGTGGTGGCATAATGCAACAGAGGCTACATATAACAATGTTTCACAACATGTAACAGATTTCCACTTTTTTTATACTGACACTTAAATGTGGTACAAAATCAGAAGAGATTTTGCTGACTGTCTCCAAGCTTACAGACATAGGTACGTGGCAACTCAAAAAAGAGGTTTACAGGAGAAAACTATGGTCTTTTACAAAGTAATGGACTTTTTTTTTCCCTGTTTTTAATGTAAAACAGTTAAATATCTTTATCTAAGCATTATTTTGATAATGAATAATCTATATTATTCTCATTTTGGAAAATTCGTCTTAGTTCCTTCTTGGGCCATACATACTTTCATTCACCAGTTAAAAAACATTAGATCCACTAGATGCAATGTATTGTTAGTGCAAGCACTGCAAAATCTGAATTTGGCAGTTCACAGACATATGTAAATTGGAACATTTTTAGAGAAATTACCTTTGATCAGTGTCTCAAACTCAGTGTGTGAAATTTTCTTGGCCTGCAAGTCAATCTTCAGTGCCAGAAGCAATGTAAACAGGAATCGGTGATTTTCATACAGCCCTCGAACTGTATACTTGAAGACTTCATAGGTGAGATGCTCGATTATATACACTACCCTTTTTGCTGTGATCTGAGATTTCCGAGATCTTTCCACTGATAGGTCAAAAATGCCAAGGAACTGCCGTAAGGATGTTTGGTACATGACATTAACCAAGCTCATTTCCACAATTAGGAAATAAAGGATGCTACCACGACCAGCAACAGGCCGATACTCTTCACGTGCAGTATTGATTTTCACCTCTGTCTCTGCTGCTATGTTTAATTTTTCACTGACCTTAAAATTAATTGAAAAGACCATGCAGATTAAGTCATGTCATTTGTGATTTATACTGCACAAGCAAAAAGAAAAGGTCTTGATTAAAATCACTATGGTATTTTTAGTCAAGCTTTGCTTCCCTGTGTCAGTGTTTCAACACAGACATTGTGTCTTCATGTGTTCAAACACCAAGCACAATGGGATTTGATTCAAACTTACACCTGCAAAGTATGCCTGGAATACAAAGCAGTATCCAGGTAATAGTTTAATTTTGCAACATTTTAGGAAGAAAAAATGATAGTGTTTCTACTATTTATTTGTTAAGAAGTCAGATGTTATATAGTGGCTCTGAACAGAAAAAACAAAACCAGAAAAAAACACCTGTCTACAAATAATCTTTAAATTACAATTACAAAAGGTATCTGCAATGGATTCAAAATTCACCTCTTCTGCTGTTGTTTTAGTGATTCTTAGGACTTCTATCAGAGACTCATCTTCAACTAAAGAGCCCTCCGTACTGGTTAGACGGAAGAGTAGATTATCTTCAAGCTCCTGCATTTTCCTCTTGTTAGATGTCACTTCTTCCATCAGTTTTACTCTTTCTGCCTCCAGTTCCTGTATTCAGAAATTTTCCTTACAATATTTAAGATTAATTCAAAGAGATTCCTTATAATGATACAGAAAACATGTGATTTCACGCATGATAAATTGGGGGCTTTGCTGGTTTTTCTATGAAATGCATAAATATTATATACTAAAGTAATTTATATGTATACTGCATTTATTTGATTAATGTAGCATAGTGAGGAGTGAAAAGACATCTGAATTACTTAATGAGAATGTTCTTCAGATTCTCTGTTCATGCTTTGTCTTTTCTTTGAACCAAATTTATCTGAGCTCCATCGGCTCTGGTTATCTACACTAGGACATTCATCTTTTACGAGACAGAAGAGACAGAACAACCATGATTTCTTCATATCTGCTAAAGGGAAGAAGTTTAATAAATGTTGATCAGCTGCAAGCATGTCCCTGTGCAGCAAGTAGGGCTGACACTAATCAGCTACGCTTGCAGGTCTCTTCAACTGATACGCAGCACTTGATGAATATTTTTCAGTGAGTATATTTTTGCCCCAAAATGCAGTCTAGGTGTTGCTACATACATTCAATATGAATTCTCTAACAGTTTTGTCCAGGCAAAACACCACAGAGTGAGGTTATCTGTGTGGGGGGAGATGAGTACGTATCTCTTTTTATTTGGAAGTTTAAAAGTAGAAGCTTATATGTAGGTCACGAGAAACCAGTTTCAGTTCTATCTTGATTTAAATAGTCTGTCTCCCATCTGAGGTAAATTACTCAATCCCAGCCACTCCTGCCGATGCTGTTCAATTTTGCTTACATAAACATACATCTACTGGAGTAAAGATTAAAGGTTTTGCATCCCTAGCATTTGTCCCACCCTGCTAGTGGATAGCTTTCCCTCAGTACCTGCTGTTGCAGCTTTTCAATTTTTCATTGAACAATTCACAGGAGGTTTGGGCATAATAATGACTTTTCTAGCTTCTGGTTGTGACTGTCAGACTGAAGGAAGGGCACTTAGATTCCAGTCCTTAGTTCAGCAAATGCTTGTTTGAGCAAAGTGGAAAGGTGTTGGCCAGAGAAAGTGACAGCACCACTAAAGCACACTGGTTAGAACATGCTTTGGGAAGTCAAAGGAGGAATTATTTCCCTTAGGTGGGGAACTGCTCCCACATGAACAAGCCTACCTGAGTTACTTATTCAAAGCAGCAGCTCTGCTAATCCAAAATTTAATCTTTGTTACTTCCTTCACAAAGACACAATTATGAAATGTTCAATTTGAAATAAATAAGTCATTCAATTTGATGTGAAATACACCTTTTGTGCTTTCACTTTAATGAGAAAATAAGCAAATATTACATTTTAGTGTAATTGGACCATAGCATTCATGTATTTATTGGTGTGACTGCCACAGTAAAAAAATCACATATGTCCCCAGTGCCTATGATGAACTGACCCCTAATTTTTTGGATAACCAGGCTGTTAAATTAGACCACACAGAAAGAAACAGGAACAATCTAGGAATTAAATTATTTTGGAAGATGTCTCAGATTTGGTATCATGAAATAAAATTCCTGAAAAACACCCAAGAGAGGATTTTCTTCTTTATATTTGCTTCCACGTAAGCAATGCAAATTTTAGTAAGGGCAGAGTCAATTCAGTGTTTAGGGCTCCTTAAAAATCTTGTATCTCCTTGCACACTAGAGCCTGGCTGGCAAAAGTAATTCAAGTTTCTAAGCATTTTTTCATGTAATTCAAATTAAGTTTAAAAAAGAATTCAGAAATAAAAGAGATTCCTGATTGAACAAGGAGCCTTTGCTATATGTGAAGGAATAAAGATGCTTTATGTATGTCATGTATATGCCTGTGATGTATTTTTAATGAATAATTTTCTTTCTTCTCTTTCCAAGGCCAGATCTTAAAATAAATGTTTAGGTCTCTCCGTTAAATCAAAAACCAGCTCCACACTGTCTTTCAGCAAATGCACAATCCCCTAAGCTTTCATTCACAGTTTTGTTCTTGCATTTAATTTCACCCAAGACAGAATATATCCATTCATGGTGCAGATACTGAACAAGCCTTCCCTCTATATAAATAGGGCAAACTACTACATACCTGTTTTTCTGTGAGGATGACACGGCCAAGGAGCTGATCTTCCAGCCCTTTCATAGTAACAGTAAAGTCAATCACTGTTGTTCTTGCACTAATTTCTGGAGTATAGGCAGGATTAGCCAATTTTGTTGTCATATAAAGGGTAAACCCCTTCATCAGATCTACCTCCTTGTCACCTACTTTCACCTGAAAATCAAACATATTACTCAATTTTCAAAAGCTGAATGCAGAAAAAATTATTTTATCCAGTGAAAAATAGATGAACTCTTTTTTTATATTCTCATTTACACTTTTTAAACTTTCTGCTTAAAGGGTAAAAAAACCCAACCCCATGAGTTCACTGCTCATCTTTATAAGCATTGCAAAGGTGTGAATCTCAGCAGTATCCACACTACCAGACACCCAGCATCTGTCCTACTGGTTTTTACTTTCATGTTCACAATTCATCTTACTTTGTGTGCTGAACCAGATTTTATGAAATTTTTTTCCAAGATGTTATCAAGAGCAGGATCAAGTTCCTCTCCAACATCTTCTATTAACAAAGGTCGGCCAAGGGACAGGCAGTCCTCTATATGACATCTGAAGAACTTGTGGTTCATAGCTGTAACCTAGGAAGATTGGTTGACAATATAGCATGCCTTTGCAAGCACATAGAAAACAGAATAAAATCTATTGCAGCTTTCAAAAATGACACTCATCCTGGGATATCAACACAAATGATTAAATTTTAGGGACCAACACTCACCTCTGCTGAAATGAATGGAAGTTTTGCTTTAAGGTTAACAGAAAAGGGGATTGCACTTGATGTGTTTCTTTATTGTTATCTATTTATTTATTTACTTATCTACATATCTATCTAATCACTGTAGTATCTTCATACCTTTTAAATATTAATGGTTTTATGCTCAGAACACTAATGTGAAGGAGGGAAATATTTATAGGGTTCAGACAGGGAACCAGTATTACATAGGGGGCCTGGTCTCACATCAGGTGTTGAATTTCCAATTCAGTTCTCATTTCACAATATAAAGTCTTAAAATTGCTAAAAATCACATAGACTCCTTTTCACTTATTTAAATTTAATAAATCTAACATAAGCATATTTGAGATGATAATTGAATAGCCTTTCCAGTCATCTGTTAAGTCATGATTTGGGGGTGGGGGTTTTACCACAAAAAAAACTAGGATAGACATATTTTTAAAATAAATCTTGTCTTGCAGGCAGTGCTCTTTGAAAAAAGGTATAATTAAAATATCTAGCGGCACATTTCACAGTCTTAAAACAGTATATTATTTAAAAATTAATACTATGTTCCATCACTCTGCACTTTTAGCTTTGTTATAATGTAGACATGTGTATCCACCAAACCAGCATGTTGTCTACATTTTTAATCCAAATGAAACTGAGGGATGAAGTTACTGTCTTAGTGACCAACAATATAACCCTAACAAGGCCATAGCAAATTACAATATCCCAGATATAAAGGCACAATATAAACACTTGGGTATTTAGAGTCTTGACATAACTCTCTTCCTCCTGGACTTTACAGGGGGAGAACTCAGATTCTTCTAACACAGCTGACATCTGAGCCAGGATGCCTAAAATTGCATAAATAACTTGAGTTTTCATCAGGAAAGCTTCCTCTGCATTTAAAGGCTGCACCTGTGTGTATTCAAAGCCATGTAAGTTTTGAGAGTACTCAGCAGCTCAGTAGTTAAGCCCCACCAGGATTCACAAATTTTGAAGGCTGGATATTCACACGTACTGACCACAAAGTAAGCCTGGTAGACATTTTTCTCTGGCTCATCAGTCAAACACCATCATCACTTAATAGTGTATGAATAGTGGGGAAAGAGGAAATGGTATTTTAATCTACATCTCCCAGTCCCTGCTTTGGTGAGTGATATAAGATCCTTACGCAGTTACTGGACCAGAGAATGGAACCCGTGTTTGCAGTCCCCTTCTGCAGGCTGCATGATGGTAGACAGCGAGAGCTGCCACCCAGAGGGTGGAGGACACTTTAAAATTATTGGGGGAAAGGCTACAGAATGGCAGAGAATGTCACTGTAGGTCCCTGAATGAAGGAGATTCGCTGTTGCCACTCCTGAGCTCAGCTTGGTGGCTCTCTGAAATCCTGAGCAGGAGATGCAAGTCTCAAAGAGGGTGGAATATGAGATATATCCTCCTCTATTGTTTCCTCTTGGTTACTCACATTAGCGTTTCTTGATTCAAATTGCGGGGAGGCAAACTAAGGTCTCATGTAATTTAGAGGAAGCCATGTTATCTACTGTAGGACAGTAGATTTCACACAGTCATAAAATGCCTAAATTCTGTGAATACAACTCATACATTTTAGGAGAGTTTTTCATGATATTTTTAATAAAGGTATTCATTTTTCCAAGATTTTCATTCTATCTCAGGCTACCATTCTTTTTCCAATTCCTCCCTTTTTCTTTTCCCTATTTTTCTCTTAAAATGCTTACCCTAAAATGTTATTGCCATGAGGCACCAACTGCCTGATCCTGTCTGCTCTTAATTTTGCAAGTCATTTACTTCCCTCTGTGGTGGGTTGACCCTGGCTGGATGCCAGGTGCCCACCAAAGCCCTTCTATCACTCACCCCTCCTCAGCTGGACAGGGGAGAGAAAATATAACAAAGAGCTTGTGGGTCGAGATAAGGACAGGAAAGATCACTCACCAATTATCATCACGGGCAAAACGGACTCAGCTTGGGGAAAATTAACTCAATTTATTACAAATCAACCAAAGTAGGGTAATGAGATATAAAACCAAATCTCAGAACACCTTCCCTCCACCCCTCCCTTCTTCCTGGGCACAACTTCACTCCCAGATTCTCTACCACCCCCCCCCCAGTGGCACAGGGGGACGGGAATGGGGGTTGGGGTCAGTTCCTCACACGTTGTCTCTGCTGCTCCTTCCTCCTCAGGGGCAGGACTCATCACACTCTTCCCCTGCTCCAGCATGGGGTCCTTCCCACAGGAGACAGTTCTCCATGAACTTCTCCAACATGGGTTCTTCCCATGGGCTGCAGTTCTTCACGAACTGCTCCAGCATGGGTCCTTTCCACGGGGTGCAGTCCTTCAGGAGCACACTGTTCCAGCGTGGGTCCCCCACGGGGTCACAAGTCCTGCCAGAAAACCTGCTCCACCGTGGGCTCCTCTCTCCACAGATCCGCAGGTCCTGCCAGG
>NW_010973023.1:7071163-7199706 GCF_000737465.1 Haliaeetus leucocephalus | reverse complement strand
TGGCCGACGGCGGGTCCATCTTAGAGCCAGCTGGCATTGGCTGTCTCGAACACAGGGGAAGCTTCCAGAAGCTTCTCACAGAAGCCACTCCTGTAACCCCCCCGCTACCAAAACCTTGCCACACAAAGCCAACACACCCTCTATGTTTCACTTTCTCTGTGACAAGTAATTAAAAGATTCATCATAAAAGTACATATGGCATAACATATAATTCCAATTTGCTTTTGAAACTGTCTTTCTGGGAGATGACAAAGCAGTACAAGCTATTTCACCCTGATAAGATAGGTCACAGATTTTGTCAGTCTTGTTTTAATTTCTGCCTAACTGTAGACCATAAACATCAGATTTAAATTACACATGGCCAAAGTATGATGACAGAAAAAATACTCTGCATTGCTAAATATGATGTGAAATGACACATACATAAAAAATATTAAATTAACTATTTACCTGGAGTCCATTATTCTTTTCCTTATTTTTAATCCAGATCTTTCCTTGACCTTGTGGATCAATCAGCAAAGGATATCTAGATGCTTTTGTGACAATGATGCCATTCTGAATTGAAAGGTCATCATTCGGAAGACCCTGGAGGTTCCATTCACCCACTGTAGCATTATCAACAAGCATACCAGTAAGGTTCAGGTCCTGATAGAAAATAAGTAATTACAAAATTAGTACCAGTTACAGAAGTTATACTAAAATGTTTGATGGAAGGTTTTTCTTATTCTGATCATAATGCATGATAGAATGTATTTGGTAGCTATTGTTTCTTGTTTCCTTTCTTTAAAGTTCAGTGCCTAAATCACTGAAGTTGAGTAATAATGAAAGTGAATTCTGCTGAGGCTTTGATGTCCATTAAAGAGTGTCAGAGAAACTCTGAAGCCACTTCAATATCTAATGACAAGCTGATTTTGGTATTGGCAAACTCTTTTCTTGCTAGCTTGAGAAGAAGGGTCATCTTGGTCACAAAAGCTTCCTCCTGCTGTAAAGTTGTAAAGTGCCCTCCAAGTATGTATTTGAATACAGGATAGCTTGTGGGAGACTCAGAGAAGAAAGAGATGTGCTATGGATCAATAACCATGAACTATCATGGAAGGTTACTGTTGCTGTGGTCAGAACTCTCCCCAGGTCATACATTCTCCTAAAGTTTGACTTGCATATGTCAACCAACCTGCTTTATTTTATTCACTATGAACAGCGACTGGCCTCTCAAGAATGTGCATATGAAGAAAACAGTGCTTAAAATCACAAACCAAGCTCTCCAAATTAGAAAAATAGCTTAATAATGATGTGAGTTTAAAAATAATAAAAATGAAGGTTGTTTTTTTTAATTTGCTCCTTACATTTTTCACTCAAGAATTCCTATTTGTAAGCTTTCTCTACAAACAACATGTTTAAAAAGAAAGAAAAAGCCTGCGACTCCTGCAAAAATCACATAATTCGGCATCTGAAGCCTAAAGCAAAATTTCAATACCGTGCAACTTGTGATACAATCATGAGAGTTAGTGATACCAGTGGCTGCAAGACTCAAAAGCTTTTTTTATCCCTTTGAATTTTTTACTACTCTGATTATTGAAGAATCTAAATGAAGCAACACAAACAATTCTCAGAAGACAGAGAAACTTTAAGAATCCAATTTCCATTTGTGAAAAGGACAGTAAAGCATTTAATAGCCCAAATTTTCAGCAATTGGAACCTAAAGCCATATTTAGCTCCTTAAGCAGATGAGTAGGGTCTAAACAGCTTTGAATTTTTTCTTACTGCAGCAGGAAGTATCAGTCACTCTGCAATTCTGAAACTTAGCTAAATTAAGTGCCTAACTACACAGATAGTTAGCTAATTTTAAACAGCTCTCTTTAAATTGTTATGCCTACATGACTCATACACCCACAGCCAGTTAGTCTATGACAAAGTAAGGCAGATGTCAAGCCTTTCGCTTGAACTGCAAAGCTGCTTTCTTTCCTGTGGTGTGAAGTATCAAGAGAAGCCCATATGCTGCCTTTTGTGAGTACTTAATTCACTGGAAAAAATTAAAACTCTTTCATAAACTATCATTGAAATCATAATCCTGTCTTTAACGGTAACTATCTAAACAGAATGGTAATTATGGTTTGAAACTTGTTAATTCTGGCATTCTGTGTCTAACCTGTCCATATGAAAAAAAAAAAAAGGCAACACAGAAACAATCAAAAAGTATTCCTCAAATTTTGAAGGATGCAGTGAGTAGTAATGTGGTCAGAATATTTTCACAGAGGCAGAATTTTAGTTCTTTATGTCTTGCTTTCTAAGGACATTATACATCCAAGTTCTTATCCTTAAATAGTAAGAATCTTGACAGATATTCCCCAAGGTAAGTAGCTTTTAAGAACATTTTGTACACTGAATTTGAGGAAGAGCCTCCCTGGGATGAATGTAGGATAACTCCCATACCACACTGGTAAAGAATCTTGCCTGAGACTGCACTGCTACTGGTACTTTATTAATAAATCCATCTTGGCTTTACATATTACTTATCACCAGGAGCTTTCAAAGAGCTTTGCTGGGCAAGTCAGAATCATTCATCTTTGTAAGTCATAGCATAAATTGGGCTGGGCTGTGAGGTTCACTCTGTCAGGTCAAGGTTTATCACTGCTATGAGAAGCATTATGCACCACCTAACATAAAAAAAAAAAAGATTCACATTTAACTTCTATGAGATGAACAGCACGACAAACCTCTCATGGCAAAGCGGTCTCCCTAATATAGGTTTTAAGTGTCAAATCCCCCAAGAACCTGAAAAGAAGATGCAGCAGGGATACTAATCTACCTTCAACTGTTTCACAGTGGCACAGCCACAGCTGTACACAGATTGCTCACTTGCTCCCAGCACTTTCCAGCAGCACCTGCTCTGTCAAAACCTTTGACAGCTGAGGACAGGAACCGTTTGAGCTTAATGCCTCAACTCCTGCACTGAGAGTAAGAGAGACTCCCTGAACTATTTCTCCAACTTTTACTGCTGGAGAAAATATACACAGGTATTCACAAAACCAAGTGGAAGGCAACATGGACAGATTACTCAGAAAGACAGTTTTGATTATTACGGCTTAAATTCTGCCTTCAGCATTAATATGTCTTCCAGGTGCAAGGAATAATATTAGACAGACCTCCTAAAAGTCATGGAATAGGAACAAGGCTGATGCTGGCCACAAGCAAAACCTATGCACCGGAACAGCTGCCAGGTCCAGCATCCCTGAGGCAGGTAGTGGTAAAAGGAAAGAACAAAATTCACGTAAAGGAACCTACCCTGTATCATAATCCCAGAATGCAAGTTGCTTATCTTAATAAAGGTAGTATATGATGTGGCAGTGGACCTGAAGCTGTATGATGGGACCCTAGCTCCACTGCATTTTAGGCCACCTTTACCTGCACAGACTTAGGCCAATTGAGGAGAAGCTATAATGTCAGAGTCACTGAGAACAGCCTCATTGGTGACAAATGTACATGGATCGAAGAGCTTAAACTGGAGCAAGCTGAAATGGTGTAAGCCAAGCTTTAAAAAATCCAAGTTTTGTTTAACTTAATCATTTCAATGAGACACTTCAAATTAAACTAAATTAAATGGTGTGGGTACATAGCAGAGGGTATGACAGGAGGGTATTAATTGGTAATACGTGGAGGTGTAGACGTGACATTTCCTGGTTCAAAATGTGCAATAGTCTTTTCTACAATTGGGTGTAAGAGTATTTTTATGTCAATAAAGAATTAATCAAGCTGCACTAAGAATAAAAGTGTGAAGCTCTAAAAAGGAAGAACTGTTTAGTTCATTTTACAGAAATCTTCTAGCAAATCCAGATTAGTAAAATGTTGTACTTAAGTAATCCTAAATGAAAATAATAGAATTTTTTATTCCTACACTAGTTTGTTGTGTTCAAAATTTAATATATTAAGAACAGTAGGTTAAAGAATTTATGACGTAATATGTCATAAATACGAAATATATGAAAAACCTTCCATTCAAATTCACCCTTTATACTCTAGATTCACAGTTCAGAGTGAAAACTGGCTATCTAGAGAGAGACCGGACTTTTTGTGGCAGCATATGAGACTGTAGTTGGTAAAGGCAGAAATCAGGTAAATCTTGCTGGGTCCCTGGAAGTTGGTTGGGGCATAACTCCCACCCAACCCAGAAGCCACAGACCAATCTCCCCACCTCTGTGCCATCCTGTGGGCCTAACTTGGGAGCTGCTGCTTCAAAGACTGCCTGGCAAACTATAGGGGCACAGCAATATAAGATGTGGGGTGGTATTCTCAAACATATATTCACAGGTTACTCCTTGTAAGGGGATAACTTAAAATGCTGAGAGAGACAGTTACAACTGGTGTTTTCTTCAATATACATATTTTCCACTTTCAGTAAATGTTAGATATGGCTGATTTGCTTGACTTTATGACTGAAATTATGGACACAACATGGTATTTGCAAAAAAACCATCAACTAGGGGGGAAACTGAGACTAACTGATGGAACTTCTTATGATAAGGTAGATCTATTTTAAGCTGGTAAATTTTACTTTGTTTCCCATATTATGCAATTTCCTCCCAGGGCAGCTGACCTCAGACAGCATCTCTCTCTCAGATTTGCCACAGTGATGGCCTATATACCAATCTTGCAATGCATGACAGTACAAAGAGGATCTTAAAACATAGTGCTTCAGAAGCTCAGTTGTCAACTGTTCAGATTTTTTATTTATTAAAAATTTGATGGAATGTGACAGCGTGTATATAATCTTCCAATTATGTACTTTTCTGGAACGGAATGCTCTGCACATTATTTCTCTGCAAGGCAAAGAGTAAGGTCAGGACAGAGTGTGAACACTTACATTACTGTATGGAATCTTGCTGTTATCCATCTCTTTCTTCCACAACTGGAGCAGCAAATTCCTGTACTCCTGATTGAAAGGTCCAGAGTAAGAGAGAAATCCAGTGGCCAGAAGAACATTCCCCACTAAATTAATAATTTGATTTTGAAAGTTTTTGCTGCTTGCTGTCCAACGAAGCTGTATGTAAAATATTATAAAGAAGTTAGATTAAGCAGGCACAAACCTAACATGAAGATCTAACTTAAGAATTTATCTCTTTTTGGTAAATAATTATTCTTTGAACCAGGAGTATTTTTGGCTTTAAATCATTCTTTTCAGAAGTAGAAGTTTTCTTGGAAGAGTTGGCAACCACCTGACCAAGTGGAGAAAAAGCATCTTTGCCAACAAGCTGGCCAAACTGGTGAGAAGTGCTTGAAAGGATGAACAAAGTGGGAGGAAGAGGATGACCAACAATCATGTGAGGAAGTGGAGGACTGGGTTGGCAAACAAAATGTGTGGGGTGACATAAACAGTAGGGACCTTGTAATCAATAAAACAGGACTAATGGAGGACCACTCCAAGCATATCCACATAAACAAAGAAGTGCCTACCAGACAGAACAATGGGGAACACTTTCATACTGTTTCTGAGAAATTAGCACAGCTGGGCACCTCTCTGAAGTGCTTCTACACTAACATGCACAGCATGGAGAACAAACAAGGAATTAGAGCTCTGCATGCAGTTGCAGAGTCATGATATCATGGGGATCATGGGGACATGGTGGGAAGTGTTCCACAACTGGAGTGCTGCAACAGGTATATACAGGCTTGCTAGGAAGGTCAGGCTGCGAAGGTGAGAAGGGGAGTTTTCTTTCACGTGAGAGAGCAGCTGGAATGCATGGAGTTCTGCATCTGAGACTCTGGGATAGACAACGGGCCAGCTGAGAGCTTATGGGTTAGGATTAGAGAGCAGGCCAACATGGAGATGTTGTGTATGTCTGTTACAGACAATGTGATTAGCTAGAAGCAGATGAGGTCTTTTGTAAGACAATGGGAAGAAACCTTGCATTCACAGGCCCTGGTCTACATGGGGGACTTTAACCACTCTAACATCTTCTGAAGGGACAACACAGCAAGACACCAGCAAGCCAGGAGGTTTTCAGGAGTGCACTAACAAAAAATTCTTAACACAGGTAACTGAGGATCTAATGAGGGAAGGTGGTTTGCTGAACCTCAAACTTGCAAACAAGAAAGAACTGGTCAGGGATGTAAAGGTTGGGAGCAGCCTTGGCTGAGAGAATTGAGATTGTTTAGCCTTGAAAACAGACAGTGCAGGGGAATTTTATCAAAGTGTATAAATACCTGATGGGAGGGTGTAAAGAAGACAGTGCCAGACTCTTTTCAGTGGTACCCAGTGAAAGGACAAGGGGCAATTGGCACAAATTGAAATACAAGAAATTACAATTAAACACAGAAAAAAACTTTTTTACAGTGAGAGTGGTCAAGGACTGGAATAGGTTGCCAAGAGAGGTTATAGAGTCTTTATCTTTGGAGATATTCAAAACCCAACTGCACAATGCCCTGAGAAACCTGCTCTATTTGACCTTGCTGGGGGGTGGGGGGGGGGCAGGGGGGTGTTAGATGATCTCCAGAGGTCCCTTCCAATCTCAATTATTCCATGATTCTGTGACTTTCTGAATATTATTTTTGAGTTTTACTTATTCGTTTCTCTCCAGATTTCTGTACCCTTCCAATCACTCTGCATGCAATCTTGGTCAAGACCTACATGTTTTAAATTTAGAAAATACACATTTAACCCAGTGTCGGTTTTGCCCAAGGCTCCAAGAGCCATATATAGTCTTTGAATTCTTTGTCTGAATTTTCAAAAGTAGAATGGAATAACAGCTGTTACAAGACCTCATAGCACAAGGCTTCAGAAAACCCACAATAAGGCACTGTGACTTCCTATTTTGGTGTTGCTCTTAAATTTAGAAATTCACTGAAAAATATGATAAAGCATCTAACATTTTTGACTGATATATTTTGAAGTACAGCTATGCAAACAAATGCTGAAGTCCTGGCCTCACAGGACACAATGGTTGAAGTCAAAGCTCTCATCAATTTTGACTCTGTGTGAAAACAACCAAGGAATTATCAAAGCAAATAATCAGATGAGAAAAAAAGAGTATCCTGCTTCCTCTGGAAACCTTCAGGCTGAAGCCAGAAAAATCTGCATAGGAAAGGTAAATTTCAAGCTCAGTGCAGAGGATAATGATTAGCCCATAATTCTGTAAAAGGCTCCAGTAGAAATCTGAACTTCAAATATAATTCAGGAAATTAGTCAAGCTTCAAACTCCTGTTCTTGTATACTTGGCGAGAAAAAGAGAGTAATCCTTCTTATAAATATTTTAGGGTAATTATTTAGGTTAAGCCTAATTCCTCTTCTTACTAAAGCTAAAAGGAATTTGGCTCCTTGGCTTTAAATCTGAACTTTATCCCAATATGAGCCATATGATAAGACATAAATCTTCATACAGAAGAATTAAGTTAACAGAAGAAATTATTTTACTTTGCTAGATATATTAAGTTTAAGCAAAAAACATATATATAACTAAAATAAAGTGTCATATGATATTGAGATGTCACCATGCCTTGAATTTCTTGAGCACTACTAATGATCATTATGGAGCATTCTCAAAACTGAGCACCTGCTTTGTGCTGGAAACCTACTCATATGTGCTAGTACCTTTTCTCCACCTAATCCTTCAATCAGAGCTGTGGCATTGTTCATCTTCCTTCTGCATGCCTCAGCATCATCAAGTAAGGCCTGCTTCTCTTTCATAGCCATATCATACATGGCTTGTACTTGATCTAGTTCCATTTGCTTCTCATCCAGCTGAATTTGTGCATTATTCAGTTCCATTTGGGCAGCTGCAAGTCTTCCCTCTTGCAAGGCTAAATTTGCCTACAGACATTTAAAAATAAAGAATAGTTAATACCTATTATTTGGCAAGAGCAAATTACATTCATTTAATAGCACATATTGTACTGTATTGGGTACTTTGTAAATAATACATGTTTAAGATGACAGCAGTTTTTTCAGTTTTTTACTTTTCAACCTAAAACTGGAACACAAGCATAACATTAAAGTTACTCAATGCAATCTTAAAATGTTTTAATAATTTTTTCAGAATGATCTATTGATTACACAATGATCAATGATTTGAAATCACAATACACTTGAAATAGTCATATACTAGATACATGAGGCAACCCATGCAATGTTTTCTGTAATATATTCTCAGTGCAAAAGAAAACTAAGATTGTCTTCATGGATTATAAAATAATAATAATAATGATAATGGAAACTACTTTTTTAGTCTCTTTTCCCATCAATTACTTTTACAATAAAAATGTAACAAATGCATTTTTTGCTCCTCTGGAAACGAAAACTCTAGAGGCTTTTCTCACATCTCTATATAAAATCGAATGATGAGTTGCCAGTCGTTTAAATGTAGCCTCTTAACTTGTATATTCTTAACAGGGGAAAAAAAAAAAGTATTCTGTGAATTTGGAATGTGTTTCCAAATATATGTTTGCAAAGGATTAGAGACTGACAAAGTTCTTATGAAATTCACGCTTACAGATAAAGGTTGCTTCCATTTACTCTGAATATTTAAAACACTTGTTTAAATATCATGTATCTTATTTCTATTTTTTCTGCTATACGAGTTATGAAGATGGAAACCAAAAATCTGTAAAAACTGGTTTTTTACAAGTATGAAACTGGACACTCACATTACATCACATTAGAAGAGTAACAGCACAAGGAATGTCTGGGTTGACTCTTAGTAAACAGTATAACCATGGGTTGGGTTTTTACATTAGATCTTGACTAAAAACATAGGTTTAATTCTTATCAAAATATGCTAAAATCAGCAAATTCTTGCTTTGCGGGGGAGGGGAGGGGGAGAGGAGCCAAGATCATATTTTGAGATCTGGGCATGATAAAAATGCAGCATGAAGTCTGGTGGATTTCAAAAGACAGGTGTGTTAGCAGGGAATTAGAGAACCATCTATGTACCAATCAACAAAGTAGTACTGCTTTATGAGTTACACACCTAGAGAATAGCATTGTCAGCAAAAAATTCATTTATTGTGGCCACTGTGTCTTTTGACAGATCCTAGAGATAAACAAACATTTTATAATGGAGATAAGCCACCGAAATGGCTGCTCATAAAATTTCCATCATGTAAGAATGCTGAAATATTTTTACTCCACTGTTTATCAAAGAGGATATTAAACTGTATCTCCTAGAGACAAACACTGTTAAATCAGTGAGTCTTGTTAAGACCCACTGTTCTTGTTAAGAACCACCGCTGTTATTTTTCAGTGAATCTTGGACTATCAGGAAAAGTTTAAACAGTAAAGGAGTTTTGAGTAGGTGACGTAGTGTTACTGTGTCCTGCACCGGGGCAGGGGAGTGGAGGAGGGAAGAGAGAGAGAGAGAGAGAGAGACAGTGCTGGGCCCTTTCTGGATATTAATAAGAAAGGGCCAACAACAAATGGCTTAATAAGATAACTGCTTTAAAAAGATCCATAATAAGAAGAGGAACATAGATAGTGAGTAAATATTACATCCCTTCAGATGCTGGGCACCCCACATTCATGCAGCATCATACAGAGCCTGGATAGATTTTCCCACGGCATGCTGCGCAGAGCAGATCCTGTCCATGGAGAGAAAACTCTCTCTTTGGGTCATTCAAGCTATTATAAAGTTACCTTACTAAGCCATCTGTTGTCACGCCTTTCTTACTGAGATCCAGAAAAAGCCCTGTACCAGCCCTGTCTCTCCTATCTCACCCCTGCCCCCCCTTCCCCAGTGCAGAGCATCCTCTTATCCTTAAACTGTGAGGGCTAAAAATGAGAGTAAAATAAAGTTATGACATGTTGTTTCATCCCCAGCTGACAAACAGTGAGGTTACACAGGGAACAACATCCTTGGAGAGTTGGGAAGAACAGCCTAGGCAGAACAGCTGGAACAACAAAGAACTTACACCTGGCTGTGTGGATTTGTACTTCACCTTGACATTTATCACAGCAGGACGTGAACCTCAATGGAAAAGGATGGCCATGTGAATTCCCAATACATATGAGCAATGATGCCTTGTAAATATGAAAAACAGACCTCCGTGCAGCAGAAACTACCCAGAAATGTACGAAAGGCTGATAAAACAGACTTCCCAGTTCTTAAAAGCTCTTAAAAGGCTACCAGCTTTGAAGATGTAGAGACAACAAAAAAATATTTCAGACGAGTATAAAGAAAAAAATATATTGTATTCTAACATGAAAAAAACCCCAAATTATTTACACAAGACTTTACGGGATCTCTAGAAGATGACTTATAATAAGAAATTATTTTACAGACAATTTAACCAAAGTTTTCAGCCAATTTTAGGATAATCATAACAAAGTAGTAATACATTTTGGTATTAGTTTGATTTGTAGGCTGCTTAATTATACGTGATGAATGATGGTTGGTTGCACAATGACTGCTAACATACCAGGATGACCAACCTACGTGACTCCCAAAGGCAGAAAGACTACTTGTTTCAGATTACCCTATGAAATCATCACTATTTGCTCTCTCCCTGTCTTTCTTTCCAAATCCATTTTTCAAAATTACATGGGTACAAACACGGCTTTTGTATTGACATCACTGGCAGGTTGGCTGGCAGCTTCCTGTGCAGAGCTTTGCCATGAGAGCAGGAGGCAAGTTCTGCTGCCAAGGAGAATCTTCTGCACAAGAAGGCTATTACAGTCGCAAGCAGCTTCATACAAAGATTTCCAGCCAATTACAGGCGGGAAGGAAATGTGTCTCCCAACCACAAAGAACCACTGTGGCCTTTCTAATTTTAGTGGCATTGCTATGTGAACAAGCTTCACACCCTTCATTTCATCCCTCTGAGTCACGCAGCAAAGCAAGGATTCACAATTTGTTCCAGCTGGATGCAGTGTGAAAGCCTGAATAAATGGATTTTATGTGAATGAATCGTGAGGACTCGAGACATGAGATCCACACTCTTATCTGCACTCACGGAGAGGAGGGCTACGCTAGAACATGCCTAGGCTTGCGTGAGAGTGGCAGCTTCAGTCTTTTCTTGCCGTTGGCATTGTGGGGAACGACACAGACAATCCTCTCAACATCTGCTCCAGCCAGCGTCTCTACCTGCTCTCTGCAACAGTCTGCATGAGGCAAGTATGCAGACAGTACCTGTGCCAACAAGGGCCACAGACTAAATTGTTAAGCAGCTATTTTGCCTTCTTCCAAGATGCCCTCAGAGAGGACTTCATTGCAGGTGGTGAGTTGATTCTGCCCCATTTTAACCTTTTTGCATTCCACATAAAACCAGGACAAACAAACATGTAATTAGTCCATAGCTATACTGTTAAATTAAACATGCCCATGACCTTTCTCTGGCACTGATGTTAACTAGCGTAAACCAGCTCATATTAAGCTGTCCCAGCCTCTAAAATGGTATGACTGCATCCAAACAGCTTCGTGGAAATGGCCCTTGGACCAAGCTAGTTCCTGAAAGGTGCCCAGAGATTGCTGAGAAAATGCTGCTTAGCCAAGACCAAATTCACACTAGGGATCATTCTAACAATTTAACAGCGCAGATGATCACTACCCAATGTCTCAAAAAATTCCCTAGTACTGTTTATTTTATTAGTAGTGACACAGCCATGATTTCTCATTGATACATTGCAAACTCAATTTTGCAAAGCACCGAGTATATCTGGCCCTGAGCCAAGAAGGCATTTAAATAAAAATGCCTTCTTCAATAAAAAAAACACACCATTTAATGCTAGCCCTGCTCTTGAATGGAATGCCCAGACCAACCCTAGATCACTCTGCAGAGCAGCTGTTGCTCAGTAAATTCAGGAAATGTTACTAGAAGTAGGAGAACCCATAAGAAGAAAGTGCAGCTGAAACTTTATAGTTCACGACAGGTAAGGAAGATTTGGAGCTTTCCCAGCATGTCTTTTGTTTCAGGAATTTTAGCTTTCCAAGTTCGCTCTTCTTACAACCCATTGAGCATTCACTACTGCTGGACCAGGCCAGAAGGCTTCTTGTACTTGTACACTGTCACTCTGCTCAGGAGCCTCTGTGGATGTGCTGGGTGACCACCTTTGCCTTTTGCTTCAGTCCTGTCCTGGGCACATGGCATCTGACTGACAACTTGTCATGGAAATGCAATCTCAAGCTGCTCCTTTCCCAGATCACTGCAGGTTTTTCACATGGACACTCCATTGGTTTTATATCAACTTTCTCAGATCCTCAATACCATGATAAGTTTGGATTCATCATTATTTAGGGAAACATTATAAGAGAGGCAAACACATACGCAGGTTTTGCAGACATTCAAAAAGCAATGTTTTCACTTCACCAATATAAAAAAATTATACACATATACATATGTATACATATATACATATGTAGACATGCAAACAGATCCATGCAGGGTGACCTTAATAAAATCTTGGCCTCAATTTCTTTGCTATCACTGACCATTGTTTGGGATTAAAACAACCTTTGAAAGGCACAGAGATCATGCCTCTTATCTGCTTTTCACAGCCTCTACTAGCTACTGAAAGATTCTCCATTTTTCCATTCAGTTACATGTCCTGACTTTAACCTGTTTTGTTAGGTGATCTAATCCTCCCCCCCCCCAATATATGCTTTCCTTCTACAGTTATTGTGGGTCTTGAATTCAGACTTGAATGCTTGTTTTCCTGCCCAGTAGGCATCACCTTGACAAGGACACACTTATTTGAATGGAAAACCACCAAATTTTGACACTTCTTGACTGTTACCTCTTCCTCAGATGCAAGATTTCCTCTCATTGCCTGCTGCGGTTTTTAGTCCAGCATGGAGACAAGTGAAAGCAGAAAAGGCAATCAAGCCTCCTATTTAAAACTGAGTTTGACAAGGAGAGTCCTCAATATCAAACAGAATTTATAAACTGTAGACAAACTTCCCTTGATCATCATAACAGCCTAAGGAGAACTTAATTAAAATCACTGGAGACATCTCTAAGGGAAATTATACCCTTATATACAGTATTTTAATTGGAGGCTAACAGAATCACAGCAAAAGCCAGGGCTTCTTCATTCTGCTGTTATATTCTTCAACTAATGGCTAAATAGCAGATGGTGTTTCAGAATTATCAGGTTAATCCAGCAGGCTTGTTTACTAGGTAACAAGCTAGAGAGGAATGGCTCACAGTCTTGCTGAAGGTTTACAGGAAAGTAGCACACACATAGTGACCACTGTATGATAAGCAACTACACAGTATTGTATTTGCAGGCAACATTTGGTTATACTTTCTGTGTTTGACTCTAACTAATGACCCTTAGGCTGCAGGCCACATATCTAAAGAATGTAGGTATCCATTTCTAGGAAGGACTTAATTTTTGCACCGTATATTTACTAAAATTTAAGTCACTATTAATTAGTTTTCACAAGTTGTCACATTTAAGATAAATGAGGCACTGAGTCTCAGTTAAGATGCAATTTAAAAATATATTGGATGGACTTTGCAGGTGTTGAAGGGGATTTATCTCCTAGAACAGCAGTTAGGATAAAGCAGCTTGATTAATTCATTCAGTAAACCTGCTTTTAGCACTGGATAATTTAGGCTGTGCTTGTACTTTACGCAGTTTAATTGTACATTTATTTTCAATTATTTTGTTAGCATCACTGCAGTGCTTCCTGCAATCTCTCCTGCATACTTTAAACACTTCCTCCCTCTGTCATTTTCAGTTTTAAAATATTTGTGACTGTTGCTATACCTGACACTTTGCCAAGAAATGCATGTTCAGTTTTTTATCAGCTACAGTGTGACAAGAATGTAAATACTTGAATACAAAGTTAAATTTATATGTAATCTTAAGTCATATATATTCAAATAAAAACTGCAAGAGCACTTTTGCAGCCTTCAGAGTTGCATCTGCATATAAAGCCACTATTTCTCTTAGGTCTTGCTCTCTTTTATAGCTCTCAATAGCCACATTTCAAATTCTGTTTTCATTAGTGAACATCCTAGTATTTGAAAAGGGAATTGCTACTTATATATCACAGAAATATAGTCTTCTCTATCAGCTACTTGAACCAAAAATATCATGCTTTTAACAAATTTGAATCAGATCTGTCCAGATATACTAAAAGAATATGCCAAGAGTTTTGAATATACCATGGATACAGTGGCTTATACAATAGAAGACTGGATGTAAGTACAGTGGAAGCATAACTGACTGAATGTATTTCTTGAGAAAAGAGCCAGAAAATCCCCTGTAGAAGCAAAGATTATAAATCACTATGTAAATATTCAAAGTCCTTTTTTTTCAATATGCTCATAAATGAAACATTTCTAAGACAATAAAGCTATCTCTAGGAATGCAGACAACAGTAGCTGATCCCTTTCTACTGTAGTTCAATGTTACAACAGAATTCTATGCCAGGTGACTACTTACTTTATCACATATACACTCACATGTAGCAGTCTGACACTCCGAAGTTTTCTTCGAGAGCTGAATTCTACCTAAATTCATTAAAGAATATTTCTGTACCAAGAACAGTCTCTCCTCTCCCAGATTCTACCAAGACCACAATGAATATGCTCTTTCCCAGGCTAGTAGGACTGAGGAGAAGTTTTTCTGAAACCATAGTGCCTGGCACCAACTCCGAGAGCAGAGACAGTATCGGTATCTCCCACCTACAGATAGACAGGCTCTATAAAGAACCTGTGTACTAAGGCTCCCATTGAAAACTGACCGTGTTCACGCAAGTAACAATTGTACCACACGGTAGCTCTGTAAGGAGAAAAAATTGCCAGGACATATTTAACTTCTGTGTGCTTTACTTCACAACTGGATGTGAAGAAACAAGAATCTCTTGTAACTGGTGATCTCTTTTAGCCAAAATAACGCAACATTTTTTCCATTCAACTATCGTCATCCCTCAGAAAAATAAAATGAGTAGAATGAAATACCTTAAGAGGAAGAACTTCTTTATTAATACCATAGAAGTAAGCCATTGCTTGTGTCCATGAGCAAAGACCTGCTACATTTCCACACACTTTTTTAGCAGTCTCGAGATTATAATCCTCCATATCCAAATAAGGCTCTAAAAGCTCCACAGTTTCTCCTGTAATTGAGTCCTAGTCAATGGAAAGAAAAAATATTTTTTAAAATGGATTTTATAACTTCACAGAAACATTTTTTTCCTTTTTAAAAACATGCTGCTATCACTTCTTACAGAAGAAATGAACAAAACAACACTGTTGCCTTTCAATCTTACAAAGGACTGATTAGTTGGGTTTTGTGAACTCAAGTGAAAATAGCTCCTACTTCCATTGCAACAGATTGACTTGAGTTTGCATTTAATATCCCTATTTGACCTGTAAGATTTACAGACATTACTTGTACTCATAGTTCCATGACAACTTAAGCTGATCTAAGTTATTGCTGCTACAGCACTGTACCTTCTTTCCTGTCCCCCTCAACCAGATGTTCTTGCCCCAGCTTTAATACCATCACCAACGCTCAGTGAGCTAGTTCAGAAGCTAATATGACAGAAATCTAAGTCAGCAAACTAGTGATTAGTTTTCTTCTAGGCTAGTTCCCTGAACAAGCTCATCATGGCATCAGAAAGGCACCAATGTGAACACAGCTAAGAGAGTCAAATATGCAGCTTTAGGAAGGAAAAGGGTGAAACTGCAAGGCACTGACTTCACTGAAGCTAACCCTTTTCCTTAACTGTAAAAGCCATCTCTTTCAGCTGTTCACTTCATTATTCTAATCTCAGATTTTTCCCCCCTTCACAATCTGTTGAGAACACGAAAAGCCAGATCTTTGATGATGGTGGTTAATCTATAATTGTGTAAGTGTCAGAAGAAAATGGAATTCATCTCCTTAAGCAATGTAGAGAGTAGAAGAGCTTATACAGGGTAACAATGGTTGCTTAACAATAGAGGCATTAAGAATCTTCCTTTTTTCTGGCAATGTATTAATGTCTTTCTTTTAATGCATCTAAAAATCATCCTCCATTCATACTGTCAAGCAATATACCCTTTTCCTACTTTTCTGCATAGCAGAAGTCTTGTACTTGCCTGATCCCTAGCTACTATAATAACAAAGACATTCATTATATTATTCCTAAGATGAGACATGGTGATATTTTCACTATGAGCATTTACTAAAGTGTAAAATAGTGCTGGACAAACTTGACTTTCTCATTCTCCTACTCAAAATTATGAGCTAGCAAGCTGGCAAAGGTGAAGCAAAGACCAATCAGCACTGGCCTAAATCTCTGTGCAAGAGCTTGGAAAATATCATGCTTTTCCTTCTAAGTAATGGATTTTAAACCCAAGAAATTACTTCATCCACTAATCTTCCTTGCCTAAAAAAATTAGGAAAGAACAAAAATCTCACAAAGAAGTAGGCAGTGTAGTCTACTCAGAACTCCAGACATGATGAGCTTTCTTTTCATATGTACTCAATCTTAGAAACAAGAAATGAGGCAGGAGGACAGCATGTGAAGTACCTCATCAGGGATACAAGTAGTCTAGTGTTCTTCACCACATTCATCAGTATCACTTCCTGCAAGAACTCAGTCCCACAGAGGTTGTTCTGACTTCTCTGAGTAAAGTTAAATGTGTTGCAAACTACCAGCAGGAACACATACACTATTAATAAGTGCCAAAACTGGAAGCCTCATTAGAGAGAAGCTTGAGTAAGGAGTGCATAATTAGTGCCCATTATCTTTAAACTCATTTCCTCTTCCTGTTTAGTGAAGATAGCACTTGGAGAAGTGACCAGATTGACAGCCCCAGGAAGAGACTGTCTACAAAGGCAGTGCAAGCTTCCACATGGTGCCTCGTCAATATGGCTCACTGGGAAAAATGGCTCCTGGGGATAGTGGGAATCATGGTTTCAAGCCTCATCTGCACAACAAAAACACTCCAGTAGCTTACAAAAGGCATCAGAAAAAAGCATAGCTGAAGCAGATTTAAAAATCAGTGTATAAATGAAAGAGTATGTTCTGCAACATTGCAGAAAGCCCAGGTTCTGCCAAAACCTGCTTGGGTTTCTGGATTTCAAAGCTGGGCCATGATTCTGCCATTCCATATTCCAGCCTAGCTCTTTTTCTGGTCCAGCTACCTGTGATATCTTCTTTTCCCTGCAGAGAAACTTCCCTTGTCTCACAGTTCAGTGAATCTTGCTATAAATGGGACAAGTTTCTGTCCTGATAGAAATAAAAAACTGCGTTTGCTTTTATTTTTCTTACAGTTGATACTAAGGTTCTCAGTTCATTCTGCATTTCACTACTTTTCTAGTGAAAGAACCCCAAAAGTTCCCAAATATCTCAATATATTTCCTGACAGGATGCTCATTTTCTTCTGTATTTCCTCCTAGCTCCCCACCAAACAATTCTGGAGACAGAGTTCTAGAGCACCTTATATGCAAACAGGCCTGGTAGCATTGGAGATGGTGAGCCATTTGAAAAATCAACAGTGAGTCCTCTTAAGGCAAATTCAGACTGAGAAGCAGGAACTGCCTGAATAAAGATAACACTAAGCTTCTCTAGATTTGATCTGGTGCTTGGGATACTTGTGACTGCCATCAAAACTGTGTGGCCCAGGAGAAAGATTACTGAAATAATGAACCATGAAAATGGAAAGGAGTACAGTCATGAAGATATCTACAACCATAGGTACACAAAAGCTTCATCTGTTTCAAAGTACCTTTGAAGGTACAAGACACTTTTACATGATCTGTAGAGATAGTTATAGGAGTAATAGTGCCACTATTAACTTCTTACCTTCTGGAAAGTAAGCAACATGCTAAGAAATCCTGAATTATTCATTAGCTTCAGAGCCTCAGTCCATGATGGCTTCACACATGGGCGTTCTTGATCAGGTGTTACTGAGTCTATTTTTCTTTGGAATAAAAGTAGCACACAATCCATAATTCGCATTATCAAGTGAGGAGGTTTACCCAGTTTGCGAACAGTTGCAATGTCAGAAGGTTTTATTGTCTGAAAAATTGAAAAAGAAAATAATCCATTTATTTAAGCAATCACTTGATGGCAGAGAAAGATGGTTTTGGGGAGAACTGTATATGTAATGCAACTGCTGCAGTTTTGCAGGTCACTCACAATTAGTACTGCAGAAAGTCCTTAAAGGTAGTACCACTCAATGACTGCTTTATTACCTCACATTAGAGGAGATACTGGCCATCTTACCTCTCCCCTGCTTCAGTTTTCAGCTTTTTTTCTACAAGGATTAACAGGTCAGTGCTAGTCCTTTCAATATCATTTTTTTCAAGTCAGAAGCATAAGCTGTATTATTACAAATAACAATCATTAACTACATGCATGTTCAGAATATCTTTGATTCTGACCTGCAGGGCTGCCTCAGCTTCTTCCAATGCGGGTCGTGCAGCTTCAAGCTTCTCTTCTGCTGCTGCTTTATCAATGGCAATGTCATCCACAATGGCCTGAGCCTTGTCTTTTACCTTTTGCACCTGCATTTTCACCTTTTCGGCAGCTTGGGCTTTCATAGTTACTTCCAATAAAACTTCATCAGCTTTTTTTGAAGCTACAGCCAAATCTTTCTCCTTCATCACCAACTCTTTGGAAAGCTGATTTACTGAAACCTCAGCTTCCATCAGTTTTGCAAGACCTGTGTTGAACAAATTGCATTTTAGCAACAGGAAGACCTATCAAGAGAGAAACCTCAGTGAAGCAATCTGAATACTTAAAATAAGTCACTTGATTCATATTTAGGAAGCCCAGTGAGTGATCCCATTTGTTGAACACCAAAATTAAGCAGGGGTAATATCCATTTGCTATTTAATTTTTCTTTTCTTTTTTTTTTTTAAATGGGTAAGAGTCTTCAGAATCTGTCACTTGATCACTTGTTTATATTCTTATATATGAGAGGTACACTATATATTAAACATACATATTGAAAAGCATTAGTATTGTGAATGGCACTCTTAAGAATTATGTGTGAAATTTCAGAAATTCATGAGACCATAAGAAGTACTAGTCTGTACTCTCTGTACAAAACAAAGAGGAGGAACCTGGCATCCTAAGCAATGCAAGTGAAGACACAAGGAGACTAGGCTGAGCTTCTAAATTCAACATTACATGAAGGTCCAGATGAGATGGGGGAAAAGAAACTAAAGATTCTTGAGTGATACAGTGCTCCAACATTTTTGTCAAACAAGAAAATCACCAAGAAAAGCTGTAAGCATAAAAATCCTTATATATAAATGCATGCATCTAAATGTAAATGCATCATGTAAATCTTTCTAACCCTCATAAAAAGCACATGTGTTCCTTCCAGGCATCCAGCCACCCTCTACCTATGGAGATATGTGTACATAGCTCAGTTCTGCACTTGGCAACAGTGGGAGAAGAAACAGTTTAAGTTCACATTCACCTCCAAACACCATTAAGGTTTGGAAACTGTTTAACTGTTTACTGTGTATGACCTTGTGCAGTGCAGTATTTTGGAAATTTTACATTTGGCATATAACTTTCTTTAAAAGATTCTTCAGAGGGACTGAATCTGAACATTTACTTACCTTCCCTCAGATTTACTTCCAGCATGTTTAAATGTGAAAACTAGGATCTCAGTAGTTCCTTGGCATGCATACATGTCAAAGCAGGAGTTTCAGGTATTTTAACTGCTAACTAATAATATTTTCAAAACTCATCTGCAATCTACAACATTCATGAAGTTCATTGAAACAAAACCTCTGCATATTTTGTAATCACACACAACAGACATATGAAAATCTGCTTCCAAATGAAAGTGAGCTCACAATTTAAATCCATACTTTTACATTCTTTTACTCAGATTCTTCTCACCTTTTTAAAAACAAACAAAAATCAAATGGATTTTACAGTACCTGTTCTCATGCGTTCAGACAAACTTCCTACATTGGCAAACTTCTCTTTGTAAATAGCTTTGTAGCCTCCAATGAAGGACAGGTAAGATTTTGGAGTCACAAATGTTCGTCGCCTATATCGTTCAAAGTATTCAACACATTTTTTGGCTACAATATCTTGAAATGTTCCCATGGTGTTAACAACACTCTGTTTCACTTCATCTGTGCACTCAATATGGTAGGAAACTAAAAAATGCTGTGCAACTGCTACAAGAGCATCTTTAGGCCAGCACTGGAACCAGTCCATAGTACAGCCTGAAATCAGACCTGGAAATTTGAGTGCACGAGTTCTGAATTTTTCCCCAACAGGAGAAAAACAAAGAACCACATGCAGGTTATTACGAACTCGAGTAAGAAAGTAATTATAAAGATTTTCACCAGTGGGATTACGCCTTGGGTACTCCTTCTTCATTGACGGTATTAGGTCTTGTGTGATTTCACCTATTTCATCTCGTGCAAAAAGATTTGAGACTTCACCTGAAGCCAAAACATTGTTCATGTACTCAAGAAAAGATTCATCTCTGATTTCATTGTCTGTGAATATAAAGACAATGCCCTTTCCTTTTTGCCCAGCAGTGCGGTACAAGAATTTGAGATCATCCAAAAGGTTGTTGGTGGCGTATGTTCTGGGATAGAAAAGGATTAAAGAAAGAGAGAATAAAATTACAGTCCATTTTAGGAAATATCTATCATATGGCTCAGTTTCCCTAAGGCAAGAAAAAAATCTACATAAGAAATTAATGCCATATCTCCTGGTTTCATTATTTTAGGGTTTTTTTCTTAAACGATGTCTCAAAGTGAATGATCAGTACCATAAATCATGGGAAAGGAGGTGAAATCAACAGAATAACATGCTGGAAAAAAAGATGGTAAGAGCAATACTATGTCTACAGTAATTATGATGCTGCTTTGCATCTCTACAGTTTGCAGATTTAAATTCTTTATTAGAAAGGTTAATACAGGTTAAGACAGTTGGATTAAGTTGTCAAGTAGGTTCTGATACCTGTAACCACTACGTAAATACAGCTGGGTTATCTTTCAAAGATACTGAGAGCAGGTTAAAGGAAATCATTAAGAGACAAGAAAAAACAAAACTGAGGGTTTTATTGTGTTATTTGGTTTAACTGAAAACAAGCCCCAGAAATGATGCTTGAACATTATCACTTGGGCTGATCAGCTCTGCTGCAAATGGAGACCATGACTGGTTCTTTCCTTAAGCCTCTTACAGCTGGTGCACACAAGTAAGATTCAGATGAAGTCCACACAAATTCAACTACAGATTTCAGATTATGGAATACAAAATTAAGTAAAGTAAGGTTAATCAAATGGCAGATTTTGTCCATTATGTTCTTAGCCAATTAAAGCTGAAATTAGGAACCTCTTTTCTTTGAAACCAGTTTCTTATTTTCAAAAGTCTCTTCAAAGTTGTGCAATAGACACATGACCCATTCTTCAGTATTTGAAAACAATACTCTATTTTTATATTAAATATGCCATACAGAAAGTCTCCCAGTGCTCTTCCAGCTCCCTCTTACTACTGCGCTATAAATACCCCTAATGCAAACACTGCAGAACTTGTAAAACAATCTAACTCTTCAGTTTGCATGTGTCAGCTGCAGTTATTACAGTGATTTGTGGTATTCTGATAAGAACATAAGAATTTCTCTACTGAGTCAGAATAGCAGTCCATCTAGCTCTACACTCTTAACACCAGCAATGGGAAATGCTACTTAGAGAGAAAACATGAGCCAGCATCCACTCTTCACTGCTCATTTCTTTATTCCTCCTTCCATATTCATAGGCATTGTATTAGGAATATTAGAAGGTATGGCCATCTCGTCCTCTTGGTAACCGTTTACGAAGCTGCTGATATTGTCTTCCTCCACAGCCTCCTGTGGCATGTTACAAAAGATGACTATCTATCTGCTTTGTAAATACACACTTTCAGCTACATGCTTTTAGCCCATCACCAGTTAGCTTCAGCATATGAACCTTTCCTAAGTGACTGAAATATTTATTTATTTGCCTTATTAATGCATTTTGAATCTTGCAAGTCTAGGGACTCTATTCTGTGACTCTACACTTTTTTCCTTCCCTCTTTTTTTTGTTCCTACTGTTCTTTCCTTCTGCTTCTGACACAGGAAGAGGCTGTGATATGTCCTCCTTTCTCTTTCCTTTCATTAGAAACCTCATAACATTGTTCAAAGACCTGATATATTTCTCTAAGGAAGATTTCTCAGTGTGTTGAGTAGTTTGCAGATTGAAATACACACTGCTGGCCCTCAGTGCTTACCTCTGTAAACCCTATGTCAAAAAAGAAACAGGTGAAAGGCAGTAGTTACTCCCAGTCACTTCAAATTTCTACAAATTACTAAATTCCATCACTACAAACTATTAAGTCATTGATAGCAGTCCTAATAATACAGTCTGGGTACATAAGCATTTACAGAAAAAGTTACTATTTCCCCTGGCTGTCAGCATTTGCCCGCTACGCAGAATACACCAGCAGATTATTCCATGTTATCCTTAGTGCAAAATGGTATTTTAGTGGGATTTCACAAGGGTGCATTGCAGACTCAAATGCTGAAGGAAAGACAGATTTCCTGTCAATAGCATAAAGGCAGCAAAACAAAGACCCAGGATCGATCTGTCATCTACACAGTGTGCATTTGCACAGATGCTTTTGATCAAAAACGTAGTTTACAACGAGGGATAAAATGTTTGACAGGTTTGCATTTCTTTAAGTTGACTGTGAGATGTTCATTTCTAAGGCAAATTAAGGAGCAAATGTCTACGTACACTGCATTGTGTTACCTTGTTAAGGTAATCTGAAAGCTCTCATATCCAGCAATATATGACGCTAGTCTGGTCAGACTCTGTTTTCCAGATCCACCCACACCCACCAACAATGCATTTCCTTGTGGAGTACGAATAATCCGTGATATTTTAATCAAATGGATGATTGCATCCTGTGTATTGAGAGAAAAAGGGATTAAAAGATGTCAAAATAATATAATGTATATTCAACTAGAAGCACATCACCAAGCAACTGCCTCTCAACAGCTAGAGGACTTCTCTGGAGCCTATGCCAAAGACTCAGTCCTGTACTCATCAAAATCAACAAGATGTTTCCTCCTAACTTCAGTGGGCAGCAGGGCTAGCCAAAGAGAAATGTCCTTGTATCATGCTCACATGAAGCAATGTCATAAGCAGTGTTTGTACTCAGCAGAGCTGAGGGCATGCCCCTTAGGGGACAGAAGGAAAACTAGAAAGGATGTGTATTAACACCCTCCCCAACCTTGTAGCTGAGCTATTTACAGGCTCTCTAAATAGGCTGCCAAAAGCAAAATACAAGTACACTATAGATACTTCTTACTCAATTGCTGTATTTATCTTAGAGCAAGAATTAATCTGAAATGCCCTAAAAATCTACCAAACCACCCAGTCTAAAGCTGAAGAAAGCATCATGCATCAGGAGACCTTTGAGAAGGAGGTAACTTTCAGAGCTGCAAGATGACATTCACAATGTGCACTGTAGAAACCAATGAGCTGTGCTTTGTATTATGCAAGGCAGGAGAAAGAAAAGATGGGGAACTGCAAAGAGGTGGAATAATTTGTGGGAGCAAAGGCAGCCAGGAGACAGCAGCATGGCTTTATAGAGTTTATTTGTAAGGCTTGTTGGATACAGGACTAGCCATTCTGAACTATCTCCAAAATAATTTGATAGAAACATACAAGATCCATGTATCAGTAAGTGCAAAAGACGAGGTACTTTCTGTATTAATATAATTACAGGCACTAATACCTTGAAAAATACTAAATCCATCTTTGATCCTCTGATGGTTTCATTGTACTGTTGCATGAACATCCGTAATCGTTCAGCCAAATAATCCAAAGATGGGATAGGCTCGTAAATTTTAGGAGCCTTCAACTCTGCATCATCAGGTTCATCTCCAGTAGCTTCTGGGACATCATGCAAGAAATCCACAAAGTATAATTCTGTGGATTTATCTTCAAATAGATTTTGACCATGGTCTGCACAAGCAGTCTACAACAATACATTAAGGATGGCTTTAGTAATGAAACATTTCAGTGGCCTCTTTCTGTGGCAAATACTGGAACATTATTTGCCTACCTTTTTCATCATATCTTCAAACCAGTCTTTATCACTTTGGCTGATGAACCTGTCTGCAATAACACGTCTGCATTCATGCTGGAACAAGGCTACCAAAACACTGATGCTCTGGCAGACTTCAGAAGTAACCGTAAGTATTCCTTGCCAAATACGACTGAGGTCTCGTAAATTAAAGATGTAATGAAATTTAGATGGAGTTGGTAACATCTACAAAATAATTTCATAAGTTATATTCAAATAACTACTAAATAAAAACATTTTCTATCTAGTATCAAATGAATACGGAAATTTTCACAAACTTCAAAATCAATATTGTATTAAAGCAGAAATAGATGCTTGGCATTTAAGAGGCAACGATAAAAATGAAGACATGCCAGTAGCAATGACCAGCTCTTTAACTTCACATAGATTTCATTCGAGTTTCTTTGAATCTTTCAAGTCCCAGGAACATGCACTGAAAGGTAGCCAAGACAGGTTAGTTAATGATGGCACTGAAGGTCACAGTAAAAATGTCAGCGTTGCTTAACCTGTGGTGTTGCTCCCGCCCTCTCTTCCAGATCATTTCTGTCACTCTCTTTTGTCCTTTCCAAGAACATGTGAGGAAAAGTTCATGAGGAAAAGGAAAAGTTCATGCGGAAAAGCAAAGAAAAGAGAGCAGAAAAAATGAGAAAAGAGTATTTGAAAAAATGAATGACTTAGCAAAAGCTACGTTTTCTTTATAGGCAGTTAATTAGCAGTAATAAGCACCATTTCTGTTGAATAAACTGGTCAATACTTGACTGGTAAATAGTTTCACTAGATCTCTCTCTATTTCTCTGTGTAAGCCAAGTTTATGTCTACAGTTGAGTTGTTTGGGAAATTCTGACCAACCTTTTCTGGACTAGAAAATATAATTTACCAAATTGCTGCCTATCCTTATCTTTCCACCACTCTCCTCCACTTTTTTCATTAGAAGATCAAATTTAGCAAACATTTCTATGCTGTAATTTTAACTTTTCAAATTTCATTCTACACATACACTTTATTTTCTATTTCAAAGCAACATTTGCTTAGGAATTGCAGTTAAACGTTTTTACGATCTGTTTGAAATGGAAGACGTAAATATTTAGAATTTACTAAATATCAGATTTCATTTGTTTTGAACTGATTCCCTCTCTGTCAAATTTGACTTCTTTCCTTTAATTCAGATCTTTAAAGTTTCTCACAATCCCAAACACCTTCACAGAAGATTCCTATTTAATTCTTAATTTATGATTCCTTATGCCCTTGACATTTTCTCAACCAGCAGACCTCTAAATCTTCCTATCAGTTATGCTTACTGTATTATATAATGTAATTCTTACATTAGCTATAGAAGGCACCGCATATGATTATGTTTTTAGTCAGCTAACCAGGTGCTGATAGCAACAAATTCAGAACAGCAGCATCAGCCAGCAATTATACATACAGGTCACAGCTTCACGATATCAAGTATGAACACACATGACAGTACAAAAGACCTGGGTCTTGTTGCTTTGTCATGGTACAGATGTTCCAAAGGCTTCTTAACAGACATAATTTTACCTTCGCTTTTGTTGTTTGCCAAACCTTTCGAGTTGTAGATACTAATGCTGAAGCCAGTTTACATATTTCTGCAGGGAAACGTCGCTGTTCACAGAAATAGCCTTCAGCTATTGTTTGAAATATTTTGTCAATGGAGGAACTGGAAGGCAGTGTGCAGTTGTAGATGGCAAACTGGCGTTTCAGGCGCTGTGGGATGTCATTCCGACCTCCCCCAGGGTGAATCATAGCAGCTACAAACTGGATGTCAACCACATTCGTGAATTCTCCTGGCTTCTCCAAATTGTAGAAACCTTTCTGTTCCATCAGCTGTCTTACAATCTCATTGGTGATCTAGTTATCAGAAAAAAAAAAAAAAAAAGAAATGAAGCAGGTAAGTGTTTCAGGGTTCTCAACTTAAAAAAAAGAAAGAGGAAATCTCCAGTATAATAAATTAATAGACAGAAGAAAAGACATCTCTTATCTTTCTTAATTTCAAATATTCTGCTGGACACTTCTGCAATTTATTAAGCCATGCAACACAGTACCAAGTGCTCTGATGCTGTGTGTAAGCTGCATGTGCTAGGCAGTTGTGGACATGAAGTCAGACATTCAACTGGTTTTCCACAATATCAATCTAAGAAAATTCAGCACTTTAAAGTTTCAAGCCAGACTATTTGTTCAGATTGACACAGGCACTTAGATAGTGACAAAGAATGGTTAATTCAGCACAAAGTATAGTCATACATTCACTTATATAGAGGCAGTGTGAGAAGAGGATTACAGAGCTATACTGGGAGCGGGAAAGTTACTTTTTCTCAGCAGTAATTTTTTTCAATTTAAATTAGATTTTCAGAGTATAGGTCCATAAGTATTCATTCATCAATACCTCAAGACATCTCACTAGTCTTGGATGTCAAGTGTGGTGTTAGATTTCACCTAATAATAACTGTACTTTAAAGTCCAGAGCGGATGGAAGAAGGAAGGAGTCACTGATTGCTTCTTGGATTTGCATGCTTCCTTTCCCAGACTGATTCTTATTACAGCTAGTTTGGAAATCCTGGAAGCTCTGTATGTAACCAAAACAAAAGCTACAATGATTGCACCAAGTAGCTTGATGCTGACCCTAATCTTCTGGGACTGACAGCTTATTACTCATGGCAAAAACTGGCTTGGGGAAATTGCTTTTAGTAGATGTACTTGGTCTAGTCCATATTATGATACCTTTTTCCTAAACTTCCCTATTTTTGCAACCCACAGATCAGCATTTCCATCAGCAGCAATGGTAAGACCACCAATTCCCAAATATTAACCTTCTCCTTTTACCTGATCACCCCATTCATTAATGACAGGCATGTTGATGTCATCAATAAAGACAGTCATTTTCTTCCCTGCCGGAGGACCATATGTGGTGCCCATTCTTTTATCTATGTAACTTTCTATGCTCCTTTGGAACATATTTGGCAGAGTTGCAGAAGAAAAGTTTAGGCATTTGGTCAAGTGAACATCAGGATCATACTTGCTTGTGTAATCCTGCAAGATAAACCAATTTTGAGTAAAGTGCATCAGTAACTCCAGATGAATTCAGCCAAAGGGAGAGGCAGATGCTCAGCAGCCCTGCAAAAATCAGACAGCTACAAAATCTCAGTCCTGCTATTAACTTCAAAATGTCAAACAGCAGTTTATTTAAGATAAGTATACCATCTCCGACCTGAAATTCAAACTAACTCACAATTAATGTTTTGCATAAAGTTTCTAAGTATTAAAATTTATAAGCTTTTAACAGACTTCACTAAGTGTTAAAACAAGTAGACATGTGACAACTCAAGATGCAAATAAACTTTGCATTATCAATTGTCAGGGTTTTTCTGAATTCAAGCTGTTAGGGACGATCTATTACAGCAGTCTGCAGGGAACAAGTAGAAAACCAAATCCTTTTTTGTGTTTATACTACAGCACCATATCTTACAAGAAAAGCAGTGTAAAGGAATGGTAGAGTAAAATTAAACCCAGCTACATTGCATTTACTGATAGTTATCCTCTCTCGGTGAAGAAAGGAATCCTTGGGTTTTATGAATGCAAACAATTCCCACAGCTGCTGAGGATGCCCTAAAGCAATGAAGTTCCACTTTTCTTATTTTGTGAGGTTTCATAATAGAACCGGAAAGAAAAAGATGTAACCCTGGAGTCACACCAAGGCATATATATATATATATATATATATATAACGCATGGGAAATATTTTGTTTAGCAAGAGTCCTGGGATATAATAATAGTATTAAAAATTCCAGATTTCCAACACTATTTCTTTTTAAAGATTCAATTCTTCTGCAATGGTGACAAAGTTGAATATCATTTAAATTCTTATCTTTATAACAGGGTTGACTAGAAATGTTCCCATTTCGGTACCTCAGAAAAATAAACCTATATCATTGCTGATTAAGTGCTCTAAGAACAACTCCAGTGAGGCATACACTCTGTGTGACAACAGAAAGGAAGATACGGTTAAGCCCCCTCAAAATATTTTGATGAATATTGTTAAACTGTTAATTTTGTTGGTACAATGTTGATACGATTATCTCAGTTTGAGAAAAGGTGCCCTTCAGAAAGAGGTTTTTCTCAGACATCACACACATAACAGTCTACATGTGCAATGTACGTGCAACAGTCCTGTGTTTGGTGAGTACTCTTGACAGCTGATGGGTTGGTGCAGGTCGCTGCTCGGACCTCTCCTTGGGGCTCCAACAGTTTGTACAAAACTAATGTCCTGGGTGTAGGTGCGCAGGCGCTGGCAGCAGGGGCTGTGGGGCAGCCCCTCGTGAGAAGAGGACGGGGCTCCCCTGTGCCGGACACACGGACCCACCAGAGCCATTCAGCCTGTGTAAGAAAGGACAAAATGCTGCCTGGCAGTTGAGAGGAAGAAGTGAGAAAAAAAGGAGAGAAACAGCCCTGCAGACACCAGGGTGAGAGTAGAAAGAAGGCCAGGAGGTGCTCTCCTCCCCAGGAGGGAGAGACTCCCCTGCAGCCCGTGGGGAAGACCATGGTGAGGCAGGCTGTCCCCCTGCAGCCCATGGAGGTCCATGGTGGAGCAGATCTCCACCTGCAGCCCGGGGAGGTCCCCACGCCGAAGGAGGTGGATGTGCTCTGAAGGAAGTTGTAGTACGTGGAGAGCCCACGTCAGAGCAGGCTCCTGGCAGGAGCTGAGGCCTGTGTAGAGGAGCCCACGCTGGAGCAGGTTTGCTGGCAGGACTTGTGACCCCGCAGGGGACCCACGCTGGAGCAGTCTGTGCCTGAAGGACTGCAGCCTGTGGAAAGGACCCATGCTGGAGCAGTTCGTGAAGAACTGTATCCCATGGAAGGGACGCCATGTGGGAGTAGGCAGCAGCGTGAGGAGGAAGGAGCAGCAGAGGGGAGCTGTTATGGACCGACCGCAGCCCCCATTCCCCATCCCCTGCACTGCTCAGGGAGGAGGAGGTAGAGGACTTGGGGATGAAGGAGTGAAGGTGAGCCTGGGATGAAGGGAGGGTGTTTTTAGTACTGCCTTTGTTTTTCACCATCCTATTCTATTTTTAATTAGCAATAAATTAAATTAATTTTCCCCAAGTCAAGTCTGCTTTGCCCGTGATGGCAACTGGTGGGTGATCATCCTGTCCTTACCTCAACCCCTGTCCTGTTGAGGACGGGGAGGGAACCAGCGGCTGGGTGGGAGTCTTGCCACTGGCCAAGGTCAACCCACCACAACTATGAATATACAACCATTCAGAAAACACACTTGTGTTTTATTCATTATGGCATTTCAGAATCTTTACATGGTAACAGTTATATTCCACAGTACACTATCTTTGAAAAAGAAGAGTTTATTTAATGGGATTATTTTTGTTAGTTAAACTGTCAGAGAATATTCAACTCTACCATACCAGTTTCATGTTAAATTCTGGATTTTTTGCAATTCATGAATAAATAGTACAGAGAGTAAAGGTCTTAAATAACACTGCATTATAAGTTCTTTATTTTGATATATACTGATGCCTTACTCAATGCTAAAGATTACTTCAGATTAATTCAGATTACTACCTGAAGTGTTCTACAATAAAACTTTTTTACTTTTTCACAAAACCAGCTGCTTATATCTGGAAATTTCTTTTCCATGAGACGTACTAAAGCAAAATTCTACAGAAGGTGAAAGCAGAAGGCAAACGGTTACGAAGGCAGTTAATTTTCACTCCTAACCTTCAATGAGATCAAATATCTACTGGCATTATGCTCGCTTGTGTAAGGAATGTACGCTGCTCTATAGAATAGATACAGGGTAAGCAACTCCCAAGAATCAGCTCCAACTATTTTTAGGGAGAGGAATGGCAACTGAAGGCTGGAGGTTGCCAGTATCTGGCCAAAATCCAGTATGCAGACTATCAAGACCACCACCCAGACCCCGCCTCTTCACTCTGCTAAAATAGTTCTCCAGCTGATGCCAGGAACAGAGGTTGACATTACACCGGCATGCATGTTGGCATCAACAGCTAAGCTCAAAAAGTAGTATTAATGGCTGCTGGCATTGGTACAACTCGCTTTATGTCAGGGCTCAGAAAGCACATGGCCAGGGGACACAAAATGGTTCCAGATTTTAAGAAAGCCAAAGGTCAATTTAGGCCAGTGTTTTTCAGTTATTTTCAATTTCAAGACCACTGCAGAGCCTCCAACGGGGGTACAGATGCCTGTATGGCAAATTTAGCTATCCCAACAGTAGATCAGTTTTATTTAGCTACCTCTCATTGATCAAAGGGTCTACAGACTCCCCTGGAAATCATGGAAACCATGCTGATAACCATTACACTTCCATTTTTTCAAATAAGGGATGCCAGGTTTGGTATGACAGCTGGGATTGTTCAGCTTTTTGATTATTGGCTCTTCTGTAGTAAGTTATTAATTTTTTTAAGTGTCATATGATTAACCTGCACCATTTTATAATAGAGAAATTATGTATTTGTTAATTTAATAGCAATCCTGTTATTATTTTCTTCTACAGAAAGAACAATATGTCATTTTCAGTGAGAGAATTAAAAGAGCAGATAATAAACACTAAATTTACCCTCTGAAAAATCACCCTGAGTACCCTGAGTAAAGAAGAAAGTTCTTTATTTCTTTTTAGTTTGGCTTGTGAAGAAAGTCTGTGCAACAAGGGTGTACAAAAGATCAGTTCACACATGGCACCACCAACAAAGCACAGGAAAATAAAAAATCTTCCAAGGATCAATATTTTCTTAGCAAAATCTGCAGTTTGACTTCTCAAAAGAAAAGAAAGCATATGAAAGAGCATTTATCACAGGACCTTGTGGCCACGGCTAGCAAAGTTTAAAAGAACCCTTTATACTAAAGTATAGATACTTACGGTTTTTTGCTTGTAGCCCATGTGAGTACTGGCAAAATGCCTCAGTAAGAATGCTAATATGTAATATGAAGAAAAATCAAATTACTCTTACACTTCAATTTAACATTTGTGCCAATGTCAATTACTGCAATGTTACCATACAAAGCTATTACATGTTTTTCCATTCCACCTACCTTAATCATAACTGTTTTTGCTGTTCCCTGTTCCCCAATTAGCAGAACAGCTTTTCCTTGCTTCATGATAGTGTGCATTAGAAAGTCTGTTCGGACACTGTCTACATTTGGAACTAGAATGGAAGTATATTCTGGTACTGAATCTTTACAGTAAATATATTCAGGGACCTGCATAAGAAAGACATGCAAAAAGTTTGAGACTTTCTACCTGCCCACACAATCACTTTGCATCAGAACACAAAACCAAATATACTTTATAAAATGTGCATTAGCAAAACTTTTCTTCCTGAAAGCCAAGCATCCATTTATCAGCACCTTGCCAAGCTTTTCTAAAAGGGTGTTAGACTAATGCGATATTTTCACTCCACTATTCTCCATTACATGAAAAAAGCTTTTCCTTGCTGGGAGTTCTTAAATAGTAGGGTGACAGACAGTAGACAAAGCTAAGATCACTTCTGTTTCAGTTCCAAAGCTATTTCAAATGCATGTTCCTATTCTCCGCCAAAGATATTTATGGAGAAAAGAAAAAAATCTTTCAAAAAAGAAAGTCTTGAGCATTTGGTAGGGTTAATCTTCCTAACAAAAATATGCAGAGTTTTAAATAATAAAATAATGTGCCAATTGCCAAAAACATATACTCATTAAGAAAGCTTAGCATGTTGCAGCATACGAACCTTCTTTGACCAGTGCTCCCACTGGCCACAGGCATTGATAACAAATTCAAACATGGTTTCTTCTCCATTCACAGCTGGAAGTTCTTTCACTGCAGAGTGCTTCCGTAGGAACAGCTCCATTTTCAGCCTGTCATCTGGTTCCAAAAGAGCTCCGGCTGACCACATTACAGCAAAAACAAACAAGCGAGCAATATGTTCCTCGCTGAGCTGCTTCTCATCTCGGTCAGACAATAAACCCTGGAAAGCAGATGCAATATGTAACTACTGCCCTCCTAGAACAATGTCCCAGCACAAATAACAGAATGAGAGAGGGAAAAAATGAATGTCATATCTACCTGTAGGAGGTCAATAGCTTGTTTGATGTACATACATTCTAAAATTGGCATTTTTGGTGTCACAGCAGAGAAAACAAAATCTATCACATCCTGGAAAGGAAAAACGTCATTTAAAGAATCTGTTTACCAGTCTCAATGGTATGATTTATTCTTTGATGAGACCAATTTCTTAATTTCAAAGATATTCTAAACTTTATTGCAAACAATATTTTCCCCCATTTCTGGGATTATAAATATTCAGACTTAGACCATGAAATTTTGCTAACAATAACATAATAGAAGAATAACTTTGATGTACCACAGTCAGCAGAATTTTTCATATGAACTCCATACAGCAATTTCCTGAAGAGTAATTTGAAGACTGCTTTTCAGTTATGTCAGGAATCTGCCATTTGTGCTCTCTACTGGAGATTTTAATCTACCATTGCCATTTTTCTAGTAGAAAGATAAAAGCACTAGAATTGCTGTAATGATATGTATATAATGCACAACCTCACCACTATAAATTTCTATCTGGCTGATCTGTTCTGACTGCACTATAAGGTACCTGTCCCTCTTGAAACCAATACTCTTGGTTTTCTGTAGAACCCTGGCAGGATCCAAAGGGAACTTTGCAATTGATTTTAATGGAACCTGGACTTTCCTCAGGTTACTCCGTAGTGATGGCTACCATGCCTGCCTTTGCCAAGTGTTCTGCAACATCTTTAGCAAAGTTTCAAATTGATGTAAAGTCCTCTCTGAGATTTGCAGTGCAGTATTATTTTACAATACTAATTACCATCCATAGTACAGACTGATGTAAATGATAACCTAGTCTCACCTTCATTTAACAATTTTTAATACAATTCCCTCCCTATGGGTTCCATTTGTCTTCGTAATTTTTGGAAATCGACACTGCCTACTCATTCTGGGAAGTAAAAGTACAACAGGGACACTATGGAAGATAGTAATTTTGGAGGATTTCCATTTATGGCTCCTATGTCCTGTCAGTGAGAAAGCTAAGACAATGAAGACATTCAACCACCCAAAGATGTAAACAAACACCTAGATATTTTTGAAAAATCAGTGAGCTGCTTACCCACATACCAGCTTTGTTTCACCTTTCAGTTTACTTTTTTTGCCACTAAAGTTCTCTAAGTACCCTGTGCTGAGCATTTATTGGCACAGAGACTGAATCAAGATTTTTACCCATCCTCCTGAGTTCCATCTCACTAGAATAGCGGGTAACACACACGACAAAGATATATATATTATGAGAAAAAGCTCACTTAAGCATCTTAATCTAGAATAGGGCTCATGGCTAAGTGGTCTGAGAAAGAAGACAGTCTGAATGTGGGCATACATAGGAGGAGGGAGGCTTAGAAAACATTCCTTTTTTTGTTATTTCTTTTTGACTAGCAAAAGTGCTTCCACCTCTGTGTGTTGCTTTTTGTACCTTTCCCTCTAAAATGCCTGGTTTGCCCCCAGCAGCACGTAGGGTGCTCAAATGACTAACTAACTGAGGGGGTGGTGGGTACCACAAGGAATGGGTAGAAAGAAGGCACTGCAAGCAGTGTGGGATATTCAAGTCTAAAGACCTTTAAAATCTGGACATAAATCTCTCTGAGATTCAGTTTCTTCATCTGTAAAATAGACTAGATGTCTCACAGGGCACTGCAAATTGTTTAATAATCGATTTGACACACTCAGAATAAATATATTTCATGAGTCAAAGTAGTCTGTACTTTCAAGAGGCCAATTTTCACCAGAACGAGTTTTAAGGTACTTATGATTCCAGGGAGGTTTGTGTAATTCTTGTTCTTTGATTTTATGGAAAAAAAAAATCAGGTCCATATACACTAATATTTTATCACTACTATTTTTAAAACAATACATGGCTTAAAGAAGGATGCAAGATCAAGAGAGCAATTAGCATGAATTAACTACTTATTAGGATATTTTGTTTGGACAGGCGGTCTGGAAAAATGAGTTGGGCCATGACAAATACACATAAATTGTGAAGAATTTGGATCAGGAATTTGTCATCCCTTACAAGGAGACTGCAAAATGAAGTCAGATGGTAAAAACTCATATGAGAAAAGACCCTTTTGCACAGTATACAGTCACTATGGAACTCACTGGACTGTAGAATGCTCTTTAAGACAAGAAGTTGGGAACATACTCAAAGGGTTTAGACAAGCACAAGAACAATTAAATAATGCAAAGTTATTAATATTTGTGATATTGATTTGCACATCAGCATTTAAATATTAAAGCTAAGAAACACTTTGGATTATATATTCAACCCTGTGCTCCAAAGGCAATAGCAGCCTTTACCCAAATAAGATTAGGGTGAGATTTAATGTGGAGGGAGGAATAAGTCACATCTCACTACTCTGCTGTTTTTAGGACTTCCCTGAAGTCTCCAGAATAGGTCAACAACAGATCCAGGACATCAGATTTTATTAAAAAAAAAAAAAAGGAAAGGGAGTATGATTTAAAATTACTAGGGGTTTTTTTCATTTAAATAATACATAGACATGCTGAAACTTATGTTACTCACATAACATCCATCACTAGTTTGAGCTTCACACATTGCAGACAAACTAAATAGTGCCACTCAGGCAATTATTTTAATGATTTCAGTTCTTTGACATTGTCTCAGATAATTACTTCCATCAGCTAAGCAATTCTGATGCTTACAGGTAGCATCATCATTCACAGACAAGAAATTGGCAGTATAGCTTCTAAATTTAAGAGAGTAGGGAATTTATATGGGGATGGGAGTTTACTTGAAATTACTCCTAAGCAGGAAATGTTGCTGAGAAGAAAGAACTGGGAAAGTGAGGGTGAAAGTCCAACCCCTTAATCACTGTTTTAAAAAAAATCCTGTGGAAATAGAAATGACTCAAAGATAATCTTAATTCAAAATAAGGTTGGCTTTGGGGGGTTGTTTGGGGTTTTTTTGTTGGTTTGGGGTTTTTTTTAATTTATCCTTGTCTTTTGGACTACCTCCTGTCTTTTATATAAAAACTAATGACTTACGGTGGAATTCATAATATACATGAAAAGAATAAATACATTCTTTCCACTGATTCACAACTATTATTCTCTGGTGCTTCCTCCTACATTACTGCTACTTGCCGTACCTTCATTAATAATGATTTTATCCAATATGTAGACTTTCAGTGACATATACTATTTTTATTAACATAAATAATGAATGTTTCTTGTAAGCAAATTGGAATTACTAAAGCAGTCGTCTTACATCTATTTTGGTTGAATTTAGATTGATTTCAAAAGGTCTCTATAGGTATACTTAAAGACTGATTCTCCTTAGTTACTGTATTTTGATCTATAACCTAATATTAATTTTCTTCTAAATATCAGGTATTTGTAAGCTGCTTATATCTATGCTTTTCTTAATACTAGCATTAAATTCACCAAGGTCTGTATTTGGGGTTTGACTGCCACTGTTGGTGCATCTTATTTCATAAATTTTCTTTTAGAATTTATCCTTTTTTTTTTTAGAGGGGGGAATAATAACTGTAAAAAGAGCCATCTGAATACAAAAGTAGTGTTACCCTCATCTGTAAAATCACTGTTATTGCTTCTATTATTTGAGAAGCAAAGATAGCTCATTAGAAGTGAAAGAAAACTGACAGCATGACAGCTTTCATTTACATTTCGATAGTTCCAAATGCAGCCTTCAGCACAGAACTAACTTCATATTTCACTGCATTTTCATCTTTCACTCTAATAAAATACATATTTTTCTGGACTTTATTGCTATTGCTTCAGGCTTGGGTATTTTAAATGTTGTTATTATGTTTTCAGAGCAAGCTGTAGCATAAAATATAAATAGAATTGTGGCAAAGAAGTAGTAAATTGACCCACATATACATTACTTTGGAAGCATATTTTAAAATTCATTATCAGAATTGTTTCTCTTGCCACTGCAGTAAATACTATGTCATATCATTATGTTTTGGAGGTAGAACAAAATGAATAGCTTGTTAAACATTGGTTTTAAAGTAAACGGGTGCTGAATGAAGCATATCTGTAAGACAACATTTGTTAACATTCAAGGCATTCCAAAACTATATTAATGATTGCTTTTATTATGATTTATAAATAAACTTTCTGAAATGTCACTCAAAGATCATTGAAAACTGTATTTGTAAAGTCCAACAGCGATGAAAAATATTACAGGAGAAACCCCTGTGAAATCCAACACCAGTTACACAAGTAAACTGGCAGAAAAGAGCCAATGGGAAAGCAAGGTATATAAGGAAGTTGCATTTGTTCCACAGATGTTGGGGAAATCAGATTATAACAATGCTGAAAGTTTGCAAAACAGTAACTACTTCTTTAAAAAATTCCAAAGAAAAAATAAGAATTTCATTGTAATTGGAAAGAGTATACTACTGAGAGTGTGCTTTTAGACCCACTACTGAGTACAACCATCCATAATATTAATGAAACCTTTTTAATGATTCAGTATGCTAAGGCCAAATGGAGGGGGAAAACCATTCAGAATTCTCCCTTTGGATCTATTGATTGAACATGATTTAGACAGAGAATGTATTAAAGAGATGCCATCTCAAAAATCTCCTTCGGAACAGAATCATGAATTATAAAATCAGAAGAGACCACTACAGTCACCTATGATAAGCTTCAGAACACCACAAAGCACAGAACTACCCTGAATTAATTTGAACTATAGCATGTCTTTTAAAAATAACTAATGGACCAAATGCATTCCTGTTGGAGCCAAATTTAAGAAAGATTCCATCAGAGTGAATCTAGCTTAATTTTTTTCCGAATTTACTTCTTTACATTTAAAACAAACAAGGAAGTTTACCCACTCCTTTTATGTATCCTAACAAGAATTAAAATTGCAGTAACAATTACAGCCAAAGAAAATATCTCTGTTTTGCCAACACGCATTATAAAATAATCAGATTTAACCACTCATTGCCAACTAATCTATGCAGACAAAACAAAGCATCCAAATTATTCATCTGTTATAGTTTCACTCATTCATTAATGTTAGAGATAATTTTCTCTCTCTTTTTTTTTTTTAAATCCTTCATCTTTGTTTTATTACATAAACAAAGAGAAATAAATAATTGAAAAAGCACTTAGGAAAAAATAATGCTTCATTAAATAAAGAATAAGAAATGCAATTTTTTTTTTCTGAAGTGGTTGAATTAAGTACCTGAAATACAGCATTAAAGCAATTCCACAGGACATCAGAGTATGTAATAGGTAGTGTTTGCAGCCAAGCCCTTAATATAGGCTTCCAATCTAACACCGAAGAACTCATGAAGACCATCCCATTACGAGAAACTGTTGCAGGGGAAGCATTGTCAATGTTGTGAGGTTCAAAAACAATTTTGCAACTAGGGGACATTGGAATACGATCTCCATTGGCCAAAGTAAGGGTCTTATTATCATCCAGAACAGAGTTCAGATTTTCAATCCATATTGCATCAACAGGTCCATCCAAAACTATCCAGATATGCTCACCCTAAAAAAAGGAGAGACATGCAATTTTACATACACTGACCAAAAATACAGATTTACTTAATCTCAGAGAACATACTCTTGGATATAAACAACGAGTCATAATTTGGTGCTGATTAGCTCAGCATGAACTACAATTTTTATAATTTGCTCAGTGATTTTAATCCTTCTTTTGTTATCCTGTGTCACACCAAAAATGATATTAAGGAATAGTGACAAAAATTAATTTGCGCTGTTCTAAGCATAAAGCTGTCCCTTTCTTCTACACAAGTACATCACCCAGCTCAGCATCCATCAAAGTGGATGAAAACATTTCCCATTAAATACAGTCACAGACACGGGCACACACTCAGTCCTTGTGGGATGTTACCTAAGTATTTCACGTAAGGCTTCCCATTTTCCAAGTGAGAACTGAATGAAACTTCAGAACATTTGAGTGTAATTATGATTCCATGAAACATCATCTGCAGGTTTGATAAGAGAATTGGGAAATGCCTATACTGATTTCTTACCAAAGTCTCTTGTATTCTGATATAATTAGTGAAATAGAGTGTCAGTGACATAAAACTAGGCAGAAGAAAATCAGCTTTCCTGTCCTCACATCAAAACATGAACAGCCCTTGCTTTTGTGTTTGAATGGTAGGACTACCTGCTTACAGAAGGAAGCAAAACCCTTAAAATCTTTTCCAATTTAATTCTGGAACTTCAAGTGCTTGGGAAGCCTAGTACTCTCTGGCATATACAAGCAATTCTGACTCTTGCGTACATTGAGCTAGTCAGACACAAAGCAAAACTAATACTGTATTTTCCCATTTGATTTTATAATGGAAGATCTTTCACATAAATGACAGGTAATGAGACCTTATGGAAACAGTATTAAATGTCCTTATTCACTATCACAATACAATATCCATTACCTTCTTTGCTTTTAAAGTTTTTCTCCATAATGTAGAGAAAATACCATCTGTCCAGTCATTTGTAGCAACATCAAGGGTACCAAACATCTGGGAAGCTGTGATTGCCTTTGGGTTCATTCTCATCTCTTTATGAGGAGCACCACAATCTGTCATTGCTTTCATCAAAATATGAATGCATTTTGTCTTTCCTGCACCAGTTGGACCTAGAGTCATCATACCTTAAAACAATATAAACATGGTTTAAAATGAAATGTCAAAATGCCATGCTACCATTTAATGGTTCTTTGCATCAATGATCCTTGTTTTATTTTTATCAAAAGCCAATACAAAAAAGATGTTTCTCACCCCACTTAATGTTGACTGAAATGGAATTTAAAAATATTATTAAAAGGCCTCTGTAAATGTCTGTTCTATTATGATAGGCAAGCCTATGTGGGTCTGTATCCTCCCTCAGGCAGTTCTTTTCCTTTTTCTAATTGGAAAACACAACTGCCTTTTGATGTTCGCATGCAATGACATTGACATGACTGGTGGTAAACAAAACCAGTAATTTCTAAATGTATTTAATGAGAATGAGTAGTTCCCAATGATACACAAAATCGAGTGTATCTTTCTGAAGCAAATGTAACAAAAATATGTACCTGCATCCATCCATGCTGACATTTTAATACATCTTTCTTACATAAAAAACAGTTAACAGCAACCACACTTTTAATTTCATCAGTGTATACACATATTGCCTAAGGAAAAGAAGCCATGTCTTCAACAATAAATTGAGCCTACAGTTGATCCTTTTTAGTTATATTTTCTACATCACCTATTCAAGAGGCCCAGAGTCTGTCCAAAGGCAGATGGGACATTCAAACTGAGACTTCCAAAGTCATCTAAGGGAGCTAGATAACTCCTATTAACCCTAAAGACAACTGGATAACATAATCCTCAGTTGGCTTTGAAAACCTCTTCAGCAAAGGTATGGAACAAACAATCACAAACCCGAGTTACAAACCTAATCCAGTACAATGCAGACTGATGTCTTCTCTAAAACTAAAGGGAGCTAAACATTTCCTAAAACAATTTGAGCACCCAGACAATCACTTACTCATGCCATATGTTACATAAGAGATCTAATCCAAGCCCCTTGATGTTAATGGAATGGCCTTTCTGCTGGTTTCAACAGCATTTTGATCAAAACCGTTATGCAAAAGAGATTTCAGGATCCATGCACTGAATGTTCATGCACACGTGTGTATCTGTGTGTGTGCATTAGCACTTCATTTGCACATATTGCCTCTCTTTCAGCCAAGAGAAGTCATGTGTTTTACAGATTTTTCATTACTTGAAATCCCATGGTGACTTCTCCATATGCATCCATGAGTAGGACAAATGCAAGTCAGGAAAAGAGAATCTTTTTCCCTCCATGCAATAACTTGCGTCATAGAAAGGCCTTGGGTGTCCAAGTGTTAGGACAATTGGAGCGGCATGACCCCTGGGAATAGCAGGGACCTGTAGAGATAAGAGGCATCTAAGCAGAATGCCACAGTGGATCCTGAAGATTTTTGGGGAACAGTGCTCTGTGGTGTCTCACAGACCAAACAGCTTCTTCTAACAAGAGCCGCATTCAGTGGTGACCGAAATCATTAAAACTTTCATGGTTCCTACATAGACATATGTGTTGTGATTTGATATGGAACACTGAACCCAGTGATCCGGATGTAAATTATTAACTCAGCACAACATTAACCAGTTCTTTTGTCTAACCAATAATCTGAACTAAACATTTGAGGCATTAAGGTCTCAGACTGTGCTAAGCGAGTGAGTATTTCCTTTTATTTGTTCCATTAGTTTAAGCTTAATATTCTCTTATTATGACATGAAAAGGGAGAATAAAAAGGATGACATCTTCATAAATGTTTGCTCCTTTAGTTACATTTCCTTTATATTTTCGCCTTCACATACTAAAAAACTTAGTTGTTAGAGGTTAGGTGGATGAGGGACATTTCAAAGTAGGGGTAGTTTTTTTTCCACTCAGCTATGAATTGTAAACCTGGTTTTACTCTGTCTTTGGTACCCTTCTTAGGACAGGATAAGCTTTACTCAGTAGCCTTTTGTGCACTGTAGAAATGTATTTTCATAGAATCACAGAATGGTTGAGGTTGGAAGGGACTTCTGGAGGCCATCTTGTCCAACCCTCCCCGGTCCAGCAGGATGTGGGTTTATTTCTCCTCGGTGTAAATGGCCAGAATTGAACACAAAGAACAACACTTGGAATTATCTTGCATGCTTGGTAGAATCTATCCAAGTAAAAGTTTGAGAGATTATTTTTTCTAATCTTCTCAGCGTCATAATCTCACAGTAACATTATATATGAACTTCACGACTGAACTGTGTCTGAGGGCAACAATTGTGTTCAGAACACTGAACAAAATTGGCTGTTTCTGAATTTTAATGTATACTCTACATTTTAACTTGTTCCATAGAAATTTCAATCACTGACAGCCACACTCACTATTTCCCATAAAAATGTAATACAACAAAGCTAAAATCTCACTATGTGTGCATTGCACACCAAAAAGAAGTCATAACAGTTTCCTATCAAAATATCCACATAGGCTTTAAAAATGACATCTGTTCAATTTTAAAATACATTTTTTGTGAAAATAATCTGCATTCTTTAGTAGATAATATAAAAAAGTATTGCTTTTATGCAGTCTCAAAACCTAATCTAGCATGCTAACCATGTCGGACTCGTTGAGTTTCATACAGCTGAATGAGTTTAAGTATCCATGGTGGATGATGAATAAGCCTTGCTTTCTCTGCTTGTTTCTGGATGGCTGACTGTAGCTCAGGATACCCAGCTTTATCCAGAGTAATTCCAGGGAATAGGTCATTAATGAGACTCATAAATAAAGGTTCATCTTCGTCCACCTGTCAAGGATAAAGTAGGGGGAAACACATTATTTATTCATTGAAATTATTATTACAGCTGTAAACAATCTTCAAGAATATGCCATTTAAAAGATGGCAGTAAAAAACCTTATCTTTTCCAAAACAAATATTATCATTATGAATCAGTTTTATTAAGTGAATTTCATACAATGCAATCACAAGTAGTAATTTCTAAATTAAATACTTAAAGCTTATAAAAATGTTAACATCTTAAGACAGTTTTCTTCAATATATACACACATGTTTCTTCATTTGTTACATAAGCCAGCAAGATTTATTCAAATTGTATTTTGCCTTGGACTTTTTATGATTTTTTTCCTTCTGTAAATCACTGAAGCATGCCTATAGGTTTGGATGCATGTACCAATGCACTGAATAGATTAACATCAGAAACAGAGTAATTGCTTCCATCACAAAACTGGCTCCCAAGGTAAATACACAGAGTCTAGACATGCTATAACCTTTCAATTACAGCAATAAAAAGAAAAATGAATGCTTTAAATAGTAATATCGAAAGAGATTAGACTATACAAGTAGGCGTTAGCTGCTTCCAATTACCACACTCATTGCAATTCTTGTGATGTTCTGAAAAGGCAACAGACTCCCAAGAACTGTATAAATTGAAATTCTGAATTAAGAGGGATCTTTAATGACATTATTAAAAGTTAATACAATGCATTCTTCCTTTCTCTCCTTAGGGCAGAAAGAAGAAAAAACAAGAGCCAATTACAGGACCAGGTTAGGTCCCCTAGGATCTGATGGTATTTCCACTAATTTTTTTCAGCTAAGGTTTCTCATGTGTTTTCCTCTCTCTAAAAGACAAATGGTGCTCACACTGTACCTGTATTCCAATTCTCCACTCACTGATAAACCATATTAAAAACTGCAAAATAATGTATCCAACTGCTGAAGAAAAAGAGCTTTTCAAAGTGCATAATAAATACACTTAAAAATGCAAACAGAGTACTCTTTAGGGGAAAGTCACCAGTGTTACAGTACCAGTTTGGAGAGGTTCATGTCCCGCAGAACTCTCATCACTACGGTTTTCTCTGGCTCTTTGGGATTAGATCTTTTCACTGCTCCAAGTGTTCTTAAAACAGACAGGATATTTCTAAGCCCAAAGTCATAGTGAACCTTGAAATAATTAATTAACACAATTGGTATCACAAAGATTAAACACTTAAAAGAGAAGGCTGAAAATTAAATTCATTAAATAAATAAATATGCTACTGAACTTTTAAATGTGATGAATTTCACAGCTCTTCATCTTTTCAACTAGATTTCCAGTTCTGTTGCTACTATATCCTGAAGATATTTTCCAGTGTTGTATGTCCATACCTGCCAAGTATCCCTTTTAGTGGTAGGCTACCACTTTCACAAGTCATCTGTAACAGAGCTGCATCTTCCATCATTTTCCTAAATTCATAATTTGCCAGATGCACAAACAGCAAACCACACATCTTCAGACTACCCTCTGTTTTCTGCTTGCTCAAGGACTGTTTTTATCTTGATATATGGTACTGGGATTCATAACTAATAGGGGCAATCTCTTGCTGATATAAAGAAACCGAACTTATTTAGATCCTATCCTGTACTTAATGACTTTCTGCTCTGTGGATGGTTTCATAACAACTTGGTTCAGAACAGAAGGATTTACTTCCAACAGCCATGTGCATCCTAGAGGTGTATCTAACCAGCTTTGGACTTCAGCAGGTAGGGCCTGGAATATCTTCCCTCTCACTATGAGGGCAGCTGCATATTTGCAGAGCCATACAGACATATTCAAATAATTTTAGCACTTGTACCTGAACATATAATTCTGTCTTAGTTACCGTAGATTTGAAAATATATGCAAATGTTCTGTAATGTGTTTCATCTTTGGCTGTTGATGCAAATCCTAGAAGGAAAGCTATTGGGTAAAAGTTTTAAATTATAAAGTCTCTGCTACAGCCATCTGCTCGGAAAACTAAGCGGTAAAGACAGACATGGAAGGAAATAATACAGATATTCTTATATTTGGAGAATATCTGCTCCCTCTGATCGATCAGAAATGTTTTTGAGAGCAAGTGCATAGACTCTTTTTTACACTATCTGTTGTGCATTGACCTTGGTCAGCTTCCACATGCACACCCAGCCACTCTCACTCCCCCTGCTCAACAGGACAGAGGGAGAAAAGAAAGTGAAAAGAAAGCTCATGGGTCAATATAAAGATGGAGAGATCACTTACCAGTTACCATCACAGGCAAAACAGACTTGACTTGGTGAAAATTTAGTTTATGGCCAATTCAAATACATTGGATGGTGAGAAACAAAGACAAAATTAAAATAACACCTTCCCCCCAGCCCCACCCCTATTTCCCAGGCTGACAAATTGGAACAATACACTGAGTACAACTCAGAATTTTCAGCAAGAAATAACTTATTGATCAGGTTTGCAGATGATACCAAGCTGGTGAACTAGACCACAACTAGAGTTCAAAATTACCAAGAGAAATTCAATAAATTATATATGTATGATGCAATTAAATAAAGACAAGTGCAAAGTACTACACAGATGGAAATAACCAACTACACAAACAAAGAAGAGTAACAACTCTTCTTCATTCAGTTGAGAAACAAGTCAGGTGCAGAAAGCTTTGCAGAAAAATATCTGACATTGGACTGAAGCCACAAGCTCCCCATCTACAATTATAGTGGGCGATAAAAATACAAGTGTCCTTTTTAGGACAGTTGAAAAGATACTTCCATTGCACTTGGCACTTCTGTACTGTGCCCAAAAGTTGGATTCCACACTTGAAGATGAACCCTACTGAAGAGAACTTAGAAAAGAAATTAAAGTTATCAGTTGACTAGAAAACATGCTATATCAGGAAGAAGTAAAACAAAACCTAGTGTAGAAGTAGGAAGAGCAAATATGTAGGATGAGTCATGCTAAAAGTCTTCAACATGCAAAAAATACCTGGAAAGAGGAATACAGAAGGAATAGAAAGGAAAAGAAGTAATGTACTTAGCTACAGCAAGGGAGATTCAAGTTAACTTTTAGAGAAAACTTTGGAACAGATTGCCTCGGAAACTGCAGGCTCTGTCAGTGGAAAATGTTAAGGAGAGTCACAAATATTTATAGCAAATTATTTAGCTAAGAATTATTTTTCCTCCAGAAAGGTAAATGGATGACCCCTCAAGGCTCCATCCAGCCTCGTTTTCTATTACGCAATCAGGTGCCAAGCTGTTACCAGTTGAAAAATTCAGATATGAATATTCAGCCAGGTACTGCCAGGAAATCTCATTTGCAGATGGAAACATTAAGACAAAAAGATTACCAACTTCATGTGAAGTTTGGAAGGCAGATTATATGTTGATGACAAAGTCCGCTATCATTTAGTAAATGTCCCAGTGAACTATCCAGAATTATGACAAGGGCTGATATATTTCTTTTTCTCCATGCTAGATGACCATCATTGACATACTGGAATGAGTCCAGCAAAGGATGACGAAGTGAGAGGAAAAGAGACAGTGGTCAAAATTTGCAACAGGGGAAATTGCAATGGTTTGCATAAGGAAAGGATTCTTCACAATGAGGGTGGTCAAACACAGAAAAGGTGTCTGGAAAGACTGAATCTCTTCATCCTTGGAGATATTCAAAACTCCACAAGTGCCTTAGCAACCTGCTCTAAATTGACCTGTGTTGAGCTAGAAGTTGGACAAGGTGACCTCTGGAGGTCCCTTCCAATTTACATGAGTTTATGATTCTGTAGAAGTGACTTTGTTAAATTTGAAGAAATGCTGTCATACTTATTAGAAAATTTGAAATAAGCTAAAATGACTCTTAAAGACAGGTTTTCTGGTGCATTCCAGCTGACCTACATGATGGCTGGTCCAAAGCAACCACATTTATTTTCCTTAATCAGTCTGCTAGTTTTACAACTGTTTTGCCTTTCAGGAATGGCATAGAACAGCTAGAATTTACTGGCAAATGTGGATTACGAGCTATTTCTTTGCTACATCTTTTAACAGCAGGCAAAAGATTGCACTTGAGCAAAATAGACTGCAGTGGTATAGCTGATGCTCTGCAAATAAAAATCTCAACACTAGAAGCATAGTTTGCTGTTGTGGGGAAAAGAAAAAAGGGGTATCAGCAGTTTTGTCCATATGAAAGCACCTTAAAAAGATGATCCTCTAAAAGGGATTATGGCCTCATTTGCTTTCAAGCTTTGTTAGGTTTTTCTGTTCAGTTTCTATGGTTTTCCCTAATCTGGGTGAGACTTTGTGGAAGGAGGCAGTAGGGAACTTTGGCTAGAAGTCCTCTAACAAAAGCAAATAATTCAGCTTTGGGGGCTCTGTCAGAATAACTGTTTCACAGGCTTGTGGACACCTTGAGCTTCCTAGATTTGCTAAGGACTACTCTCTTACTTTTGTATGTTTTTCTTTACTGAAGAGATGATAGTCACCCAGAGTGCCTTTGGCTACTTGTGAGTCAGAGTTCCTCTTTCTACAGAGTCTGCATTTGTGTGTGTAAAATGTCTGGATGACTTAATGTATTCCTTCTGGAAAATTCCTTTTAGATATTGTGGGATGTAAGTTCATCTGGTGAATGCTTGTTTGTTGTTATTTTCTTCTGTTGATATATATTGCATTTGTTGGCAATATATGCCATTTCCTGTTGCACTGATTCTTTATGTGACCCTGTTCTTTCCAGTCAACTGCCCAGATACTCAGCAGTACTTACTTTGAATTTAAAATTTACCATTAAAAATTTAACTAAATAAGTTCCACTGGGAAAGACAGATTAATATGCCTCTAAGAAAGCCTCTACTTCATAGTTCTAGTTTTCTGGCTAGACAGAAGAAATTCATGTCCCACTCTACTCTTAGAAATATCTCCAGTTCATGAGACTCCCATATCTAATCAGATGAACTCATTACATCTCTCTCTACATATAATCATGTATTGCATCAGATGTATTCCCCAACCTACAACAAACTTCATGAGGAACTTTAGCAAGCCTTTCAAAACATCCCATTACTATTACAACTATGAATGATGGGGGAGAGAAATAACTCACATTCAAGTGGGGAAGTGGTGGACCCAACTGAAAAGTAAAAGATGCAGTCTGAGGTGGACAAGAGAGACCTCAGGAATGACAAAACAGAGTAGAAAGTGGCCTATTTCAGGCATAAGGAAGGGTCAAGGGAACAGCATCATGTCATAACCTCTCACATTTTTCTTGGGTAACCAGCACAAGCAGGTGCCAATTTGAAGTGTCTGTTCACTAATGCATGCAGCACGGGAACAAACTAGGAAAAATTAGAGCTCTGTGTGCAGTTACGGGGCTACAGTCTAACTAGGATGAAGGAAATGGGGGGGGATAGCTTACAAGACTGGAGTGCTGCAATGGATGGATACAGGGTCTTTAGGAAGGGCAAGCCAGGAGGGCCAGATGGGGAATTGCCCTTTAAAGTGAAAGAGAGTGGGAACACTTTGCCTTAGGATAGCTGATGAGCTAGTTGAGAGCATTTGGATTAGGATTAGAGGGACGATCAACATCATGGCAGATGTCTGCTGCAAACTTCCTGACGAGCAAGAAGCTGATGAAACTTTCTTCTGACAATTGGAATTAGCCTTATCTTTGCAAGCCCTGGCCCTCACTGGGGGCTTGATACACCCCCAATATCTGCTGGAAGGGCAACACAGCAGGGCAGACTCATTCCAGGAGATTTCACACTGTCTCCAATAATGTCCTCACAGACGAAATGGTGACTAGACAGGGTGATAAGACACTTCAACAGCTTGACTGGAGAGGCTGTGCAGTCTCCATCCTTGGAGATACTCAAAGCTCACCTAGACAAGGTGCTGAACCCCTTGCTCTATTTGACCCCACTTTGAGCACAGGTATAGGACTTGTTGACCTCCAGAGGTCCCTTCCAAACTCAGATCTTCTCTGACATTGTAATTGTGTATAATGGATTCATACAAGAGCAGGACTGTCCAAAGGACTGCTGACAGGCACAGGCAGGACAAACTAGCATACTACCATGGGTTTGCAGAAAGGTATGCTTCCTGGTTCATATTACAGAGTATAGAATCACGATCCACAATGTAAACCACTAGGAGCAGTTTACAGTACAGCACGCTTCTCTGACAGATACTGGAGAAGTGTTAGAGGGTTCTGAAGAAACTATAAATACACACGGACTACTGTTCCCTGCAGACATCATGGCTTGTATAGTAAAAACAATGGAATTTAAGTTATAAGTGAGATATAAGCATAAAATTCAAATATATAATTGTGATGCAGCTGGGTGTGAGGGCTGTGCCCATGTGCACACCCAGAGCACTTGGTCATTAGTTTCCATTAATTAATATCAAGGAACTCCCTTGCTAGCATCAGCATAGATGAGACAAAGGACTGACCTGAGACAAGGTGATTGAGCTACATGCCTTCACAACAAAGCATTTGACTAATTGGTACAGGAGTTCTACAGATGAGAATTTCAGACAGTTCTGCAGAGTCCTCCAGGCAGTTCCTACGATCCCTAGGCCAACTGATAAGCACTACTTATATGCTTCAATATGTTGATTAACACGCTGAGTGGAGAATCTTACTGTCTCAGAGAATCAAGAGCACTTTCTGCTGCAGACGTGACCAAACTACACATAGAAACTCTTTGTGCAGATGCAGCAATGGTCATGTACAAAACATTGTACACCGTTAAGATAGTTAAAATAAGCTTTGTACACAGTTAAATTTTGTTTGTGTGTGTGTGTTATTTTTAAGTACTCTGTCTAGGAGTGAACCAGTTCTAACACCCATGACAACACAAAACAAGCAAAGCACTTTTGCAGAGGTAGATGGCCAAATTTCTGATACCTGCTTAAACGTCTCTTCCACAGTGAAGGAAAGAATCATGTCCAGGACAAAAATGACCACACAAACTGAGGCAATGAGGAAATTTAATCCTACTGAGGCCAAGTCTGAGGGAAAAAAAAATTCTTAAACAATGTTCACAAATTCCACTTAAGAGAGAGCTCTTGCAAAATGAGGCTCTGACAAATGCAGCCTATAAGCCTGGTAACTATAAAACACAGGCAGATGACAGGACTGAGAGAGTAGGTTAGACAGCAACAAATGGACTAACACTAGTGATGCTAGATCAATATAGGGTGATTCAGATTGCCTAAAAACTAAGTTGAAGGCTAATGGAGACACCCTGGGCAATATTACAGGGAAGCCAGTAGCAAATATCACCCTTTAGAACCCAGTCTACAACATAAACCTCTTCCAGAAAAAGAAAGCTGAGAGAAGTGAAAATTGGAAACCAGTTTGGTTATATACATTGACAGTGAAATTACAGAGGTAGGGAGAAAGGAAGAGAAAATCCAAATCTGTACTTTTTTGGTTTAACTCTGAAATAAAGAGGACGATATGATGCACCATTATCTTATTCCAGTGTAGTCCAAGATTTCTGCATGGAAGTCAACATAGTCACTAATAAATATGTGGTATAGAACTAAAATAATATAACGGCAAATGTAGTCAACATGTCCAGATTCATTAGGATCCAACCAAAGCAGGCATTTGAGCTGCAACTACCATTCATTTGGTTTCTCTTTGAGACCCTCTAGTGGACAGCCAGCACAGGGCATTCACAAGGAAACAACTAGTTCTGTTCTTAAAAGCAGCTTTATCCTTCGTTTCTGTTTAAATACCCCATACCAAACAGAATAATACTGTTCTGGTAGCACTCAGCAAGACGTGCCTTCTAGGCACTCTTCAATTATTTACAGTTCTTACGCTGCCTCTGCAATAGATCTAGCCTTCATAAGTGAGGAGACTGAAAAATTTATCCTCTACAAAGTTCAGCAGAGCAATATACACCGTTCCTCATAACTTCCCCAATAACTGCACTCCATTTAAAAATCACAAATCAAACTTCCTTTACCATGCAAATTAGTGTAAAAAATAAAAACAATGTGATGATTTCAGACTCTGTTTCTAGAACTTGAAACTGAAAACCTTAAAAAATGAATAGGTTCATGACTGTAAAAAAAATTATATATTCTATGAAAGTATATTCTCTACATACCCTTTCAGTGACAGCTTACAGTTGGACAAATATTTATTTTACCTGTTTAGATAACTGCTCTTCACAGAGTTTGTAGAGTGTATAGAATTTTCGACTAAGGACTTGGTTGTCTCGGAAACCAGCACTTGCCAGCTTGACTCGCATAATAATGCTACGGTCAGGCACCATCATAGCAACTGTGCGAAACTGAATCTTTAGATTTTCTGGAAGTTCCTGTCGTCCTGCATAGCCGGGGTTCTGAAAAATGCAAAATATAAAATAAAATATTATATAATGAAAGCAGGATAGGAAGGTTTATCTTTTCTGATAATTATTTGGCAAACACAGGAGCACATGCCAGATTACAAAGGGTAATTTGAGCATGTCAAAATTACACATCACTACACAGTTGCCTAAATACTGCAGTTCATGAAGTATATGGTATCACATGTGTTATCTGGAGATGCCCAAGACACACAGACATAGACAGACAATCACTTACAGATCTTGTTGGAGTTGTTTTAAAGGGTTAGTTCCTGAGGGTCTTGATAGTGTTCCAGTGCTGGAGGTTACTGTCCCTTGTGAGCATTCCCAGACCATTGCAGCGCAAAGTCAGTCAAGCAGTGCAAGCCATTCCTGAATATAATTTAAACTAACAGATCTGACCTTTCACTGAAGATGTCTAAGTCATTTGTGTGACTACTGCATGGCTCAGGCGTGACAACAGTAGTCTGGCTATGCAGTGATAACTTCTTAAACTCTTCTAACTGTTTCCAAATTGCCTTCCCACTGACCTTTGTATGCCATTGATTTGCCCTCTTTTTAAAATGATAATATTAACACCTTTTCAAAAGTAGGAAACCTTAAAATAAAGACAAATGCTTCTATTTTGAGTTGTGGGTATGTAGCCTACAGCTAAGGAGGGGGAGATACAAAGATGCTTTTAAGGTATTCTTCCCCTTTCCTGCTTCTTTGCCTCCTGCGCTGCTAGAAGCAGTCCACGGCACCAAAGATAAATCATCAGGAGGCCAGTGAACCAGAGTGAGGGTGGTTTCCTTCACGCTGTCATATAGAAGGATTCTGGTCAAAAAATCTTCACAGGTGGTGAAATACCGACCAGACCAACAACAGTAGTCCTTACAGTGGTCTGTTTTATTTTGGCAGACTTTGACTAAAAATATGAGAGGGTTGGGTGTATTCTCAATCTGTCAAATATTCAACTTAAAAAGCCCTTAAAATATGTAGTTAATGATAATTGCATACCTCAAGTCCTAAGTTCCAGTTAAAAATATGGGCAAGAGAAAATATCATCATTATTATTTGACCAAATTACTGTTCAAATTGTATTCACTATTTTTTAACAGACAGTTCTGATGATTTCAACAGGGAAGTTTCAATGGGAAATGAAATAGGAAAGATTTTTCACAGTGATGCCATTTATGCATATTCACACACATACCATAGTCAGAAATATACCAAATTCTCTGTCCATGTCAACAACATCACCATCAGTGAAAATGAACTGAGGTTTCTTATTTTTCTTACACTGAAGTACAATATATATCTGCTGAGCAGCTACTGATAAAACTGGAAGTTCAATGCGGTTAAATTCATCAAAGCAACCCCATGCACCTGACTGGGCTAAACCTAAAAAAGCAAAAAGAATAATATTTTGTTAAAATACCAGAACAAACAAGAATGATTTATATATAAAATACAGCATGTTCTATACAACTTAATGTAACATGAGAAGAACAGAGAGTATGAACACAGAGTAAAATGAGAAGTAAAAACTCAGAATAAATTGGGCTGTGCATTAATGACACCCAGAAAAAGAATTATCCCTTGGAAGAAAGATATACAAGCTTCTTTACAAAGAACTCTACACTTTTATAGCAACCATAAGGCACAAAGTGTTCAATAGTACTGTATATAGCACCTAGTAGCATAAACATGCATATAGCCTGGAAACTCATCTATGCAGGGGGTGAAATTGTCAAAGATGAGTTTGAGAGACACCTACCTAAACGAAAGCACAGAATCAAATCAGAAATCTCTACATTTGTGACAGAAGCGTTGTAGCATTTTATAACAATTAATTCATAGGTCAAAAATTGTTGGAGATAGCAGCCTGCTGTTCAAGAGGGAGGAATCTGAAGTCACAACTGTTATTTGGAACAGGCCATGGAGTTCTAGACAGATATTAGTACTCATAAACATCATGAAATGAATGTCTTTGGGGAGAGTCAAGCACTCCTTCTTCTGTATCATGTTAGCAGGATTGAAATAGGACAGTCTACAGTGGCAGCTTGCCAGAGTAGTAGTGGGAAAGCTATGTAATCCCCTGCTATTCCATGTCCATTTCACAAGAGAAAAAGCAGAAACTCCATTGATTCCACCTCCTCCCTTCCCAAAGCCCACACTGGACTAATATTTCTTATTGCCTGGGTCTAGCAAGGACCTGGGTCAGTACTTTAACTGGTGCTACAAGCAAATGTTCAGAGGTGTTTAATTCACTCCACTGGACTGGTGGAGCTCAGTTTGGCTTAAGCCTTTTGAGGGCAGTGCTAAATGCAGAAATAAAGCACATGCCCAAGAAAAGGCATTTGTGTATTTGCAATGTTGAACAGCTATGCCCAGAGCTTCCCCGAATCCCCATACTTTACATGGCAATGCCTATAGCACTGGTAAAATAAATCAAGGGGTGGTTTATGTGTAATGTTAATTCCTTAAAACACTTAAGCGAATGGAAGAGAAAGTACTCACAAATCAATAATAATGCTATTAATAAATACTTTTTCACTTTGTTTTGTTTTCTCTTTCATGTTTTCTCTTCTCTTGTCTTTGCTCTGGCCTGTTCTGCTCATATTATCCTTCTTCCCTTCCCTCTACTGTTCCTTATCTGATCTTCTCTTGCTCTTTAAGATATTCCTCTAGGAACTCTAATCTTACTCCAGATCCCCTTGAGGCCGCTTTTATGTTTCTTCTCTGCCCCTCTTCTATTCTGATCAGCTATCATAGCCAACCCAATACTTGTCAGTTTTTGCAGATAGCAAAAAAAGAAAAAAATGTGAAAATAATTCTTACATTCATTTTTTACCTTTTTTCATGCCCATTAACCACTTCTTTTAATATCGTTGCATTGAATGGTCTTTTTTACCCATGTAATTTTGGAAGAACTCTTCAACAAAATTAGTGGAGTCACACCAGATCAAAACCAATGGTAGTACAGCTAAAATTGGCTCCTTAAGATTTGATTCAGACAGGGCAATACTGCAGATCTCCCATGAAATTCAGTTCCATTCCATATATAGAGTAATCTTTTTCCTAAATGTTTTCTAACTAATTTCTGTGATATTATAAGGAAAAACATTCTCCAAAACAAAAGAATTTGAAGAAAATAAAAAGTCACATGGACCTAATTACAAAATTTAAAAGCAAGTGGAACATATACAAATACCACAAAGCCATAATGAAGCAACGATTAAAGTAATTCTATAGACAGGTACCAAATTTAAAACATGAAAGACTCAATCCTACTGTGTTAAAAAACAAATGAAGACTGTTCCTTGACTTCACTGGTGTGGCAGCAAGTCCTTTAACTAATGTTCTCCCTCTTGTATGAGGAATACCAGGGCCCTGGATGCACCAATAAGCCTTAATTGCCCCGACCAGCCTTACCTGGGGCTTCTACCCATACTCTCTGTCCTCCAGTCCAGGAGCTCCATTTCAGCTCTGGGAGGTCTGGGCTATGTTGTATGTAGGGCTGGGCACAGCCCTACCTCCTGTTATCCTGACTTGCTGACTGAACTTCCCAGAGGACCCCAGAACTATCCATAGTGTTACCTCCAGCCCTGCCTCCTTCTGTTTCTGACTGAACTTCCTAGATGGACCCTGGACCCAGCTTGTTATTTCACCTTGTCTGATGGTCACTGGACAGCTGACGGAACAAGCTGTCACCAACCTGCCCTGCTCAGGCACTGTGGGACTGTGCCGTGGTCAGTGAAGTCCCTGCCCCTGCCTGTGTGGTGGTCACCATGGGCTCCTGGCTTGTCTTCCCTCATGGAGCTGCCCCATTCTTGCTGCTCCCTGATAGAAAATTCTTGAAGAGATTTTTCAAATGCATTTGACCCCTTTTGTTACATGTGTTATATGACTACTTGGATCCATTCTGAAAAAAAAAACCAAAAAAACTGGTTTTTCTACTTTGTTTATTAAACATCAATATCTACTCTTCGGGATGCAACAAGGAAAAGCCCTAAAGCCGGATATTTTTAACAAAGAAACTTTGTTCCATATAATATTGTCTCGTACACTTACTATCTGTATATTAAAGGCATTTGAAATTACTTTCTCTATAGAATGGTGAGGTTCAGTTCTAACCAAACAATTTTCCCTTGGGAAAGGAAAACAACAAAAAAAAAAAATCACTTGTTCTATAATGCCACCTGCTGCATGGAGTTAGGAAACCTGACTCTCAGGCAAGGCCAATATCCCACAGCTTTGAATAAATTCAGTTCTTGCAAAATTATTTCATTCTGGTGGTGTTTAAAAATAAAAAGGAAAGAAAATACACATATATGTATACACACAGACACAAGCAAAGGCACAGCAAGCAAGCTGTCAGCTGCAAAACAGCTTTGAGACAACATAATTTTGTTGTGCACTGTCAGACTGCACATTAATCTCTGTCCCCACACAGAACATATTATGGTAATCAAATACAGAAATGTAGTAAAAGCAGAAAACAAAGGACAGGACTAAAGAGATTTTTAACTATGTCTAAGAAATGTGAACTCCCTCCCCCCCCCGCAATCAGTACAGATATCCTACAAACCTGGTGCTCACATAAGAACCACACAGCGTAGCTACTCCCCCCTCAGAAAGACTTCAAAATGCATCTCTGCAATGCAGTACCATGTCCCTTTCCATGTCAGTGACCCTATGATCTATACACAGCTGTGTGGCCTGACCCTTGAAACAACACATCTCTTGAGATTTTACACAGGAATAGAACTATAGTGACATAATTCGAAGAAAATGTCACTAAAACAGAACTCTGTCTAGCCAAAGTGCAGCCCAGCAGCAGTGAGCTGCAAGGTACTTGTCGGTCCTGAAAGAATTTACAGAGCTCCATACTTGTTTATACACCTTCTGAATTAAGATAAATATAAAATCTTACATTAAATATTGCATTAAATATCAAAAAGGTACTTCAGGTAAGACTGGAGTTGTTTGACTGTAACGACAGAAAACAGAACCAAAGCAAACATGACTTTTATACTCACCTACTGACAACCACAGACAAAACGTTTCCTAAAGGGTATTCACCAACACTTTTCAGCAACAGTGATGAAGTCCCCTTGATTTGCTATTCCTGGGCAATTTTAACACTGAATTTGATATAATACAAAACTTGAAAATTCACCTTCTCACTTGTTTCCCTGGTACTTTCATGGGTTACCTCTGGTCCAATGCAGATGACCAGTTTTATCTGAACCTACTTTTTGGTTCAAATTTCAAAACTGAAACTATCAAAAATGAAAGTACAGGCCTTGGACAGCTTGACTAGACCATCTGCCTGTGAATAGCTGGAGTCACACAGGAAAACAAAAGAGAGAGGAAGACAGGGAAACGGGGAGACAGAACCTCATCTCTGAGCCAACCAGGAGAACTTTAAATTATCATTTTATAGTATACAATATATTGTTATGTATATTATATTATATTATATTATATTTTTCTATTTCTTTATTCTGAAGATCAAACTTATTGTCCTTCCAGAAAAAATCTGGAAACGTGGCTGCAGACATGACAACACCACTTCCACACCCCCTTTTTGTCCTCACTGCTAAATCTGCTAATATCTGATAACTTGACCCACAGCACCAGATGAAGTGAAAAGTTTGGAAGAGGAAACACTGGTGATGGAGTACAAAGCCTATTGCAGACGTGGAATTCTGAAGAATTTCTCATGTGTGCACTACAACATATGTATGCTTCATGAGAACTTTCTTATCAGTCTGCATGAAAGCGCTTCTGCAGCTGTGAAGAACTGTCTTTTTTTCCATTAAAGATCTCATATGCATTTAAGAATCTTCCTCTAAACTCACTTTGCTCCTCCTATTAAACCAAAAAGAGTTCATTTCCTTCCCTGACTTCAGTATATCCACTCTTCAAGAAATACCAGGTATCTTAAAGACATTTCAACATAAAAATTGTGATTCCAAGTGTCATGGTTTAACCCCAGCCAGCAACTAAGCACCACACAGCTGCTCGCTCACTTCCCTCCCACCCAGCAGGATGGGGGAGAGAAGCAGGAAAAAAAAGTAAAACTCATGGGTTGGAGATAAAGACAGTTTAACAGGTCAGAAAGGAAGAAAAAAATAATAAAATTACAATAATAATAATAATAAAAGAATTGGAGTATACAAAACAAGTGACGCACAATGCAATTGCTCACCACTTGCTGACTGATGCCCATTCAGTTCCCGAACAGCAATCGCCCCCCTCCCCAGCCAACTCCCCCTAGTTTATATGCTGGGCATGACGTCATATGGTATGGAATATTCCTCTGGACAGTTGGGGTCAGCTGTCCTGGCTGTGTCCCCTCCCAACTTCTCATGCTCCACCCGCCTTCCTGCTGGCTGGGCCTGAGAAGCTGAAAAATCCTTGACTTAGTATAAACACTGCTTAGCAACAACTGAAAACATCAGTGTGTTATCAACATTCTTCTCATCCTAAATCCAAAACACAACACTATGCCAGCTACTAGGAAGAAAATTAACTCTATCCCAGCTGAAACCAGGACACCAAGCCAGGCCCTTCCAAGTTGTGAAAGTAAGTCCAAAGCAACTGGTGCCCTTCACAGATGAAAGCATCAGTGACTTATCTAAGAACAGAATCTTATTTTTTCTCCCAGACACACAACAGTCTGATGAATGCTGAAAAAAATCACCCTATTCAGGCTCTATTCAGCTGGATCTATTATCTAATTCCCAGGCAAATTGTCTGAGAAGTAAGCCACCATCCCACTAGCAAATTGACTGAGGTAAGCAGTCACAGGCATCATGGTTGCCTGAAGAGGAATTTGTTGACTTCTATAAGCATTTTTCCTAACTTACATTGAACAACAGCATGCCATTAAATGAGGCAGCCAGATAACAAGGACACATTACACAGTATTACTTAGCTTTTGTTGCATATGATGACAATACTACATGGAAAATGGTCAGCTTATCGAAAAACAACAAAGAAAGCTGAGCCCTAAAACTCAGCTCATTTTCTTACACACAGAAATTGTGCCCAGTTTTACTAAAAGAAGGCAATGACAAGCTGCAGTTATGTCTATTGACTCTATCTGAAATGACTATAAGTTACCAAAGTGCTCAGGATACGAAGGCAGAAACAAAGCAAGTGTACAGACGCTAGATGTCTGAACTGACACATCACAAACAGTTTAATACAAAGAAGTGAAATCACCAAGGAGTCAGGAAAACGGTGGCATTCTGTGGTCTGCCAGTCCATATAACCAGTAGTAGCTATACACAAGAAAATAGACATAATGCAGTCCACAGATAATGGATCACCTGATCACTGTTTGCAAAACTGACTTCAAAGCTCTGCTTATCATGAAAAGTTATCAGAGTTTGACTACTACCTCATTTTCCTGGTTTCAAAAAAGTTTGAGTTCAAAATAAGACACCGCACCACTTTGCATGTTTCCCTGCTTTGCACAACATCATTGAGCTTCATATTTGTTTCTCTTGCTTGATAGAAAAATGGCAAGGGGGGGCTAAATATCCTCTGTCCTTGGGATGGGTAGGATAGAGGCATAAAGAACATCAGTAGAAAGGATTCAAAGAGAAAAGGAAAAGAAGACATAGATAGGAAATACCATCCAAGAATATAAAAAAAGACTGGAAAGCATGCAGGAAGAAAAAAGTTTAAAAAAAAGGAGAACTAATTAAATATCAGGAAAAGTTGATGAGCATCTAGAAATAAGAGGAAACGGAGAAGAAAATACCCTACTAATCATTGCTAACTCACTAGTGAAGACATAAAAACTTATGACTCTAAAATGAACAAACCAGATTATTTCTAACCTTTATAGATACGGCCAAGTCCTCTGTAGTCCATTTGGTCTGAACAATTGAAAACAACAACATACTTTCCCAGGCATTTGCCCATGTCTTTAGTTGTCTCTGTTTTCCCTGTCCCTGCAGGTCCTGCTGGTGCACCACCCATACTCATGCCCAGGGCCTGTGCCAGAGTGATGTAACACCTAGAGACAGAACAAAGAGTTCTGTTAATCTTTTTCCACTATTAATTACCTGAAGTCCATTAATGTAACCACAGCAGTTGTATTATACAGAGCCGTGGAAGGGGGCAGAAATGGGTGCGCTTCCGTGTGGTAAGTCCTCAGTCACCCCCTTTGCACACTGTGGAGTTCCCAGGTACCACCTTTGCTTCACCTGCAGAAAAGCAAGCATCCAGCGCAGCAATGACTGCAACAGCCCAGGAAACGCACAGGCCAATTCTAAATGCTGAATACCAAAATACTGTAGTATTGTGATTTTCTCACAATAATCATACACCCTCCCTCCATGACTCAGCCTCATTCTGCAGCACCCAGACCCACTGAGCTTCTGCCTTTTTTCCCATCCTCCTCCCTTCTCCCCAGAGCACACAAGATGGGCTCTCTAATCTGGCAATAGGAAGGCATAGAGGCTGGAAGCAGCTCCCATTCTTGCCATTTCCCTACCAGCATGCCAAACCAGAGCAGTGCCGCCAGTCACAAAGTCTTTGAGTTCCAGGAGGGGATGGACAAGAGGGAAGATTGTAATGGGCAATGGAGAAAGAAAAGGAGGCATCCATTAATCCTAGGATCATATTCTGCTTCAGCCTCCATCCTGGGTTGACATCCTCAGATTTAAGTCTCAGCCTCCCCAGATGGTGTGGAGACTACTGAAGGGTGTAGGAAGACTGTTGTTCTAACCTACAACGTTCCAAAATCCCAGTAAGCACATTTTAACACTGTGAAACTCAATAGCTTTATGATATATCTGGGGAAAGAAAATGGGCACTGAAAAAACCCAAATGATGCCAGCTAGTATCACTTCCCATAAAATAATACAGTGCTCATTCTAATATAATAGCAGTAATAATGCTTTATCATCTTATTACTCAGTAATCAGTTAACAGGCACTCAGTTAACACACTCCTAAAAATTTTGCTACTGAAAATGAGATAAGGACAAACTGTATACATAGTACAAGTCCTAAACAGAACTTGCATTTCATTTTTTGTACCTGCCATGACATGGTCTGTGTCTGACACGATGTTTAGGAACACTCAATTTCAGTCCCATTATCTTAATGTAATGTACTACTGCCTGTGTGTATTGATCATGTGCTTCAGAAATCTTTCTGAATACAAAATCATTAGCCAAACAGCACTTGACTCCAAGTTGATTAATGGAAAGCAAAGATATCATTACTTGAAAATTGTCGGAAGCTCATACAAGTCTATATAGCAATATTAAAAATATTAAAATGGCAAAAGCCTATAAGGGGAATAAAATCTGTTCTTATGCAATACTGCTTAGGTGCATAAGTTTCCCATGCCAACACTAGAAAACATCTCTCCTTCAAATACTCTTTCAATACATGACAGTGGATAGACACCAATCCCTGCAGCTCTGTTTGGGTTTTCTAGGTTTGCCCAAAGACAGATACCTCTGTTCTTTTTTTGTTGTTATTATTATAGTTTAAACTAATTCAAAAGACTAATTTTCTTCAATAATGCCACCCTGCGCTAGTTTTCAATCTCGTGTGACATAGCACCTTGAATCAATCCCTAACCAATTAGGTTGCATTTTAATTCTGTGAACACATTTTGAATGACATTTTCTTGATACTGTCTCTCCCAGTGGGCAAAAATATTGTCTGAGTGGTAGTGCTGCCATACGTACTAATCAACTGCATGTTTACTGCTGCAAACAGATCTCTATCTAGCATAGGAATAGTAGGGTACATAACAGAATTTGGCAGATGTGTATTACATATTAAAAGCCAGGTAGCCAAGCATAGGGTTTTGGCTCTCTTAAATAGCTCACTGGGCATAATTTTGGTTCAGAAATTGCCAAAAGTCTGAAATTTCACTAGTAAATAAAATCTAGTAGCACAGAGAGTGCAAAGACAATCCCAGCATTAATTCAACGGCCTGCAGTCATTCTTCACACAACAAATGACTGAACATGCACAGTATTTTGACATTCCTATCCGCACTTAAAAGAACAAGCTCTGGCATAACAAATACATCTGCTTCTTGCCTAGCTGAAGCACTACCAAGTACTTTAGGAAAATATGCATTTAATGGAGTTTGCACTGTGCTGTATAACTAACACTCCAGCAGTAAAAAGTTCTCCTTATGTTTTGCCCTCAAAGCTTTTTCTGTGTTTGTAGTTCTGTAATTCTCCATAGGCCTTGCTTAAAACCATATTGGCACTAGTAATTCAATGCTATGTCCTGAGTTACTGCTTTTTCCTCTAGGGTGACTTCAAATGAATCACTTGCTGTAATCTTAAATTCTCATGCAACTACTAACCTATTGAAAGCAGCAATATATTTTTTTCTAGATCCACTCTGTGTAGGTTGGTGAAGTGTATGGCATTCAGGTGTATTTATCTTGAGCACAAGTTTCTCAATGCCTACCACACCACATATAGCTCAAGCAAAAACTCAAAGAGAATTCCAAGACCCCTCCTAGGGATGCCTGCTTTCACTAGCTGAATATATAAGCACTGGCCTCTGCTGTTCACCAGAGATACTGCAGCATTATAGTGCAACCAAAGAAAGAATTCTGACTGATGAAAGTTAAAGGAATTAAGTCAAAGGAATTAAATCTTAGTTCCAGTACTATGCACTGCATTCTATTTATAACTACCTGTCAGTTAAGGGAGTTATAACAAGCCTGTCTGTACACCCTAAGTATTCATTGCAGTAGGTGAACTCTACATCAGTGATTTGGATAATGCATTTATCCAAGTCTTCAAGAAAATAAAATCGAGACTGTTTTTGCCATTCAAAATCAGATGGAGATTTAATGTTCATACGGACCTATAACGGAAAAGAAAAATAATTAATACAGAAGTGAACCAATATAACAAATTCATCTTAAATTCCATACAGAAAAAAAAAAATCTACTATGCATAAATTCAAGAGCTGGAAGAACAAGCACAGAATCTGTCAGGAGTCAAGATATCCAGAATCATCTTTTCAAACCTGTCTATGACGTGCTCTGAACCCTTTGACCACTTTGATTTTCCTCTGAATTGTGTACAGAGATTAGGAATTGTGTGATACAGAGATACTGAAGAACAGTGATGGAAAAATTCATAAAAAACTAAGTAACAATACTGGTTACACTGCATGGTATCTGGTGCTATTACTCACAGAAATACTAAATCATGGACAACGCTTGAATGTATTGTATATGTGTCTATGTGTTTGTTTATTTGGGATGTATTTTTCAGTATGAACTTCCCACACATATTTAGAGTTGTGGCAGATTAATAGATCTTGATTCATTATTTTTGACACTTGATCTCAAAACCACTGGCCTCTTACGGAATATGTAGTCCTGGTTATCAGCCTTGCAGACATGGTGTAAGGTGAAGAGGAGGTTCTGAATTCTCAGCCACTTCCCTCTATTTTCTCTCAATCACGAAAGGACATGTTTAGCAGGGAATAGAACATTTTGAGAGAAAAGAGTAGTATTACATGTACCAATTAAGAATCTTCTCCCCAGTTTTGGACTTGCCCCTGATTTTTTACTTCACATACAGACCCTTTAAATTTAACCAATCTTCTGTAATTTAATATTATGATATGACATTAAATTAATTGATAATGAAATGTCCCATTAAGAAAATAATTATGAAAATAAATTAAAAATTACAGGCAAAGGAAAAAACCCCATGCCTATCTTAGAAGCTGGCAGTTTTCTTTCTAACATTCAGTATTTTTCTTTAAGATTTTCTATCTATCTTTACACATGCACTTAATTTTTATCTTTCTAACATGTATACATAAATTAAACAATGCTGTATTGAATTATTGACCTTTGCATCATGCAAGCTTTTTGAAAGATATTTTACTTCTATTTTATAATTATAGTTTCATGTATTCAATATACTTATCTAAAGGAAGCCTGATGCAACTAAATTATAAAAAAAAATTAGAATATCTGTTCTGGTTATTGTTGCTACCCTTTTCAAATATATGGAGCCTCACCACTTTAACCTTTGAATAACTATTACCTTAAATCAACACATAGGCTAGGCTGGACATCACATGATGGATAGCAATACTAAAGGGACTTTTTTCCATTTACATTTCAATTAAATAATATATTAAATATTCAATTTGAGAGAATAGTTTAATTTAAAAAGTTAAACTCTTTTGCTCACAGGGAATTTGTGCATGATGGTTATCAACAACCATTTTAAAAACTGAAGTCTGAACCTATGAACATACCTATATATAATTCATTCTTATCTCTGCATGACGTCTATATGAAATCAAACTAAATCTGATATGCTGTTACACAGCACTAATGTCAGAGCTACTCAAAGAAAACAGATTGTAAGATTTGTTTATAATTTTTTTATATGTGCAAAAAAGTCCATACAGAAAGTCCCTTAAAAGTTTTCAAAAACTTACCAAATCATCAAAGATATCCTTCTGGTGCACATGAATGGTGATTAAAGTTTCATATTTTGTCCGCTCCATTCTTGTCAGATTGTGTGTTGTCATGTCAATCATATCATTTAAAATTTCCAAAAACTTCTGATTTGTTGTGTGCATTACCTTTTCCACATAGCAAGAACAGCCATATTAATACAGACATCATTTTTATTTCCAATGTTTAGAACAAAAACCAAAAAACATCTGCATATGTACGGGCCCATGACATCTATGATCTGCTTTGTATTTATTAGGCTTGGAATCCTAAATCTGGATTTGCAGGCTGCCCTCCATGCATGCATTCTTAGTGCAACAGAGTACAATAAGGTTATATCTAGGTGAAGAGGTCACATCATAAGATTTTATTCCACGACTGTTCCTTCTTCTACTATACATTATATCTTCAGCTGACTGCACCCCTGCATATTTTCAGAACCATCAGTCTCTGGTTTGGGGTATTGCACATCAGCCCAAGCAGTATCTACTCTTTAGGGGAAATGGGAACCTGGAGATTTATCACATCCTTTAACCAGAGGAGGGGGGAAATGTAGTGTAATTTTAGATGCCAATGCTAAAATAATAATTTCTTTTGTGGCACCAGATTCTGTTACAAAATTCCACAAAATACAATACTGACTTATGTAAACAGCATCAGCCTATCAGTGATGTTCCTGGTACACAACAAATTATAAAGCGCTGAGGTTTCAGAAAGGGCAGCTCATACATACTCCTGTTCGAAACATGCAAGAGAACAATCACACTAGCTTCCTGTAAATAGATGCAAAACCTAAAACTCACACTGTTTGCTGAGAAAAGAATGCTAAAAACAATGCAAAACTAAAGGAGAACTAAACAACCTCCCCGCTCCCCAAACATACACACATAGTTCATCCCCCCAAAAGTTGTTTTCTAGTTAATGCAAAAGAATCTTTGTGTCTAGTTAGTACATGAACTGGAGTGGACTAAAAGTAAGTAGGTCTATGCCCTTTTTAAACTTTGTACAATGCAGAAAATGTGGCACTAAGTGGTCTTCTCCATAGTCTAGAGTTTTCATTCAGTATCAAAGTACAGCGTGGTACCATTCTCCTGCATTTACTTTTATGGTAGGATGGTGTTTCTAGTTCTTAGTCCAATCTCACTGTATATTCTTGATTAATGGTAATTTGCAACTCTTTAGGTCACATCCTCTCCTTCCTCCTTCATAGATTTGGTGTTAGTAATAACACCTTGGTGTTAACAGTGTCTTCTCTGCGTGTTTGAGATTAAACCAGCACCTCCTCAAATGGCTTCCATTCTTTCCCTTCCCTAAAAAACAGAGGTCATCAACTGAAGAATCTAATACACCAGTCTAATAGACCAATGCCCATGAAGCACAGTTATTTCCCCAAATTTGGGGAGCTCTTATTTCTTTCCAAATTTGATTTTAGGAAAGTAATAGGATAAGATTCTTTATATTCCAAAACTGAGAAATTGTCCCTTCCCAAGATGACTGCACTGACAGAACAATAGAGAAAATCACAGGATTAGGAACAATTCTAAAGCACATGCTGGGGGATGATGACGAAGTGTGACCTTTTAACACATTTTTTATCATTCTGTTTTCCTGTTAGTTTATTTGTTTTTCTGGTTACTTAACTAGTATTTTGTGCTTTTTCCTACATGTTACTTTTAACTTTTCACAATATGCACTGTTCCAAACAATGCTTTTAATTAATCCCCAAAGATTCATTAAATACTACCTTTTTGTCTGTTTTGGTACTGTTCAGTGCATTCTCTGCATCTCTGGTCCAGATCATTTGAATTCCCAGAAGTCCTATTTGCGCAGGAAACATTGCCTGAAAGTCATACAGCTTAAATCCTGAATCGCTAATGGCCATTGATGCCTGTCTAATGATGGTGTGGATTGTTTTCCTAATCCCATTCAGCAGCTGACCTAACCAGAATTCCACATTGCCCTGAAATAAACAAGAAAGTACTTTTAAAGAATTAGTTTATGAATAATTCACAATGAGAAAAAGCCCTACGCAACTTTTTTCCCAGGCCTTCATACTCCCATTTCCCTTTTTGTTATTCTCTAATGTTTCAAAGATTCCTCTCCTCCTCCTGCTCCACTGCCCTTCTAGAGATATGTGATGGATTTGGCACTTCACGTCAGTACTGCTGAAAAAACAGGTAGAGTAATCGTTACAGAATGACACAAATGTCCTGTCCTTTCTGGCCTTTGTTCTTGCTGTTCACATTGGAAGGTTTTCATTCAGCTAGTCAAATAATAGCATGATACGATACTGTTGGTCTCCAAAATATAAATCTACTTTAAATGAAGTCATGAAAAACTGCAATATATACTTCCATTACCTGAGCTAAAACTGGTTCAATAATATTGACCTGTTCTCCTTCTTGAGATTCAAACAATAAAATCTGGTCATAGTTTTTTTCATGAAATCCCACTCGGTTAACATTGTCAAACAAACTTAATAAATGTGCCTACAACAGAAACAGAAAAAAAAAAGCTGCATAAACTGATCTGATATGGCATTCTTACTTTGCCTTTAAATCCTGTATTAGAAGATTCTATAAATCTTTTCATAAGTGAAAGAAATTTTGTCAACGAAATAACAAAATCCTCCATGGTCCTCACTTACTAATATTGACCATAAGAACTTTATTGCTTTATTACTTGTACCTGAATAGTGTGGGAATCAGATGCTTGACCAAGGATTTCCAGAAGAGCAGGGTCAGATACAAAAAAGAATCTTGGAAATATTAACCGTTTTTTTTCCAAATACCCAGTCAGTGATTTCTGACAGATTTCCAATTGTTCCAGCAAATGTGGTAATAACTGTGCCAAAGTCTCATCTCCAACACAGCACTGCACAATGTTTGTTGTTTCATGGGCTCTCTGCATAATTCTCTGCCATGATTTATCAATGTTCTGAAATCTTCTGGCTTCCTGGAGTACATGAAAAACACATTAGCTCTTCCTCATGTTTGTCAAATTCTAAAAATTAAAGAATTCCATGAGACAAGGTAACAGTTTAATATTTCCCTTGATGTTCAAGTCGCCTTTGCAGGACTAATGTATGAATACTTATAGGCATGCTTATAATGGTCAGAGTTCAAATTGCAAGAGAAAGAGTCCAATGGGACAGTTCTGGAAATGTCTTTTATTTCATGTTGGGCACCAAAATTGTCCATATACAAGGATTCCAACACACCAAAAAACTCAAGCAGCAGCCTTCTCAGAAATGACAGTCTTCCTAATAGCAATACACAATGTCATGTAATGGCTGCTCCACACAGGTTATGAGCAGCACAGTTGTTAGCAGTAACACTTGACAAACAAAAGCAGTATAAATACTCTGAAGGTGCTGCACTTGTAAGGTATTGTAGGTTAAGGGAGACAAATTCTCAAATACTGGGAGCTGGAGAATAAATATTTTTCTACACTGGGTATACTGATTTTAAAAACTCTTCACCTACAACAAATGAAATGTTAATGGGATCATAAATTATCTGAGAGCTAGAAGAGATCTCAAGAGACCATCCAAAGCCATTTACCTGTCACAAGACAGTATCATACCCATGCTACTCTTGAAAAACATCTGTCTGTCTTGTGTTTAAAGATGCTCAATGCTGGAGATTCAGAAGCCTCTCTAGGCAACCTTTGCTACTGGTGACTCTGTTTTAATATCTAAGCTTAATCTTTCTTGTGTGTACACCAATTATTTCTCATTATATTCATAGATACAGAGAACACATTGTTTTCTTCCTGTTAAGAGCAACACTTATGTTTTTTAAAACTTATCACGTCTTCTCTTCAGTTTTTCCTCTCCTTCAAGCCAAACGAGCCTAGCTGTTGAATCTTTTCTTGTGCATCATCCTTTCTAGATAGTTCCTCATTCTTATCACCCTATTCTATGCTCTCTTAAATTTGTCTGTGTTTCTCCAGCCAAAACTAGGTACAATATTCTAGTTATCAGTTAATGCTCTTTAGACACTCCACTTTTATGCCTGCATTTTACACACCAGCAATCTAAAACTCATTTTCTAATTGTACTACGAGAGACAATGTCAAAAGCCTATCAAGACACATAACAACTACTGGTTTTCTTCTATCCAAAAGCTTGTTGCCCGCCCTAAAAATAAATTAGATTTGTTTGACAGGTTTTGCTCCTAAAAAATTCACAGACTGTTATTCATCTGCTTGTTAGCTTCCAGATGCTTACAGACAGTTATTTGTTGCAGTATTCATCCAGGAATTGCAATTAAGCCCACTCATCTATCATTACTCCTCCACCAAGCTGTTCTTTCTCCTCCTTCTTAAAAGATAGTCACCACATCTGCTTTTTTCCCAGAATACTGGTTCATGTATCATCTTTGTAAGAAGTAGCTTTAGCAGTTATCAAATGCCTCAGCTGTGCTGCAGCATTTGTTCATCTGCAAAAACTGCTTATCAATTCTCTGATAAGCATTAACAATTATTAACATATCTCACAAACTAAAAAAAAGTATTGTTATCTTAAATAACAGTTAAGAAAGCTTTACTTATCTTACAACAATTAATGTTAGTTTTGGAAATCGTAAGCCTTTAATTATAAAAGATGTGGCCTGAAATAATTTATTATTTAATAATTTCCCAATAATCATGGTTTTGTTAAATTACAGCACTGGTTGGTCCAGTGCTACCAAACTGTGGTGTGTTAGAACTACATGAAAACCTCTCATTAGGAGACACAACAGAGAGGATGACTTATTCTGGTATTTCACTCCTGCAGGAAGTCAGATCATTCTTTGTTTTGCAGCTGCTATTGTGGAAGTTCATAATTGCCTTTTGAAGATGTTGCAATAGTTCACACAGATTAACACACATGCAGCTGCCCAAGTCTTGCAGTGACTCTCTGTGGGACTTCCTTATATTGAGTCCTAGCAAGTACAGAATTCAGACAGAAAATCTGTCATTCTATTATTACATAACTTAGAGCCTATAAACATGTGCTCCCAGGGAGAAAGGGATGTCTGCATAAATGGCAAAAGTGATAAATCAGTTTTGTACCATTAAGTAGTCCTGAGCCTTGTACTATCATATGATTCACTAATATTGCAAGCTGACAGGAACATTTGAGCCTGAATTACAAACAGTGCTGTTCCTGTAGGTTTGACCAAGTTTTAAGCAGTTCAATCAGACAGAGTCCAGTTTCGCAAAGCTTCTTCTGAACTACCTATGTGGAGCCCACAAAATTTATATGCATTATATGCATTGGCAAGTAAACTCTGTGATGTGGCTAATCCCTTGGTACAACATATTGCCGTTAACATATTGTTATCATAAATCAATATACCTGAGGTAGTTGTTTAGCAATGTCTCCACCAACAAACACAGCTTCAAGGTAAATCCAGAGGTTTTGTACAGTAATCCAGTTTTCAATTATCTCTGCAGTATTGGTCAACTTCTGAACCCACTGTTGTATAGTGGACTTAAATGGTGCATTATACCTGTGTGAACATGAGTCAAAGGGAAAAAGAACCTAAGATGATCATTGTTTCCTTTTGCGTTTGATTAGATTTACATAATATGTGCATTTATTAAGTTTTGTACCTGTTGCTCATGAGCGACCCCAATATCATGAGGCTGTCTTCCACCAAAGCTATTTTCTCCAGTATATCTGATCCTTTCAGAAGGAGTTCTCCTCGAGTTTTGAATTGGCCAAAACTGAAAGCATGAGTACTCCATTCACTGATGACATGCTTCAATTTTGCTTCAATATCCTTTTCTTTAACAGCACTGATGCAGATATCCTGTGCAAAATTAAACTAGTAAATTACATTCCTCTAAGGCTAATATAATGCACACTTATAAAGACAATTAAAATTCATTGGCTAGATCCAGACTTCAGTGTAAGTCCTAGCTAATGAAAATATACATTGAAATACCTCAAAATTATTATATTACAAACTAGATTATATTATAGTACTACTTATAACTGGAACATTTTATGGGCTATATTCTGTCTTCACTAGTACTAGCACCTTACACTTTTGAAAATTCACTAACTCACTGAATCTGCAGGCAGAATTTGCCTCTCTGTATGTATTAAAATTTGAAGTCAAATATACCTACTGAGAGGTTTAAGGAAAATACACATTAACAATCAAAGCCAATAAACAGTCCAAGAATAGAGCATATGTGGACAACATGACTGCCTGTTACTTCTTCAAGACAGTGAGGACAGCACTGTCATAAAATTGGTTATTGCATCAGAGAGAAAAGGAGCAGCTACTCAGATTGGACCCCAAATTCAGGTTCAGGAGTATGTTGGATTCCATCACAGGTTTAAAGTCTTTCCTTGAGTGTAAGGCTGTAACTCTGAACCTTTCATATGGCTTAAATTCTTGTCTGGAAATTGGGTGCAGCAGAGGTTTGATTTCATGTTTTTGTCTTAGAAGTGTTCCTTTGTGGAACAAGACAAATCAGGTCACTACTCTGGAGGGACCACAGATTTAGCTGAGTGACAACAGAACTGAAATTAGAAACTGTTGGGGTTTCCCTTCTTTATTTTTAGCTACACTTTGTTCTTGCAAAAGGTAATGAGCATAAAGTTAATGTACTCGCTAGATAATTACTGCCCCCAAAACGGAGGGGGCAATAGCTTTGTAGCTTGTGCACATTACATAAGCCTTCTCATCTTTCTGTGCTCTTGTGAAGAGACACTTTTGAAAAACAAAAGAACCTTGTTCTACTTCAAGCCTATATCCTCCACTTCTACTGTGTTCCAAGGATTTTGACCACTTAACAGGATCAGACTTACATCAACTATTTTTTCTCTCTGATAAGACATTTAGAAGGAAGAAAAAAATTATGAGTACGCAGACCCTAAACCAGAAGCATGACAGAATCACACTACTCTTAAAACAACAGAATTCCTTCTATGGAAGGATTAGTGTAATACCATCTATCCATTTAATCCTTCTCCAGAATAAAAAGGAAATAAACTAACCATCACTGCTAATACCAGCTACCAGACTCCATTCTTCAAAAGAATTCTCCAACTAAAGCCGAATTTTTTAATGTTACAAAGCTGCCTAGAAACAGGACTTCAAAAGCACAGAGCCCAGGGTCACAAGTTATTTATTAAAAATGAACAGAAAGTACATGTACCTCAATATCTTCTTTATATTTTAATAAAGGGGCATCCATTATGTTTTTCAAAGAGAAATTTTCAGAATCAACATCAAAGTGATGCCCAGTTACTTGTGCAATTCTTTCCCAGTGTCGTGACATCATAGCCTAGAAAAGTTCATAGGAATTAGGGAAGATTTTTTAAAAATGTATTATTCTTGGGACTAGAATGATCACATACTTTTGCACTGCATCTGTTAAACAAATAGAAGAGTCTTGATTTCCATTCCATTGAAAGCATTAATAGTCCTTCTAATCACATTATGAAGTATTTTTTTTACTTTTCTGTAACTAAGCCTAATTAGATTTTTGCCATGAATATATAGCTGCTTTTATCTACAAAAAAGAATTATGGAAAGCATCTTATAATCATACAACAGAGTCTTCAATAGTTTTTCAAGTTAATCTTCTCTCCAAATTATTATGCTGAACATACTTTGTTTGCCATCATTTCAAGCAAAGGACAGCTCTCTGTGAAGTCATCAATTTTTTTTTTTAGGTCTTGAAAAGCTTGCCATTCCTTCAACGCTTTCGGTAACTTACGGATTCTTTAAAAAGCACAAAAAAGAAGAAATATTTTATTCTTAATAATCACAATCCATCATTTAATAGTACAATATATTCTCATTTTTCAACCAGTAGACTGGTAGACCATAAATAAAAATCCAGTTGCAAGCTGGCAACAATATATAGCTGATTATTTCTGACTGCAGGCATGAAACACTGCTAAAGACAGTAAAAATCACACTAGAATGACTTGGTTTCTCTTTCAGTTTGAATTAAAGGAGGTTAATTTCATGTGCAAACCCATGTCTGAACCTAAGCTTTTGCAGTGTCATTGTTTTATTAAAAATTTGAAAATTCACCCAATTTTATGAAGGGGAAAAAGGATTAAACAACATATATTTTTTCAAGCAAAATAAAGTACATCCTAAACAAAAACTGACCTGCTTGCAAACAGAAAAATACTTCTGTTTCAATCAAACAAGTCCTATCTTATACCTAGTTTGTACAAAAGACATTTAAAGAAAAATCTTCCTTTACGCACAATTTCAAGATGAAAAAAATTTGAAAATTAAGAACCTCTTGTACTGTGAATTGTCACAGCTCCACTTGCTTCTAACAAGTCATGCAAATTTTCATCTGCCAAAGCTATGGACCAAAGACTGACAGCAGTTCTCTTACAGCTCAATGGCAGAAATAAAAAGCTGCATAAAATCAACCCATAATGAAAAATTTCTTCAAAGAAGTTCTCCATTTTTCACAGCTCAAAATCAGACAGATCTGTCACACAATGCTGGAGCATGTGTGAATTCTTCACTGCTTGCTGCTAAGAGGTAGATGAACATATGCATACTGTCATGGCACTACAACAATCACTGTAGTCTTTCATGTTGAATCCAACAATAGATAGTATTAAATATGCTAGTGAAAACATTGCAGAATGGAAAATTATACTCTGCCATGTATCGACAAGGCTTTAAGAGGCAGTTCCTGGCTACTTCTATGCTGAGGCACAACAAGTAACATTCTTACAAATTTTGTCTTAGGTTGGCAATTGGAAATGGGATCTCTTAGCTTGGTAATGAAAACTGCTAAATTTTTTATACAGATAACTTTTTTCTTTGCCTTGGTCTCAGTAATATCTTCTAACAGCAAGTTCCATGAGTTACACGCTATGTTAAAAAACTACTCCATTGATCGGGTTTAAATTTCCTTCTTAAATTTACTGGACATTCTCTTTACACTATAATACAGTAAAATATAAAGGGAAACTTTGCTCTAGCTGTTATTACAAACTTCTATAATGCTCCCTACCACAAGCAATTTCTCTAAATATTTATCCTTTTAATCTCTTTTTAAATTGATTTATTTTCACATATAGTTATTTTTGTGATTCTTCTTTTCACAATCTTAGATTTTCTATTATATTACTATTTTTAAAAGTGGTAGCAAAAAAGAACATTACAGTAAAGAACTATTCATATCTTTGTAATTATGCTAAAACACTAATTGCATTTACAGTATTCCTGCTTCTTTCATAACACAGCATACCATCTTAGTTATTTCTGTGGGCACCCCCTGTACACTGTTTAAATTTCTCCAGCTTTAAAGAGAATGGCTTGATACGATAATGCTAGCAAGCCTGCCAAAGGAAGGATAGCACTGGTTTAGACTTGTATTACAAAAAAATATTTACTGCCTATTGGTGGTCACCTTTCTCCAAATATAGCTCAACACTTGAGAGGAAAAAATAGTCACATGTGAAGTAAAAAGAGAAACACATAACTTTCAAAACTGTTGTCACGCAATGGCTTCCTTCAGAGTTCCAGTAGAAGAAAGCATAAAGAGAGTCCTACCAACCTGTAAAATACAATTAACTACAGAAAAAATGATGATGCAGATTCCAGAATTCTACTGAAATGAGATCAAGCCTTACAGATAGTGTCCAAATGCAGAAGTACGTATATTTCACATACATTTATTTTTACTATTATTATTTTAAAAAAAAGGACTTTTTTTCAAATTAATGACTAGAAGACAGTTCACTCAGTTTCCCAAGAAAAAGAGGAAAACCTGCACCCCACTTCTTCAGTGTGTACAGAAATGGACCCTGCTAAAATGGTGACACACTCAAAATACCATATGACTAAAAATCCTGAGCAAATGTAACTTTTCCTATGCTTTTCAAAGATTTGGGATGAGATGAAAAACACAGATTTGATCTCAATCTCTTGAATAATACCAAAATGTAAGTGAAATCTCTCTCAGGTCACATTGGAGAATTCAAAACCAAAAGCTGATCAGAACTACTGGTGAAGCAGAGAGACACACACACTAGTTGTTCCAGAAGAGATGCTCTGCAAAAGAGAAAGCTCTTTATATTGAGTATGAACTTGTCTCAACAGAACTCACTGAGAAAGTGATCAGGGCCACTGTGTAAAGAGATGAAGAAAATGCTTGTACAAAAGTAATATAAGATAAAAGAAAACAGAGAGACAGTTCACATCTTTTTTCCAATAGATATGCACAGGATAAAAATATTGCACATTTATTTTCGAACTTCTGCATGTAATTTGGTTTCCATGTATATTCTGTAATTCCCGTTAAGAGTAAAACATAGACTGATACAGATAACTACTCTAAAGGAATGGATGCACGGAATACTTAAGACTGGCATATAGACTCTCCACGTTTGCATGTAACAAAATTCCCCTTTTCTAGCAATTCTGTCCATTCTCCAGTGCCAGGAATCAGAATTCAAAGAAAGCTGACAAAGGGGAAACAATCCAAACCCTGTTGTTTCATGAGCCACTCCCTCTGACAGAAGTAACAAGCTGGGTCAGGGAAGTCTTGCAGACCCAGCCACAGCTGTTCAAAAACCAAAGGTGCATCTTTACCAACACAGTAGAAAAATTCCTTTGACTTCAGCAAAGCATGGTTTCACCTAACAGTTATTTTGCATGTAATGTGGAAAACATTATTCCTCTCAAACCTCATAAATAACCCCTCAGAATTTAGTGTGGCTACCTACCCTTCTTGAAATAACAATTTCAATACATAAAAATGCACAGAAGTAGACAGTAACTTCAAAATTCTGTCTAACATCACGGACTAACAATTGATTAGCTGTAAACTAAACCACTGAGAAGGTAATATATGAAGATCAGCTATGAAGGTTATTTATACTTACAACCACCTTGCCACAGGTTTACGCACCTTATTTATTAAGTAAGCTACAACCTACCATGTTGGTATACCCCAACAAGCCTAAAGTGACTCGCCGACGGAGCTAAGTAGGGTCGTGCACTACCTGCATACTGCACCATAGTCTGCAACTAGTGCAGCTGTGCTGAGCACTTGAGCAAGCCTGAGCTTGAAATAAACCAACAGATTTTTGCCCTTCAGAGCAATTTTCACAAGCTAAATAACAAAGAAAGCTGAGAAATAAAAACTGTATGCACTTCAATAAATAACTTACTTGTTTTGAAAATCCAAAAGTTCACTGTTAATTTTTTCAATATTTAAATCATTCCAAAGTATTTCATTGTATCCGTCGATACTAGCAGTAACTGAATTATAAAGACTGTAAAGTTTCTGAAGCAATGAAAGCTCACGTTTAATTTTGTGCAGTTCAGGATACTCTGTTTCAAATTTTAAAATAAGAAATTTGTGAATGTTAATTAGGTACAACTGTATTCATGAGCATAAAAATCCATGTATTTCTAAAATTGGTATTTAATAAATGTATGAAATCAGACATGCAGTCTTTTACATAGTGTCTGGTAAGACAAACTTTTCAGTTACATTATCAAAGAACATCAGATTTAGATGCATAGTAATTGTTTATATTGCTGATTTTTTAATAAATATTCTTCTGCAATGGTAGACATAATCTTATTAGGGCGGTGCTGCACCTCTCTCTGTTAGGGAGATAATGTTGAAAAAGTAGCTGAAATGGCAAAGGAATGCACTATAGTTTTAGACAAGTACTAAAATATCCCCTATCTCAGTTTGCACTACTTAAGAGGCAGGGTTTGGGGATGGGGGGTGTGCTTTCAAAATAAAAATATACAGTATGTTACACAATACAAGTATTTAAAATGGACCTCCTTAATGGAAATGGTTTATTTAGCTTCCCTCATATCTTTGGGAATTCCTAGTTAAATATATCATGATTATTGCATATGTCTTCAGACAGGAAAATGTACTGAATTTAGTATGCACAAATTAATGTGCTTATCATACATTCTGCTGTAACTTTAATTCACACCACAGTCTTCCAAACTTGAAGCGTGTCTGAGCAGGAGACATAAGGATATTACAGATCAGTTGCACAGCCCAAGGGAATTCATTATATATCTGGAGCAGGGACAACTGCAGTACCTCGGCAGCATGTTTCCCAAATTTGGGTATGGAAGAATACAGACAGGAGATGCACTTAGCTCTGAACAGAAAGAGCAAGAGAGCTAAGCAGCTAGACCCTGAGATACACAGAACGGTGCAATATTTTTCCATCTGATGTTTATGTATGTGCAGACTGAGAGCCAGTTTCACACAGCTGCTTTTCATAGGAAAGACAATGATAATTTACTGCAAGGAGGTTTTCTACAATGAATCCAGCACTGAATGCATTTAGCAGGACCCACAAGAAAAATTTAATAGCCTAGACCAGGTATCCATACCCCCTGAGAAACTACCTGTGATAGGAAGACCAAATAATTCTTCCCCACCAGAAAGAGAGATATACTTCCTCCATAGTTCATCAAATTTGGCTTGAAAGATCTGTAATCTGTCACTTGCTTCATGGGGAGGAACATTCTCCTCACTGGGGCCCCTGTAAAAAATAAAACAAATTCAGTGCAAGTATCAACCATACAGGTTTCACAAAGCAGCACAACAGAACCCAGACCTTACTTACTAAACAGTATTTAATATTTTCTAACATTTTTTCTAGAAATTTTCACAAAAGACACTAAAAGAGAAAATGCAAAGTATATTGTGTCCCAACATTACATATTGAGTAGTCCCTGAAAGAAAACCCAATTTACTTTCTAATAATAAAATTCATCTGGGTTACCAAACATACTACAAACAGCTAAAAAGATCTACAAATGTTTTGTCTTTGTTATTTTCCATTTCTTCTGTAAAATACATTTTAATGATTATTTTCATTTATATTCTTAAAAACGGAAAGACAGCAGGTATATAATTCAGGGGTGAAAACTGTGGTAGCTGATACTAGAATCATAATTAAGCACTCAGAAAAATAACAGAAAAAAATACAGTTTTGCCCTAATGAGTACATCTCAGCTGGAGGACTGGGTGTAATCCCCAGCTCTCATGCCTGGGACCAGTTCTTGGCTGCATCATAGTATTTTGCGAGGAGAAATGTAAGTATGTTGTCTTCTGTTGTGCCATAGTTAGTTCTAGAAGAAATACAGGCACATGGGCATCAGAGAGCAGTGCAGGCTGGCTTCCTGGCAAGGAAAATGGAACCATGAGATGAAAGCAGCAACACAGCCAGCAGATGCAGCCAGGACCTGGTCCCATAGTACCTGAGCAAGGAGAGCAAAGCAGGCCTGGGGATGGTAGTCAGATTCAAATGAGAGTCCAGATCTTTAGATGAGTCCACAATAATTACATGGGACCAAGGTCAAGCAGGGACGAGGAGTGAGGAAGTCAGGGTCAGAAGCAGGTCTAGTGAAGGTAACCAGGATGATACACAGTCCAGCGGTCACCAGGCTGTTCTGAGATCAGGATGAGAAGTGAGTCTGCGCGTTGGAACCCAGGTTCAGCTCGGTAGGCTCCATGCCCAGGCACGGGCATGGCTGCGACAGAGCTGGAGCTGTAGGTCAGGTCAGGGGGCCAAGCAGTGAAGCCTCAGCTTTAAAGCAAATCCCACAGGAAGGGATGTTGGCCTTGCTGAGGCTTCCCAGCAGAGCTGCCTGGGACTGCTCTGCCACCGAAGGAAAGGGGAAGCCCTCAGGCGCTCTATCCCTAAGCTGGCCCCGAGCCCAGGCAGCTGAATCTCCAGGAGGGGGGATGTTTTCAGGGTCCCTACAACTGCTAGCAGCCACAGGGTGTTTCCATTAATTCCTCTGGACAACTCTGAGAGCAGAACTGCAGACAGGACTACGCACGCATCCCATCCGAACCGGCAACTTCGTGCTCTAGCAGGTTCCTTTTAGGTGCAAATTCACCTTGTGTCTATAGCTGGAGTCTTGAGGCACACGCAGAAATGCACTGCTGCTGTGCCTGCAAGAAGTTTCACTCCCAGTGAAGCCAATGTTGAAGCCAAACACCAGGTTACCATTTGGACTACCTTGTTTGTAACACCAGTGCAAAGCACCTGCCCTAGGAGAAGAGTATATACTCCCCAAGGCCCTCCAGCAGTTTGTACTCTATGCATGCACTGAATTCTGTTCATAATAGCAGAGGCTGTACATAAAGCTGCTTCACACTGCCCACGGGCTATAGGTGTGCAGTGCATGCCTACGGTCAGGTGCTGACATGAACTTCATTGCCAAAAAACAAACACTGTGCATGTATTGTCCTAGAACCATAATGAATGACAGCTAACCAAATTCTGTCTTTCCTTCTTTGTTGCTAATGTAGAAGTGTCCAATGAAGCACATATACCCCAAATTTAAATTAAAAAAAAAAAAGCCAAAGCTTAGAAGTAAGACTAAGTAAGACCAGTAAACTTAGACATACCCTGAACTGGAATCTCTACTCACAACCAAGGCACTACTTACATAAAATATCTGCTTAAGTGCTTTGTTGAGTTTAGAACACGCCAAAAAACTTTAAATTTGGATCTGCACTGAGAATTTGATTTTTTTTCCCCCCCAACCTATTAACACTTCTGGAATTTCACTGACCCTAGCATTGAAATTATGGGAAAGAATCTGTGGCAGTATCTGCCCGTCTCATATTATTCTGAAATTAGGCTTTTTTATCAACTGTCATATATATATTAAGGCTGTGCTGTGTTTATTTTCTGAAGACCTTTAGATACACCATTTTTGAACAATCACTAATGAAGCATAATTGTATTGCACCACAGGTCACCTACTTTTCATCATAATCTTTGTAAAATTCTGCAGCATCAATCTGGAATTTTTGGACACCACTCAGTAAATCCGTTTTCATGTCTGGCTGTACCTTCAGCAGCAAGTCCTCAACCTGCAGTGCCTACATGCAGACAAAAGAGGCAAAACAGGCAGAAAAGAGGCAGGAAAAAAAAGCACAGAGTTTTAAGTAAGAAAATAGTTTTGTTCTAGCATTTCAACATTAAAAAGGCTGACAATAACTTTGCTATATATATGATTTGAGAAATAACACAGCTATGATACCTGTGTGTTTAGGTTCTTCCAGGCATAAGCCAATCCATCAACCCTTTCTGTATTTCCATCTTGAAATAGCAGATTGTATTTATGAAGCACAGAATAAGATTCTTCTATAGGTCCAACTGTCAGGTCAATTTTAATCTCATTCTCTCGAATTTCCTTTAGTGCTTCCATTGCTCCCCGTACATCATCAAGGTCATGGATAGGTCTGCTTAATCTCTTGCTAACATTTTCAATAAATGAATAAATTTCATCCATGTCTGTGGCAGACTTTTTATTCAAAGCTAATCCAAATGTTCTTTGTCTTGAGCGGCATTCCTGAATTAAGGCTATTTTCAATGACTCTGTTGCAATATCCACTGATTCCAGCACACAGTGATTTGGCAGTTCTCTGATTTGCATTTCTAATTGCTGAGACAAACACAAGTGTTCAGCTTTTAATTTCACTACAATTTCTCTGAACAGTTAATTTTTATTGAAGATATAATACTTACAGAAAAGTATCTGATTTGAGTTTGGAATTCAGCCATTGTTGGTTTAGTATCTATAAATTCCCTCACTTTTTCCTCTGGATCCTAAATAAAAGAAGTTTATTTTAATTATCATTTAGCATTGGTATTACAATAACCTACAGGGGACCCAGTTGCCTGAGGTATTGTGCAAACACAAATGATCCCTCTCTAAAAGAGCTTAAGATAAAAGCATTAAGATCAAATTGTTTAACTTGAACTGCTTTTCCCGACTCTTACTCTTTGTACAGTACTCTTTAAAGCACTTGAAATCTATCTGTAACTCAAAAACCAACACAGATCAGGATATCCCCTATGCATCCAAATATTACTACAAAATTTACAATGTAGCTGCTAAAACTTTGCTGGAAATACTTCCTTCCCAGTCTCTCTTCTGCCTGCAAACCCCCAAAAGCAGCTCACATCCTCTAAAAGGTATTGAAATGGTAGTGATTGTATTCAGCCACCTTCACTCTTCCTGAAACAGTATATTTAACTGCAGTTTCTACCTACAAGTGGCCGGGCCATTTGGAGCAAGCACAGTTTGGCAGGGAAGGATGGATCTAAGGGAAGAGGGGGCATTTAGCTTGTTGAAGCTTGTTTAAAGGCAATAGAGCACTGAGCATCCTTCCTTTTCATAAGGTAGGCCAGTCTCTGCAGAGGTGAGAACTTCAGTGTCACCAGCTCAATAAATGTGTTAGATTCTTGATTCAATTACAGACAAATGATCTTCACCCAGTTCAATGACATTCACCTACAGTCTACACTGTGAGGTCCCTGAGAAGCTGTTCTGGGTTCTCTGGCCAATAATGAATTACCAGTGACAGTTCCCAGTGGTCCTACAGAAATTATAAAGATGGGGGAAACAGTGCCAACTCCTAAGGAATTTTAAGGTTAAGGAGCAGATTAATTGACTATTTTAGAAGATTTTAGTAAACAGGAAACATTATCATGCTATTGCAACATCCAGTCTGACTGTGCCTTGTCTGGGTGAAATGACATACCATTAACATGTGGTTAGCTCAAACAATATCTCCAAAGACTGAGGTAACTAAGCATTAAGATTTGGAACCCCAGAAGCCATGAAGAGGTGAAAATGCCCTGCCTTAGCCTGAACTCTAACTGCACAAGAGTCAGCTGTGGGAACGTGGTCACCTATGAGTTGGTTTAGGAAGGGGAAGTTAAAAATAGTGAGCAGTTACAAAGGTAAGATTACTCCTGTTTTGGTTGCTTGTTTCTCAGACTGACTAAAGCACCTTTGATAAGTAAGACCAGTAGTTGTCCATCCACACAGAGTTGAGTTTCACTAGTCAGAATGTACACAAGGTTATATTTCACAAAGTATCTCCTGCCAAAACATTCCTCAGAGCTTTACCATTTATGACACCGGACCCACTTCCTAATGAAGACAAATCCATCAGCCCAGATTCTCTTCTGCTTTGGAATCCTTATTACTGGAAAGATTTCCTAGATTTAGTATCATTTTTGTGAAAAAATAGAAAAGCTGCTTTCAGCAGTGGTTGATGAAGAAGAACTAGTCAGTTTAATATTCAAGAACAGTTCTGTAGTCTGTAATTTCTCAGAGATTCTGCTAAATTATTCTTTTTTATAATCTATGGAGACAAGATGCTGTCAGAAAGATTCATAAGCATATGAGAGCATAAGCTGGTTCATGCTCCAACATTCTCTTTTGTTCTTCTGCTTTCTTTCTCAGATGGTTTAATGAGAAGTTCTGGTCAACACAAGAGTAGACAGAGGAGGTGTTATGGGTATACGGATTCTATCATGAAACCAATGCTTCCTACTGAGCACACAGTCTCCTTACGCAACCCAAACCAGTTTATTTAGAAGATTTCACTATATAGCAACATATTTTATTAAATATGTATTTAACCTTGTTCCAGATGCCTGAAAATTCAGAAAAGCTGTTCAGAAGATCCGAAACTTCAGTTTTAAGAGACGAAATAATTGTATTTAGTTGGATCACCACTTTGTTCACATCCTTATGCTCGATGATCTGCTTGTCTAAAGGTTTCAGTACCACCATCCTGGTGAGTTTGCTCTCATCACCTAGCTCTACAGTAACAGCTTGTTCAACCTGGCATAAATTAAACAAGAAAAAAAATATGTCCAGTAGCTTTATTTCTTTTTTTCATTATGGAATGCCCAATAATGCACACAAAATAAGTGATTCTAAGAATAGATAGAAAGTGCAGAGAAAGCATCCACAAGGATACTCCCTGTTCATAGCTTGGATTTTTACAGAACTACAGTTCTAGTGTTAAAGCTGATTTTATATAAAAATTGCCACGTGAAGCTCTATAATAATCGTCTCTGAATGACATCTGTCAAATATGTGTCATACACAACTGTGTTGTTTCCTGCTCCTACACAACTGCTCAGGTCTTCCTGCTTTCTTTAGTGTAGAATTTTAGTCTATGCCCATTCTTGGCCACAAAAAGTCCTGGAGGCAGTGAAGGGTTTGCTGCTTGGAAATACGCAAGCAATTCTGCTTGAGGAAACTGAATTCAACCCACTCTTTCCTAGTTTGTTTTTTTATTTTTTATTTTCAGGACTTAAATGGGGTTTTTTTAATTAAAATTAGCTGATCTGTTTTAGGTCAGATCAACAGAATAGGAAGATATTTTTACAAAGACACTTTTCAGCACAGATCTACATAGATCTGTATTTCATTACCAGAGGAAAGAATTAAGGCCATTTGATTACCATCAACAAATTTCAGTTTCTGTCTATACCTCAGAACTTCCCAAGGTTTTAGTGCTCATTTTGATGCCAGTTAAAATATTTATATTGTATTTACTGTACCATTATAGGTGCTGTATGCAGCCTGAAAGTTTAACTTAAAATAAAGTTTTTGCCTGGGAAGACTGGTAATAATTTATACTCAGCTAGTAGTACCCGTGGATAATTCTCACACATTCTCTACAATATCATCATCATCATATGTAAACAGTATTTTTAAAAGATTTTTATTAAAGCAATTTTTGGTTTCAATATTAAAAACCACCAAACATAAGGTTTATGAATTATTGCTCTTATGTTCAATTACTTGGTATAGAGATTAAAAACTAGGCTTTCACTTAACAGGAAGATCCACCAGATTACAAGTATTGGTACAGAACATATGAGATCAAGAAATGTTAATTAAAATACTAAAATTTTAAAATAATTAAAACAAAATACTCACCTGCTGCTGTTTATGATGTAAGCAAGCAAATTTCCACAGGGGGATATGTTTGGCTACTGATAACATAATATTTACTGCTTTGTTTACAGCACTCTGAAAACAGCAAAACATTCACCTTGAGCACACAGATTATCACAAATAAGGGGGGGGGAGGGGTAAAGAAAAAAAGAAAAAAAGGATCCTCCAAACAACACCAGAATGGAAAAATTATACCTCTATCTTTACAGGAAATATTCTAATAAGCATGAAGTAGGATTACCGAAAACCCATTTTGTAAGGGGAAAGAGTACTCCATAAAGCTTTATCACAGTCCTGCTACATTTATGTGGTTTTCAAAGAAGGTAAGAGAGCTTTATGAACGGTAATCATGAATCACTGAGGATCATAATTATAGTACTATTTCCCCTTAAACTGGTTATAAACATAGTTATTTATCATTAATAATAATAGTTCTCACATTCACATTAGAATGCCTGAATATATTTGTCTGAATTTGTGATGGTATAGTCTATAATCTATACAGGCAACTATATAAATTATTGTATAACTTCTTCTATCTATGGTATTTTTAAATTACACTTAGTGGTCTGATTTCTTACTGACAACACCATGAAGGCTGCAAATGAAATCCGAGAAAGAATTCAACTACTGATTTTGACAGTGACAATGCTAAATGAAAAGTCCACAAATCAACACCATAAACAACTAATAGTTCATGAATAATTTCAGACATCATAGGAGACTGTAAGTACATGTGTAAGAATTTTGCTTAATTAGTATAAGTTTAAACGAGTGCTCAAATTTTTCCACAGTTTAGGGCTTCAGGCTGGTAATATTTTTCTTTACAATTCACTCCTGCAGAATTCTGATTTATGAATGGTGTTTTGAACTGACAACATCAATTTATACTCTGAAAGAGTTTAAGGAGACCAGGAAATCAAATCAGGTGGTATCAGTGGCATTCATTTTTATTTTTGCATTCACTTTGAAATGTTTGCCTCTAAGTAGAGGGTTGTGAACATGAGTTACTGAGATTTAGGAAAACAGTTCCTTCTACTGGCCTGCATAACAAACCTGATCAGTGGCTTCATGTCCTTTGCACCCAATGAGGTCACAAACTCAAGTGACTTTTAATTTTTTTCCCCTTCCTTTTATTTTTTATACCAGATTAAACTCGCACGTTGTTTTTAAACAATGCATTTATAAATGTTTTACCATAAATGACTGAGATGTGCAATTATTTTGTTACCTGAATATCTTCAAGACTTGGTCTCAGGACAACATTTGGAATAGCCAGTTGAATTTCAGCTTTGAACAAAGGAACCCTCTGTGTCTCTACGAACTTGGTCATCTGATACCTAGAGTCAACAATGCGCAATCGATGTCTTAAGGACTCTAAAGAAATCTTCATGCCTAAATAAATATAATATTTAAGTGAGGTTATATTTTTTTACCACAATAAGCTTGGGGAAAAAAAATCTTAAAATTATATTAAAAAATTAAACATATCTGAAAAAGACAGACTCACATCTGACCAAAGAGTCAGTATTCTTCTGACAAAGCTGTGCCATCAGATTATAGTAACTACAGGACAGGCATTCTTGGCAGCGTGTTTTCTGTTTCATATCAAGATGTGTACAGGCATATGAATCCTGAAGAGTTAAAGGGAAATTCTTAGGAAAATAACCTTATTATCCAGCACATAAGCAAAATATCAAGTATCTGACCAGGTTATAAAAGGTTACTTTTTACACTGTCATGGTCTTCTTACCTCCAGAGTTCTCCCAGCATCTGCTTTCAGCCTGTGCTTAAGAATATCTACCAGTTCACACGCAGAGCATTCTACTTGCTGACTCTGTCTACAAAAACAACCTTACAGTTACCCACAGGGAATCAAACATAAGGAATACTCTTTGCTGTTTTCCAGGCACATACCCCAGTCTCACTGCACTGTGAAGAATTGTATGTGCAGGGAAATACCCTTATACTTTTTAGTTTGTTCCTATTGCTTAGGCATACAGAGAATGTAAGCCATTAAGATATGCAGACTATCAAGAAACCCATTTGTCAGACTTATATCTGATTCAACTTGTCTTCATAATAATTAAAGAAAAATAAGTTTTTTTCCAGCTATGGTTAATAAAACAGGCTTATCATGACGATACAGTGAGATAATCCATGAAAGCAAAATTAGTAAAATAAAAACAACAAAAAAAAGTAGAAGGTATCTTATTTTGCACAGTAAGCATAGACGTCTTTTTGCAGAACAGCTGAACAACTATTCTGCTATAACATGGAAAATAAGCACAGGCCAAAAAGTTTGCAGCACCAGGAGAATAGGAATTCTTACATTAGCTAGCTAGCATTAAGGAACAAGCAATTAACATGGGGATGACATTTCAAGTCTTATCCATCTTCATTTTTCTTGCTACTGATTAGAATGCCATAAGAAGAAAAATATGAATGCTAAACACTAGAGATGCAATCTTTATCTGCTGTATTCAAGATACTTGGGAGTTTCTGCCTGTGTCCTAAGACTATCACCTTGCTTTAGACTAGTACTCTGTTAAAATAAAATTTTAAAAGTAAACTCCCTATGCATAAAAAAGTAATACGTAATAATCCCTCCCAAATATGGCCTTCAAATCTATGCAATGAATAAACCTACTGAGAAAGTTTGTGAGCAGTAGAGATAGCAAGCTTTTCTGTCTGCTGCAGGAAAGAAAGCACATCTATAGGTTCATCTTCTGGCAAAATTATCAGAGCAGTGTTCGACATATCCTCCAGAATTCTTTCAATTCTGCATTCCAGGGTATCAGCTGCTTCTTTAACTACATAGTCCAACTCCCTCAGGGTACTATAAACATTCTCAATAACTAAGGAAGGAAAAGAAAATAAAAACAAATCATGCTAAACACAGACCCCTTAAATCTCATTGTGTGCCAACCCCACCCCCCCCCCCAGTATTACAATAAAATGAGGATTTAATGGCAATTAAATATGTGATTAAGGCCTTGAACCAAAACACGATGAACTTACTCTACTTTGAAATCTTTAAATGAAACCATTTTATAATAAATAGTACAATAGCCTTCAAAATATCTCTTCTTTTTTGTATTAAAAGAACATTGTAATGAAAAGAATCAATGCAATCAGTGGAAAACAGAAAGAATACAACTGTCCAAAAATTATTTTGGTCCTTCTACATAAATCCACAGAGAAATCCAGTACTTTTATCATTGTAATTAACTTATAAATTTAATGGCTAAAATTCCTCCAGCCAAGATTATATACTGGTTAAACCACTAGATTTCTTCTTTCATGGTTTGACCTACCTTGCTTTGGAAAGAGATAAACTGAGTCCTTTCACACATGTGTTTATTAAACTAGGTAAAAATGACTGTTTCTGAATAAAGTGGTTAAATTCTTTCCCTGTCCTTCATACTTTCATTGCAAAAAAGAAAGAAATACATCATCTGACGCCCTTTGTCTTTGTTATTACCAGACAGTATCATTTGAACCACCAAGACACTTTCTTACTGTACGTATAAAGAAATCACTATGATATGTAAGATGCAGCAGTGTGACAGTGGTGTCCAACTGCCGATGCTTTAAGTGGAAAACATGATTTATTCCTGCTAGGAAATTAATGATGAAGCTTGTCTTTTTCATTGACCAAAACGGACAAATAATCCAACCAATTGCTTAGCTTTTTTTTTTTTTAATATATAAATTAGGTAGTCCTAAATCCTTTTTTTCACATTTCCTCCTGAGTTTTAGCCTAGAAGGCAACCATGGGCCCCCATACTTTGACATATTAGATGGAAATAAGGCACTCAAGACATTAAGCTCATGCATAGTGAGTTCAGCATATTGCTGGCAGGTCACAGTTATTTTGTATACTAATGGCTAATTTGTAAGTGTCCAACATACATTCTGGGCATGCTAGACATTGCACATCTTCAAAAAGACATGATCCATACACTCAAGAAAAGCATTCATTTCTAGGGACTGTCCCATTCCAGCTGCAGTAGCAGGAAACAGGAGGTAGCCAGGTACTCTTGCTGCATAACCTCTACCTTGTAACAAAGCCCAGTTTCCACCAGAGCAAATGCTGATCCAAAAAAACATTAAAACCTAGATTACAGCTATTCAGATACTTAACATATTGCAGATAGTACCTAAATGAATAAATAAAGAAATAATATTGTAAAGACCTTCCTTATGACGTGTTACTAAACTATGCAAAGCAAACAAAAAAATTCATTTTAGAGCTATAAAACAAACATAAAAAACCACTTCCCATTGTTTTTTGTGCTCTGGTCAGGCAAAGGTCAAGTAAAGCTAAATGGTGGCCAGCCCTATCTTAAGCACTGGTCAGAGCCATATGGCACAGTCACAAATGAATAGCTGCAAAAACCCATGCCCCATTTCATGTCCAGATTTAGGCTGCATCTGTTCCTGTTTATCTTGCTGCTTTTCATTTTGAAGAAGAAAAGTGAAAGCCTAACATCAGTCTACCCCAACTGAAAACCGATTTCCAAGCATGAGCTATTGTTTTCTCATGGAACTGCAACAGAACAGCCTTGCTAATGGTTTTATATATGTCCATTTAGATGACACTTTTATAACAGTTAATCAACTTTATGCTGCATTTGATAGGGATAAGGTTGTATCTTACTGGTTGTGTGGAAAAAGCTCAACATGTAATTGGGGATTAAAAACAAGTTTTCTTAGAAAAAAACAGGATTTGGGCAGAAATCTCCAAATACTATGTACCTCTTACTAATTTCAACCCTGAATTTAGACATGTCACTTATAGGATGTTCAGCATAAGTTATGAAGATTTTTCTATAGAAAGGATAAGACACATTATTAAAGCACCCCATGTCTGTTCTCTTGTCTTACACTCTTGTAGCAGTCAAGCTATCATTAACTACCTGAAGTGAAGAGGTCAGTGCACAAACACATTTTTTCATAGAGAAATAAAAACGGAATGCAGGCATGAGAATAGCTCTTAACTTTTTCATTATGTGGTCACTTACTTGGAGAAAGATTACAGAGATATTGATAGGGGGGAAAGAAGTAAAAATGCATGCTAATTTTGAAAGTGTGATGCAACAGCTTAAGCTTAGTAAATGAAAATGCATGCAATTCAAAAATGGAACTGCAACACAAGACATAATAATATGATGCAAGGTTACTCATGAAGTCTCCAAGAAAGCTCAAAAGTCAAGGCTCTACAGGCTCTCCCATCAAAACAGCAGTATGGATAGCAGTCAAACATGACAAACCACTTATTCAGTTACACAGCTGTAAATTAACTAATTTAGTGACCTCAATGTACTCTCAGCAACTGAATTTGTAATGCCTCAATTGAGAGAGGTGGGGGTGAGCAAAACCAATCCTTTTACAACACTAATTATTTTCTAGAAGTGAGGAGGCAGAAAGCCTCTTTCTTTAGGGGAAAAAAAAAAAAAAAAAAAAAAAAAAAAAGTGTGATAACTATTGTGTTTTTACATTTTTTTAGGACCAGAGCACTTATTCTCTCACTGCGCTCCTCAACAAGTCACTTCAATACAGTGACTAATAATGTTTTGTAGGATTAAGAAATTCTGACAAATTCCAAGAAACTGTGATTCTACAGTGATTTTGCTTCCACTTTATCACAAGAGTAAAAAGGGGTGGGTTGTTTATGTGGGAGGACATAAGAGTGGTAAAGGGGCATCACCAGGGAGAGACAAAAAGGATATGCCTGGTAAAGCAAATGACTTAACAAGGGCTGTTCAAAGATAGCTGTCAAACAGCCCTGGCTTGATCACCGCAGTTTAGAGCAGGACACCATTCTCTTCTTATTCATGTCTGGCTTACTTCCATAATTAGGAGGGAAGGACCTGGCATGTCCTTCCCTCATATAGATGGAGTGCTCTTCCTAAAACTAACAGGAAAATATCTGGCTGATACTACCTAACAGCATCAACAGTTCACCACTTCTTGTACTACTACATACATTTATTGATGTTCAAAGAAGTCCATGACAGCTGTATCAGGCCCGGAGTAAGGGCATCCTCAACTTGTCCTATGAATGGTTTCATGACTGGTTTCAGCATAACAGGAATCCCATTCAGACGCTCTTTGTAATTGATCAATAGATTCTGGAGACTGCAAGACACGGTCGTGTTAAGAATGTGCTTAATTCAGATATTTGAAACATACAGAACTTTGGACACATTTTCTGTTAATAAGATTTGCAAGTTCTGATCCCATGTTAAAAATAAGAACACTTCCCAGCTCTTCCTGGCTCAAACTAAGCCTCCTTCTCCCCACTAACAGCAGAACCAGACTGGGGAAATAAGTACCTCCAGTAAAGTGACTATGATCAATTTAGAGAAACTTTCTCCCAGGGAAAATTAATTACAGTAAAAAAACCCAGGAAATTGAAAACATGGTATTTTTGTTCCCTACTTCCTATCTCACAAGACATGGTATGAAATGACACTGCTTATAAGAAAAGCTAGATCCAAACCACTTAGGACACCAAAACCCAAAGACAAAGGCCAAATTCTGAATAAAGGCTTACAAATGTAGTCCCATGAAAATGGAGCTATGTAATGAAGCTGCATAAACAAGAATTAGAAGCAAATGCAACTCAGAAGTCAGATACGTAATGAGTTCCTTACAAGAACCACTGCAAAAAAAGTAATAGCTGTGTTCTGTGTCAAATTAAAACCATGACTTTAAACATCATTGTTACAAACCATATACTGAGATAACTCATTTGCAATATACCCAAAAGTGTTCTTCCAGTGTTGCTAAAGCAAAAATCTACAGTCTCTGAATATTCCTTCTTTGCTTGGGGAGTCAATATGAAGTCTTTTTTAGAGTAGAAAGTAAGTTTGGATTATCTTTTTATTGCAAATATTTTCTGTACTTTTTTGTTTCTCTTGGATGGCAGAAGTTGGGGCTGTTGCTTTTTAGAGGACTGTAGCACACAGAGCTTGCCTTGCGCATTAGAAATTTTAGGTTAGTTTGCCCTAAAACACTCCACAGATAATTAATGAAAAATGTGGTATTAGAAGAGTGAAAGACTGAAAGCTTTAACAACAGAAAAAAGGAGGAGGGGTTTGAATTCAAGTGTTTACGGAACTCTTTGAACTTCTTCCCTTTTTGTCCCCTTCTATTTAAAAACTATATAAAGAACACTCCTCACAAAGGATGACTTTTTTAAGACCTATCATCCTTGCTTAGTGAGTTGGAGAATTAATAATCAGCATCCCCGAGAACGAAAAGAACTCTTCCAGCACAGAATTGGACTGTTACAAGAAGCAGATAGAAATTATTTAAAATCAACAAAAGTTATTTCAGATATTCAACATGAGATAGCAAATTATAACTTAGGTGATGTATTACCTGTACAAATGTCTGGGTTACACCTTAATCAAGTGGTAAATTCCAGCTTGTTTTTCTAACAGAAAAAAGCTTTTGATGTTAACCGTAATATATCGGAGTGTAATCCCTATGTTATAGTGCATAGATGCCTTAACAGTACCTAGGAGCCCCACTTACAGAACAGCTGTTGCAGTAACAAAACAAAAGCATGTAGGCTTTTTCTAGTAATGAGATATTTGTGGAGATAGGAACAACTGCATGTTACCAATATTACTGTGGAAATGCAGGGGAAAGCAATTAAATTTCAATTGAACTCCATCAAAGAGAAAAACTATAATCAATCAAAAGCATATGCAACAGACTCAAAGCTAGGGATTCCCATCTGCAGATAAGAATCAAATCCAAAACTGTTCACTCACTCCATTTGATGTCTTTTAATCTGTTCTTCATCTGCACACAAGCCGAGGACAACATCTGGAACTTCAAAATGCATTTTTTTCAGGTATTTTGTTTCATAAAGTACTTCCAGGACCACTGGGTCCAAGTTTACAAGTAATTCCTTCATGTAGCAGTACAGAGGGGAAAAAAAAGAAAGATAAAATAAGGCAGTAGTTTGGTGGGTAAGTGTAGCGTGGTATAACTGGAACATATAATGAAATGTAGATCAGTAGAGAAGATTTTTAAAATGGATACCCATGTTTCTACACAAATCTTCATCCTCCTCTACAAATACCTGCATTTTTCAAAGTATTAATCAACCAATATCTCACGCTGATTTCAATTTCCTGTGACTCCTTCACTGTGCCCTAACCACCTAGCTCCTGTGACTTCCTAAGTTTAATTCTAGTTCTGCAGCCACACTCCGTGGAAGCTAATCTGCCTTTTCATCTCAGTTTCTCCATTGGTAGACTATGGAGAAATGTTGTGAAGGTTGATCTCTGTACAGTTTTTCGGGGCACTAAATGCTATTAAGATGCTAAATAAATTTGAAAACTAGGTTCTAGTTGTCCATTATGGAATCATTAGTTCAAAAAATGCCACATTTTAACCATAATTTCTCTGCACTACAGAAGAAAAAATAATCTGTGAAGTAAGAATGGTAAGATTTTCTGTCTCAGCAAGCAGTTTTGAAAGCAAATTAATGAATGATTGCAATACAATCAACAATTCCTTCCTTGACTAAAATTTTGGTTAACATAGAAAATAAAACATGAAACAATATCTAAAAAGATGTAGATAAGTCAATAATAGATATGTATTTGCTGGATACTACCTCTTTTATGCCCTGAATGAGACAGGAGCCTTATGAAGAAAAAGACATGATGAAGTCTGTACCATAAATATACACAAAAAGTAAAAAAAAAAACAAAACAATTTGAGTAGTTCGTTTTCTTAACACTATTAAGATTATTTTAATGCTGTGTATGTCTATCCATGATATGATTAAAGTAGCATGTGTAATATGAAACAATGCAACAGTAATACCAAGAATAAATCATACCTTGGTTTCTGGGTGCCTGACAAGTAAGGAAGCACACAGAGCATTTCTAGCCTGGTCAGCAAACCTGCACCAGGCTCTATGATAAATAAGTTCAAATTCCAAAAGAACTGCAGCCATTTTATTGTAGCTCTTAACAACCTTTTTCATTTCCAGTGTCTGCAGTTCAAGGGGAAAAAGAAAAAAAAGCAAACACTATTTAATCAGTTCAATGAGTCTAACATAGTAGAAATGAAAACCGCTAGGCTTTTCCTCACCACCATTCAGAAAACAAAACAAACAGAAAGCTTTAAGTTACACTATTTTAGAGATAAGGTAAGACACAGAAACATAGAAATGTATTTAGGAATTCAATTATTAAGAAGTATTTAACTGCTCTAAACAACATAACTTTTTTCCTGATTTTTCCTCCCAGTCTTGCCCATAGAACAAAGTCTATACTATGACCTATACAAAGCACTGATGTCCCATTGAGAAAGGTATAAAAATTATATTCTTTCATGAAGTGTGGCTAGTGTTTGAGGTTAAATATCTCAGTCCTCTTCATCACAGAGCATAGCAGACAGAAGCTTCTAAGCTTAGGTACCTGGCCAACAGTGCTGCTATCAGGATTAACATGAGTCAAGCCCCAGAAGAGACAAAAGCACCTGTCTAAATCATCAGCTTAATGTCTCAAGGGAAGTAACTGTCCTCAGCCACAGAATAATAATGCTGCAAAAAGGAATTCAACTCCTGGAGCAAACACTAACACCTATCCTGTTGGATGAGCTTGAATACAAGTTGCTAGAAAAGTGAGCTTAGGAGTGTAAAAATAAATCATGTGTCTGTTAATAACATGCTTGAAAGCTTAGCATAAATCCTCCTCTGCTAATTTCCAACCTTCAAGAGTGTGGTTTTCTTTTTAAAGAATGTCATTGGATGGTCAATTTTTCTGTATAACTGCTGAGCCCACATAATCTTCCCTGTTACCTAAAACACAGAAGATATGAGGTTATATTTCCATTAACTTAAAAACAGTCAAGAAGCAAAGTCTTTTTTTTTCGTATTTATTTCATTCTTACTGGTGGTATATTACGTGGTATAGGTGGATTTTCTTTTTGCTTCTGGTAGAGTTTTTGAACAAACTCTAAGTCTTGGCTGTACTGCTGAAGGACAATGGTATACTTCTCATTAAGATCAATACGATTTTCTCCTATTTGTTCAAGCTTCATCAGAAGTCCCAGCATCTGTTCAGTCTAAAAAGGAGAATGGAGTATTTACTGCAAAGATGTTAATAGTTCAGAAAGTCATTGTTCATAAACTGTTTTTTAAATTTATGTTATGTAAGTTTGTAAGTTGTTTTTTAAGAAACACAGAAGAGTCCATCCAGACAAGTTAGTGAATTTTACTTCTGTATTTTGTCCCATATAGAATATATTTACCATAGTATGAACCAAGAAACTGCTACCACTACAGTATAATGGAATATTTAATTTTTTTCTGACTCTCAAATCACCACTCTTTTTTTCTGCAAACAGCTGTGGTAGAACACCTACACCTTGACTCACGCTTCATTAATATCCCATATCATGATCAGGGCCTGAACCAATGAACAGTACTGACATTAAGGTAACAGATGGCAGAAATTATTTCACTGATGCTGCCAGTCCAACAGAAATAACTTAGAAATGCAACGCGAAGCATGGGGAACACCGGGATGAAGAAAGAAAATAAACTTCAGAAAAATAGGGCTACAAAATTGGTAAGGAAAGATGGAACATAAAACTGGCACGAAGTAACAATGAACATTATCTTCCAGCACTTCTGCAAGCGACTTTTAGAACACTTGTAATAGGCTTGATGTCCTCCTACATTATCTCAAGGCAGCCACCAGTAAAGTACAGAACACTGGCAGTAATGAGCGAGTTCAGTAGGAGCTGTGGGTACTCAGACTTTCTGAGCATCAGAACAAGGGGCTTGCATTTTTTAAATTACTTACAGTTACGGTCTTCCCAAACCAGGAATCCACAAATACTTGTATGGACTCGTACAATGCTGCAATTTGGTTCTTAAATTCAAGGTAATCTTTTTCAAACTAGAAAAGGGTAAAAGAGAAAAAAAATCATCTATAGTGTTGCTTTCATTTCATACAAAATTCTTTCCCTGAAGTTTTTGGGGACTTTGCTTTATCTGCCCAGTACATGTTTTCAGCACTGAATTAAAGAGAACAGGGACAACACTGGTAACAAAGGCATTTACATTCTAAGCAAAGCAAACAAAAAGTGTTAAGTTACATGATTAAAGCCTCATCTTCATGAACAAAAACGAGCACAAAGGAACAAGGACAGGCAGAGGAAACCTAATAACCTAATCAGAGAGAACAGAGCACGGTCATCAGCTACTCTCAGCACTACCACGGGAGAGCACTCAGCAAACTGTCCAGGGTATAAAACCCATCAAGATGAGCAAACTGGCAGGCTCTCTAGAGCATCTTATAGACTACAGGAGGTTATTGCCTAGGAGGTAAGGGACTTATTACAGTTTACGGGGGAAAAGCATTTTGGGACTGCACAAAATGTGTTAGAGGAGTTAGGGGAGAAGCAAAGCCAGAGATCAATGTAGTTTGGGGAGGAATAAGTGTGGGAAAACAGAGATGCAATGGGTAAAAGGAGTCAGTCACATGTGAACAGGTTGCTGGTCAGTACACTTGTCTGGCCATGCTCTGCACCTGATCAGCACGGTCTGTCTTGTCCTTTAAACTAAAGAAAAAAGGGTAGATTTAGATTAGATATTCTTTACTATGAGGGTGGTAAGACACTGGCACAAGTTGTCCAGAGAAGTTGTGGATGCCTCATCATTGCAAGTGTTCAAGGTCAGGGTGGACAGGGCTTTGAGCAACCTGATCTAGTGGAAGATGTCCCTGCCCACGGCAGGGGGGTTGGAACTAGTTGATCTTTAAAGATTCCAACCTAAACCATCTGATGATTCTATGGAGACCATGGGTCATTGAGGCTTGCACACCTGCAAAGTCAGCAACTGGAGAGATTGGAGTGTATTGAGGTCTAAGCATCAGCAACCAGAGTAGGAACAATGAATCATAGCAATTAGAGACACTGGAGCATGTGCATACTGTGTGGGTGTGTATGTTGAATGTAATGGCTAGACAATACCAAACCAGACTAGGCAGCAAATAGGACAGAGGCACGGGAACCAAGTGTTGGAGCAGCCGTAAGTCTGGGCTGGATACTGAAGAGACCTGAATGGTCTTAGAGTTGGCTACCAAAGGGACCTAGAGGCCCAAGCCAGCTACCAGAGAGATGGTAAGGTCTGAAGGTCAGCTACTGATAAGGTTATAAGTCTGGACCAACTACAGGAAAGAACTATTTGCATGAGTGTGTCTCTGTGTGTCAGCAACTGGGAAAGCAAGGGAATCCAGGGGTCAAGTAGAGGGTAGAGTGATTGCCTAAGACCAGCTACTGGAGGGACCCATAGTGCACGTGTCTGTCTGTGTGTGTGTATAGGTTTGAGTACCAGCAACTGGAGTGGGGCTGTGGGCCTTAGAGGGGGGTTTGTGAGTCCAGGAACTGGGGAGACCTGGGTATTCAGGGGCCAGTTTTTGGATAGACTGAGTGTGTAAGACCAGCTACTGGAGGGATCCATGTATATATATTTTCTACAAACAGGCTTTCCTCCTGCTGAGCCAGAGACGTACAGGATGAAGCCATTAATACTGTCTGTAATTGCGTGATTGCTGTGTTTTCAGTTTGTGTCGAGCTGTGTGGCCAGACCTGTGTATAAATGTATTGTGTGTATATGTGCATGCATTGCCTATTGGGAATTACACGCTCAGCCTCACAGCTCAGTGGACATGGGGACGTGGAACTGTGACAGCCTCACCTCTACTGGGCTACCAAATTCGGCAGCTCCTAACTAGAAGTAGGGTATTTATCTGTAATAATTTTTCTTAAAAGTCCAAAAGACTGAGGACCTACAAAAAGAGATCAATGCAAACTTCCTCCTGAAGAAAGCACTCCACAAGCTTGGGAAGACAGTCCATACTATATTTTGCTCCAACCATTTAGGTGTAGAAAAGCCACGCAATTTTTAAATACCTTCAAATTCCAGTTACCAGTAAGTGTTCTCTTTCAGAAAAGAACCACACAGCAAGTATTAGAGAAATGTAAGCCATCAGCCAGTTAGAAGAAAGTCAAAGGTACTCTAGACTTAAATGGTTTAAGGAAAGTTCCTGACAATTGCAAGCTACTGTTCAGTAAGGCAGGAGAGTAAGTCAACATTTCTAGCACTTCTATTGTGAAGCTATCAATCCTGCAAAGGAAGCACGCTACAGCTCAAAAAAACCATCTCAATTCCAGCATGTGCAGGATGTATTAAAACATCAGCCCGAAGCACTTGAAAAGCCACTTTAGTTTTTACCACCCTGCTCAGCACTGGGGGTGATACCATTCACTTCTCCCGCTAAAATGTTCATCTAAGTGCCTTTGCTACCTTTACTATAATACCGCCTTTACTATTCCACTAAGAATTTTCAGTAACACCGAGTAACTCTTGCAACTAGATGAACTGTATTTAATGCATTGACCTGCCTGAATTAGTTTTCAGTCTGCAGTTCAAAATACATGCATCTCAAAACAAACAAGTTTAGGAAAAGTTGTTTGTGGCATTACCTATCACACAAAACCTAGTTTATAAAAAATTAACAAAAACATTTGAAATAAAAGCCAAATTTACCCAAACACTGTCAAATTGTATTAAAAGATATGAAAGTAGTATTATTACAGCAAAATACTATATGCATTGTTATAAAAATTAATCTTCTTTGCATAACTCCCATGAAAAGCATAGAGTTAAGGGAGTGATTGTCAGAGAAGTGCTGAATGTATGTACCTCTTTTTTCCTGTGATCCAGAACATCATACTGTTTGGATTTGGTGTTTGTAGCAATGCTCTGGTAATGAGTACTGATCTCTTCAATACCCTCTATTTTTATACGCTGGAGCTCTAAAAGGCTTTCCATAATATTGCTCATATCTGAAATCTTCTCCAAACGTTTACAGAACATATCAAATTTTCCAAATATATAGTTTTCACTAAAAAAAAAGCAACAAAGGGATTGTTATGCAAATCTATTTGTAATAGATTTTTTCTATTTGACCCACATATATTCTAGCAGAACTGCTACCAAGTTTCACATTAAAAAAATCTATGCTGTAATAATTACAAATCAAGAAAAAACTATTTTAAAATAATGGATATAAACCAGAAAATGCTTACTACTTTTATATGTCAATTAAAAGTCTTTACCACATTTCACAGGAGTTACTCTTTTAAATAAGACATTTGCAGGAGATCAAAATGTGAATGTACAATAGTAAGAAATGTCCCATGCTTTAAGTGTCAATATAGGTAAAATTCCCCTTAGTATTGTGATAGACAACCCAGCCCAAAGCTGACTAAATTCCTCTGGAGTCTTTTCACTTATATTCGTGACTCAAATTTCTTGGGCTTTCAGACCACATGTAAACATATGTATTAAATTAACCCATGCATAAATTCCCCTGAAGTCCCCTTGGACATCTGCTAAATCAACAAGTGACTGGCAAAAACCTGTCACTGGTTTATTCCTGAATAAAAAAAAAATCTCTGTAAGGGTCATATTCTGATTATAATAAATGCTACATTTTAATTGAGTATTTAGCTTTTCTGTTAGCCAGCAGATATAATGACATCTCATTTATAAATTGTATAAATTAATATGATTCAATATTAGAGTGTATTATTTACCTGAAATCAAATTGCCTGTCACTTGGATTTTCCTTTAGCTCCTCCCTAATTCTCTGAAAGGATGTTTGGTACTTTTCTTTGAGCAAAATGCATTGTTGTATCCTCTTTAGCAATTCTTGCCTGAGGAAGAAAGTACAGAATACAGAAAATTATCCTAAGGAGGTCTTCAAAAGAGTATAAATAAAAATAGAACATTTCAGTCAGATATGCAACTTTGCAAAGTAAGAACACAAAATTATACATTACCTGAAAAACATTCAAAATATGAGGATACCATTAAAAGTTTTTGGTTTAAATTTGTTATCTAGATTGGATATTTTTAGTTTAGTTTTTTTTGTCATCAAACCAAAACTTTCACAGCATAGTCCAGAAAGGACTTACACCAGGTAAACCCTGGCTACTGAATGACTGTAGTTTGGCCATTTCTCATCTTCTGTAAAGTGGGTATTGCTGGCGGGTTTTCCTTCGTTTGTTTCTTTGTTTTTTCTAAGCAGACAAGACTGGAGAGGTATTTTTCCAGACTACAGTAAGCATGAGGAAAGTCTTGTTTCTTTAAAAAGATGCACCAGGAAGATCTTGGTTCCTAAGGCCACAGATAGTTACATCTTATTACATAGTTGTTCATTAACCCTGAGGTACTACTATACATGAGATACATAGATGAGGCATGGAAATTAGCCATAAGCCATTTACCCAAGACTGTTGCTCCACTTTGGTTTTGTCTTTCACCTTCCAAAAGATCACTGGGAATTAAAATGATAGTCAAACTTTACAGATTGAAACAACTAACTGGGACAGAGATAAACTTCTGCAGGGACAGCAGCAGCAAATAAGTAAATAAGAATGTCTCAAAAATAAATTCAACAAAAAAATGTATTCTACTTTTATTTACATTCATTCTTCAGAAGAAACATAGCAAGTACTTAATTGATTACAGGTAATTCCTGAAAACTTCCCTTTACCCACACCAAAATACAGGAGCAATCCAAATTATTTGTTAGATTTACTTTTATGTCTCCTAGGCTGTCTCAGTGTCACCTTTGACTTGGCTGGAATTTAAGCACAGACATCCTGACTGTCTATGTATTGATGAAGCTTGTAACACCTTTTCCTTCCCAGCTCAGTAACCATAATCTTGCTCCATTAATACTCTTTAAAGAGACTATTCCAATCATTACTTTTCTAGCTGATAATTTTAGATGTTATGCTCACCTTAACCCCTCTCTGTGTTTCTCCCTTCTCTTTTGCATGAAAATAATTGAATTGTTCTTACAGTGTGTGTTCTTCCTAGGCCATCTCCACTTAACTTCTCATCCTTCAGATACACTTGTTCTGCCAGTGACATTAGCATTCACCACCCACCTGTTAAGTTTCGTACAAACACTTCTGTGCTTCCACTTATGCTGCACAACCAAATTGTCAGTTTGGTCCTGGTATATATTGTTCCCTTCCTCAAACTGACTTTCCTGTCCACTAACAGCAAAATATAAATCTCAGATGGAACTTTGCCAGTCTGTCCTCAGAGCTTCTTTATGAAGAACCTTAGCTCCCAGTTCTAATTGCTCAAGTGTGTTTTGGTCTAAAAAAAGCCATGGGGAAAAACTATCGAGTGTTGTATACTGATATACATTACATGCTTTCTCATAACAGTTTTTTTCACAACACATAGTGAATTTGTTTTTGCAGAGTACTTAATTCTACACAAAAAGAGTACTCACGAGCTTAAAATTAACATAGGAATCAGTGCCTGGAAGGAGGACAAGGGGCTACTTAAATTTACCTTTCAATAATCTTGATGACTAATCTGTAATTTTACTTCTAGTGTTAACAAAAGAAGATTAAATTATTAAAATTCTATCACCTGTCCAGATCCCAGATTTTTGAAACACCTTCACATAGATACATCTTGCATGTGTTAATCATTTGATTGGTGATTTTAAGAAGAAGAGATGTCATGCGCTCTGATGTGTTGTAGTATGGTGATGTACAGTAGATCATACAGACAGTATTCATTAAACTGGGTACGTGTTCCATCATTGTTACCTACAACAGGAAAAAATGGGAAAGTCAGCAATTCAAATTTCCTAAAAATTAACACAACAGAAAATGTGACACCTCTGGGAATATGTTTGTCAGTGGATAAACATCTTTTTGATTGTAACACATTGTTCTTGTAGACATCTCATTATGAACTGGACCATCCAATTCATTTGTGGGGACCTAACATACTATGACCAAGAGAAAAAAATGGGGAACAGGTAATAAATAAATTATTACATCTTCTTCCAGAGTGTGATTTTCCAGAGGAAAAACAGAGGCTGCACTCTTTTTGGTCATGGCCTCCAGTATATGAAGGTGCTGTAGTCTGCTTTGCAAAGGAATATGCTACCTGAGGAAAAGAAGTCATACACTGCTACAAAAGAGTTAGACTGCTGTAGGAAGGAGAAGAAGAAGGAAGTTGGCCTTTGCTCATTTTGCCTAGATCTGTACAGAAGAGAAATCCAGAAGGGGGAGGCAAGGCAACAATAATTTCTCTCTTACTGAGGATACTGAGCTGTAGAGTTTTCTGTCCCACAGAAAGATTCCACAGAAATGCATGCAAGCCAGATATACTGAGAACCCAGAACAAGAGACAGTGACTGGTCTAGAAAAGAATAAAAAAAGGATGGCATCTAAAAGTCAAATCCAATATGGCAGAATGGTGAATATTTGCAGAAGAAAAACAGTGTAAACCAGCACTGAGTTCAAGCTTTGAAAACAATATTTGGAAAAATTGTAAGCAGCTGGATTATGTGTAAATCTTCTGAACCATGTAAGCTTAAACAGTTTTGCCTGGTGGCTGTATCTTCAAAATTCATGTTCTCACTTAAAAAATGAAATCTGAGACCCACATGGTTATGAAAATAAGTTTTATCATCTTAACCAGGATGACAGTAAATATGTCCTATCTACAAGAGAAACAGCTTTAACCTGTAAAATAAGTGGAAGCTGCTCAATTCCAGCTCAACTGAAGGCTTATGATAATTCTATGATATTTGCATTAAAACAATCACAAGTAACTGCTAACTGAAGCATGGAGACAGGAAGAGGTACTATATGTAAGGCTCAGTATCAAGTTTGGAAAAACATAATCTTTTGCTTGTTTTTCTCATGCCCCTCAACTATCTTCTGAATTGACAACTGCCTCCTAGCATTACCTCTGGCTTATTCAAAATCTGTAAACTCAATTCACTAATGCCAAAGGAGTTAAGCTGTCCACTAATCATTAAACATAGGACTTAAACACTGAAAAGAGAGTATCTTTCTTTCAGCAGCAAAAGCCTTGCCTTTCTTTTCTGAATTTCACAATAAGTGCCTTTAGAGTACTACTTACAGGTGAAGCTTTGGCAAGTGGACCAAAAAATTTATCCAATGTATATAAATATCTCACGTTGTCTTTAGCTTCATTGGCAGCAATTGTTATATTACCATCCTGAAGGGAGGAAAAAAAGAAATAGAATTAGTATTGTTAAAATTTACTGAACAGGTTCTTGCTCTTTTACAGTGCATGCTACCACAAGACCATGATTCCATCTTGCAAACATCTTCTCACAGAAGTTCTCTCAAATAAGCCATTTCTTCTTTACACAAGAAATAACTGCTTTTACATGTGAAAATTGGTAAGATCTACCTGGCAATCAGCAACATTTTGGATGTGATTTAGAGAACTGTACTTACACCCCCAAAGTTTTTCCTTCCTGATGAAAGTACAATAGTGTGGTTTTGATAATCCAACTTATATTTTAGAATGGTTTTAGCATGGTACCCATTCTACCCATTAGACAAGACCCCTAAAATGTACCAGGGTCGTTCCCATCATTTTTTAATAAACATTTGTTAGGGGAAAATATGTTCACAACTAATGCCTCTATATCCTTCTGTTCATGACAGGTGGAACTATCCAGTACTTAGGAGGCAATTCCATATGAAGAAAGAAATCTAGTTCATCATCCTTGGCTCATCACTCAGTAAGGTGACAGTTTTCCGGGTCTATTGTCAAAACAGTAGAATACCTTCTCAAGTGCTAGAAGATCTACATTCTGGTGTTTTGAGGGGGAGTCTGGCTGTATATGGTCTACAGCTTATTTTCTGGCTTGCCTACAATTTTGACTGGTAAGTTTACATTACAGATATCCATTTATCTGAAGTAGCAGTTATGCTACAAAAAGCCAGCTGTCAATAATTCTAGAAGCAATATGATGAACTTTCAGACATCTCTACAGTTGGCCTGTAGAGGGTACAGCTGGAGAGAGATAGAAAAATGTTGTATTGCTGCATTGCTTTACTTTTGCACAACCATTCCACCCACGATGTTAATGAAAGACACATTACAGAAGCATTGACTTCTTCTCAAGTTATCTATTTAACTTCAGAATCATTGGTGTTATATGTTTCAACAAATGGATAATAAACCACAGTACAAAACCAGCATAAACACTCAAAACTATTTTTAGCATTGTGTTCAGTTCTGTGTGTATTACAAATACAGTACTGTAATCATTTAAAACTTTTATTAAGACATAATAATTACCAGCTCTTTCCACTGCTTTAATGTCTTTGATCTCGCTGCCTGAAGAATACTTATAATTTTCTTTACTCTTGAACTCTTGATCTCATCTAAAAGGCTTTGAAGAAAGAAATATATTTAATACTCTCTTTGGAATGAAAGTTTACATTTATTTTTAAAAAGCTTTTTTTTCAGACTCTGTGAGAAATAATGCAGGGATTTAACCTGTTAAATGATGACATTCTTGCCTTCCAGTGTTCTAGCTCTGCAGATGGACCAATGTCATCAGCTTCTCTTCTCATTTGTTCACTCTCCACTAAAACTTGTCTGATCTGTTTGATCCAAATCATGACCACTTCTTCAAGTTTCTCAGTGACCTCTGGTTTACTGCCTTCAAAATCATAGAATGGGACAGTCTCATAAATACCAAGAAATAAATACAGATTTTTAACTAAAGTGAAATGTCCTTTTCAAGCATGAACTGAGACTCTGTGTAAGTGGAATATATTCAAATCACTGACCAACAACAGGAAAAGATTAAGACTGTAACAACAAGATACACATGCATACAACTTGTATCTACCTACACTGAGTTCATAAGGAAAAAAAAATACAGTGATGTGGTTTTGGGAGAATCATGTTTCAGAGGTCCAAGAAATGCATTAACTACTATGTGTATCTTTTTCTGCTTGTATTTCCTAAGTAAAGGCTTATTTTACGTTTCTCTCTTTCTGCCAATGCAGCCTATTCCACACTAAAAGCATCATGTAATGGACACCATTATTAACAGTCACAAAAACTCCCTAAAATTTATAAGTCAGCACACCTTTTAGATTGCCCTAACAGCTGAAAGAGTCCAGTTCACTTGGTGCATTACATTTAGGACTTGTGAAGCTTGTACTACTAAATGAATCTAAAGAACTTGTCCAGCTATATAACATTATTGCCTTATCTTAAGAGTCACTAGTTCTTCTGTGGAAGCTGTCCTGCCATAGGCTCATGTAGGGTTGAGAGGGATTGCAGAAGTATTGACTGGTTTGGCATTATTTCATTCTGAAAATCCATGTGGTGATAAGAAACGGTGGAAAGCTACTGTTCAAAGAGATATAACTACTCTTTTTCTTACATGTACATATATGTATATATATAAATTTTTATAAATACATCTTGTTTTGACTCACAGCCCTCAGAGCCAGACTTAATATTGGATAGGATTTCCCCGGTATCAAAGAAAGTGAAGAGTATACACACTAGTAGATGGCTTCACGCAGCAATTACTTGGCCAGCAAACTAGGAGGAACACGGGCCACTGCATACATGGTATGTCAAGGAACTACCTAATCCTTTAAGATCTATGAATTAAAGGATGGGCAAATGATTGATGATTTTATGACTAGACAGTCAGAAACCTGGCAAGAGTAAGCAGAAAAATGTATATAGCTCAGGAAAGATGAATTAATTCTTCAAAGTAAATTTTTACTAATGACATAGCATTTATTTTATAAACAGCATCATTGTGTTTGCTTTGCCATAGGAATTACTCACCTGCAGTTATGTAGTCAGATGGGTTCTGTAAGTTGCTGACATAAATATCAACATCCACTTTTGTGAGCTGAATTTTATCTTCTATATTCTGCCTTGATGATGACAAAGTACCCACAAATTTATCCACTGAATACAGAAAGTCTTGTATCTGGCTGTTCTTCAAGCCTTCTTTCACAGCTCCCCAGTTCTGATTATTTTATAATTTATGCCAAAAAAAAAAAAAAAAGGTAAAACGAGGGTCACACTTTCTTTTGTTTTTGGAACACAAAAGATATCTTATTTTTCATCAGAAAGGTGTTAGTGCATAAAGATTTATCAGTATGCCCTTTAAAATACACTCATCTGTACTATAACATAAATACTCTAAAGTGTGCATTGATTTAATTATTCTGTTGGACAAGAAAAGACAAACAAGCAAGAGGCTCTCAAGAAATAAAAACGTCTCCCTGCTCTCACTGTCTTCACACTGAATTGTTGTCTTTTTTTTCAGTCTGATTTGGCTCTCTCTGAACAGAGAAGACACATTCTAATCTCTCTTCCTGCTCCTGGATGAGAGAAAATGGTAGCATACGGTAACAGCGTACGATGCCATCATTCTTAGACACTGAGCTTCATTATACTTCCTACCTCTGAACATGTGCTTCTGGAGGCAACAGAACCAATTGTGATGCTTTGTGAGTGCCACAGAACAAAGACAACTCAAAGAAGCTGGATACTCTGGCTGTGATACAGTGCTTGCTGTCCACGCTCTACAATAAAATCATGGACTGATCCCTTGTGCTGCCAGAAAGACTTGACACTTCCTTCAATCCAGGCTTAATCTAGTTTTAATTAAGTTATCACAGTTTTATCTTAGTATGGCTGCTATGCTATGTTCTCCTTTGTCATGAACATTACATGTGGTGCTATTGCTTGAAAATAAACAATAACTATATGAATTTCAAACACTTATATACAAATTGCATGAATGCCATAAAGGCCTATATTAGACTTGTATCTTTTTGTACCCTGTTTTATGTTCAACTGATGCACAAACAGGACTGCAGTAGCTACTTGCCTTAATTCCACATGTTCTTGAGAAAAAAGACTAGCTATTTGATTACCTGTTGGGATTTAAGTGCTGGTATCATGATTTGGGACAAGAAAAATTCCAGGCCCTGAAGGATATTTCCTTTAGTACAATCAAATATGCCAAAATTCACCTCCTTCGGGAAGAAACAAAAATTAGCAGAGTGCACATAAACTTCTGCAACTTTATACTATTTGAGTGAAATTCAGACATGTGGCGGACATATATACAGTCCATAACTACGTAGGTTCCATGAGGATATTGCCCCCCAGCTACTTAATTTGGATTGGACATAGACTAAAATTCAACTGGAAATTCCAAGACTTGCCCTTGAGTTTGAGTCACCAGAAAACTCAGTCCCATATTGTAGCAACACTCCAGCAACCAATTAAAATTAACCATTCAACATCAATGCACTAATTAATCTTCAGACAATTATATGTCTATATTTCTCTTTTACAGGAACACCTTCCATCTATCATAAATGCCTAAAAAAAGAACAAATGTATCAGGCAAGAAATGCCTCTCAGTTTCACAGTTCTCTCCAGTTCATTGCTAATGAACTTATGCTTAGGAAGCACTTCCTTACCGAGAGGGTGGTCAAACACTGGAACGGGCTTCCTAGAGAGGTGGTCGATGCCCCAAGCCTGTCAGTGTTTAAGAGGTATTTGGACAATGCCCTCAACAACATGCTTTAACTTGGTCAGCCCTGAATTGGTCAGGCAGTTGGACTAGATGACTGTTGTAGGTCCCTTCCAGCTGAAATAGTCAATTCTAGGCTATTCTAGTTAATGTGAAGCAAGAAGCAGTGAATTGCTGAAGCAGGGGACAGGAAGAGACAGCACTGGTGAGTGAAATTTTACTGCTGAACATAACGCATAAATTGGAAGAAGTGAGGGATTGTAACTTTTCCCAGCATTATCTGCTTATGGACTGGTTGGTTTTTCTGCTACTGGCATTTTGCTTACAAATGTATACATCCTGAACATGGGCCATGTGCTTTCTATGACCCATACTGGCTAGCCGTTTCGGTCATGTCTCTTGTTAGCAGAGAGGGAGTCTCATTTAGAACTTCTGAATTGCACAAACATACACTGATTTTGCCTTTATCATAATGAATGCTTCACTGATATGGGGGAAAGCATACCGAGTTCTGCCCTGGAAGCTTCTACTCCCAACTTTTGCCTGTGCAAACACAGCAATTCCAGAGTGTTTTAGGAATGGCACCTACAAATTAACTTTTGTAGAGGCTTTGACATTCTTGGCTATCTTGATTACTGATTTCACTAACGTTTTTCTTGCTAGTTCCCCACTTGCGTGCAAAAGAAAAGCATTTAAGACATTTAGGTGTTATGCATGGGTGGAGTAATACATCCTAGAGGTATTACAGTATTATAATCCCACTAGAGTACAAGAGGGTAGAAAGCTCTTTCTGAAAAAGTGGACAAATTATGGATGACAATCAAGGCATCGTTCTGCTTGAAGAAGTGCTTACAAGGAAGACCAGGTTTCTTTGCATGTCTGAGCATGTTCCGCGGGAGGCAATGCCCACAAGGTTATTAACAAGGAAATGCTCCTAAACTACTTCCTTCTGCAAAAGGGTGCACTAACAAAATTGCAGAAGGAAAGGATGCAATGTAATGAAGAAGTGAACTGACCTTTATTTTTCCCCTTCAGATGCTTTTAACAATGCCAGTTTCTCCCATATGACAGTGTTTGCATTTGTGCAGGGAGGAGGAGACAGGGAAAATTCTTTCAAGACTTCTGCATCTCTAGGACAAGGTCGACATACAAGCTGATCCATCTCTTTCCGTAGGACACTGAAGATTCAGCTATTCCTCTTGAAAAACGGGGGCAAATCCATGTATTTCTAGGGAGTTCTCAGGTTCTCCTCCCAACTGTTCCTACACAGCTCTTTGGGATAAACCAAAATTTGCCAAACCAGTCTGAGCCAGAGCTCCAAGCCTCGTCAGTGTGAAGACTGGCTCACTGAAAACTAGGGCTTGTTTTACCTTCTGTAGCATCTAAAAATATTGCCTCACATAAGGAATGAAGTTTGATGACAGCTACATGACAGTCCCTGCCAAAAGAAGGTGATCACAAGACAGCCACAGAGAGAAGGGACCAAGGCAGCTAACTGAAGAGTTTGGACAACCATTCTGACAGGTACCCAACTGAAGGAGCACAGCAGGACTGAGAGGGCATGAGAAGAGGAAGCCTAGAAATTACTTCTACACCCCTGGATGACGTATTTGTAAAAATATTGTTATAAAGCAAGTGACTGACAGAAACCTAAGTACTAATTTCCATGACTGTAGCTGGAGAACAAACTTACTACAGCTTTGGCCTGGTCAGATGGAACACATCAACCTATTAGTGACTAATAAGGACAAAATCTGTACAGCGTAAAAATGAGTTGCATCAGTATCTTTAAGAATATGATTTCAGGTTTATTACATTTTTTCTGTAATGTCTATTCTTAGATGTTAGTGTCTGGATGGTCTTCTATTGCAAGTATTTCCCAAGAACATGAGCATCTCTGAAAGTCAGAAAAGGCTGTTACAGTACTTTTCTCATACACTACTAAAGCTATTAGTGGGAGGAAAACCTTACTCTAGTTAGTTTCAAGTATGATCTTTATTTTAAAAGTTTAAAAGATACAGTTATTTAAGTAAGTGCAGCATTTCCATAATTTAGGCTCATTACTTAAAAGAAAATCTCCTGGTTTAGGTCATCATTCCCTATTGCCATTAAAAGTTATATTTTAATGACTGATTAATAATGAATTTTTCTTAATTAAATTCTTGTTTTTAATAATATTGCAGTAGCTAATTTCCAAATCATTAGAACATTACTTTATCATACTTACTCAAATGAAAAAGAACTTCCGTTAAACACAGAACTAGACATTTTCATGAAAGCACTCCCAACTTCTTTTTCTGACTCCAGTTGCATGAATAAAGGTCTAAGAAAATATTAAGTACACTGCAAACACTGCATGATTTTGGTCTTACCTGGGAAACATTTGATGCAGTTATAACTTTATCTGATGTCCTTAGGAAAAATGCACAAGTTCCTGTAAAGTCCTGTAAAAAGGACAAAATGCCTACAGTTAAAAAGAATACACACGTACAGTAAAAGTAATTTACTTAAGAACCTAAAAATGTGCTGAAAACAAAATTGTAAAAAAATAATTACTCAAAAAGGCAGTGAACTGTTTGTAGGATATTTGAAAATCTGTCCCTCTCAAATCAAATACTGTTTTTTCTCCACCTGACATAAGAATGTCAAAAATGCCCTTCTGGGCAGACCAGTCCAGTATTGCATCTCTACAAAGAAAATGCAGTTCAGGAAGAGCTTGTGGACTAGGCTGCTTCTGGGCTCCATTCCTCTTGTATTCCCTGACCACCTGCAACTGTTGTATGAGAGCTGTTAGATGACATATACCTGTCTAGTCATTTTAGTACCCATTTATGGACCTATCCATGAGATTGTCTAATCCCTTTCTGAATCTGCCAACTTAAAGTCACTGAAAAAAACTAAAGATATCCTCAGCTTTCAAACATTTAAACTACTTTTCATAGATATTTAGGCCAGAATGGATCATCTTAGAATGACATTTATTTCATTTTTTAAAAAGGGAACTCAAAGATTACTAAAAACTTCTGATCCAAATACTGTTTAACAGGTATTTTCATCTTTTTGATGGACCGAAGTAATGTAGAAGTTTCAAATCAGTACTGCAACAATGCTTATTTTTAATCTATTAATAATTCAACAATAACAAATTTGAAAAGCCATTCCAATTGGTCCAACTGGCAGAGGAATGAACCTCACTTCTTCTCTGAAAGCAAGAAAGAATTCTTCAGCTATGTCTTTTCTAACATAACAATGTTAATATAAGCTCATTGAGGCAAAAAAAAAGACATCACCATGCCTTATTCAAAGAAAATTGTATATGGTACTGGATTCCCCCCCAAAAGAGATGGAAAGAAAGAAAATTAAGCAGAAATCTTAATGACTACTCTGAATACACTGCTGAATAATACTTAGACATTACAGCGAGGAGGTTATAAGAATTTGAATGGAATAAAGGAATTATTAAAGATATTTTTGGAGTAATGTGCAGTATTATTATATGAAAGGAAATAAAAAAACACTGAAGAACTGCACTTTTAAACTAGAAGCGCACAAGCACTGGAAAATACTTAACATGCAGTCATTAACAAAAATGTTAGGATCTGCAATGTTTTAACAAGGGTTTATTTGACCTGCTCTCCTCTCAGATAGGCAAATACATTAATCACTACTTCTTTACTGGAGAATTCCAACCTCAGCTCAAGAAATGTTGGGAGATCTTGCATTATGAGAACGTGGACTAAGTACTTAAGTATCTATCCAAGAATTACAAAAAGCTGTTTAACACTGCACAACTGTTATGGTTTTTTTTCAATATTTTCCTTTTCAAATGTCATCTAATGAATTTTTCAACCATACCTCAGTAGAACCCATGGTAATAAATAACTTCTTCTGAAGCAAACTGTTCGTTGACCCATCTGACCTCAATGATGCATTCGACTTTTGCTAGCAATTAAATTGTAAATAAGAGGTTAATAAAATAAGAACTATTAACATACAAATACCTCATCCTATTTGAATTTGTGAATTATAACTAAGCTCATTCTGAATCGATTAGTAATTCCCAGACAGAAATCGTGAGGTTGGCTTTATCTGGAGAATAAGCTTTGCATAAATCTCACAATCCCCAGTAAACAGTTTCATAGCCCTGTTTTTTCAGAAAAAAACTCAAAGAAGAAGGGGAAAAAAATCTCTGAAAATATAATGAAATTAAATCTAAAGTGTTTCCTAGAGCAACTTCCTCCATGGAAACAAACTGGATGTCTCGCAGAAAGTCATGTGCCTGGTCTGCAAAGTCATAATGTAATTGTGAGTGGGACTCACAAGCAACACTTGTCAGCTAGAGCCTGCCAACAATGCAAAGAAATTTAGTTTTCTGCCCATGCCTTTAACCATACATCACTCTGCAAAACTTTCTTTCTGAGAAGCCTTGCTGTCACTAGTCCCTCTCCACTGAGATGTATCTACAACTTCTTCTCAAGACTAATAAAGACCTGCTTCCCTCTAATTTTCTGTCACTCACTTTGAAAAATAATCTGTTGAAAGTTGAAAGAATGTAACAGAAAATAATGTGGAAGAAGCCTGCAGGTGTATTTCTCTTTCAAGTTGAGGAGAGACCTCTTCCTAAAAAGTCAAATGTTCAGCTCCTGCTAGACTAAATGTGTGATGCATGATACACACTGGTGTCTCTCCACTTCTACCCAAAATCAGCATCTTCTAACCTGTATGCATGTCTCAAGTGAATATCATGCACCCAAGCTGGTGAAAAACAGAGATGAGCAGCACTGAATAAAGGATCTTTGACAAATCTTGGAAAGAACGTGCCTACTAGGTCAGGCCAACAGTCTGCCCTGGCCAGTATTTTGTCTCCAAGAATGGCTAAAAATGGATAAGAACAGGGCAATCATGTATGATACTGCCCCTGAGTAATCTCCAATTCTCCAATATGTTTGAAACCAAACTGTTGACAGAACAGTCAATGCAATGAGATCTCAACTCATCCAAATGGGGTGGAAGATGCTGGAGATGGCATTCATACTTTCCATCAGAAACATTTCTTTTTATGCTGTGTTGCTTTTGCAGCAAAATTTTCATAAATTCGTATTTTAATGTTTCAAAAGACCAAAATAAAACAAAAGTAAATGCAGAAATGAAACGTTTCACTTAATCCAAGCTGGGCATTTATTTCTGGCTTGTCAGTTAAGGAAAACAATTTCAAGATTTTTAGTTTCATCTTGATTTAAGTCAGAGAACAACATGTTCATTCCAGAAATGTGCACGCACAGTCCCAAGGAAAGGAAAAACTGATTAAACTGTTTTGACAGCTGAGCTGATCCTGTGCTTTGCAGTCTCTAAGCAATTCCAGTAACACTCAAAAGCTCTTTTAACTTATCTAGGTTATAATGAATCTGTAATTCATTCTTGCACTTAACTGATGATCAAGTATTATCAATCAGTTTTTCTCCCCAACAAGCTTAAAATACCACCACATGGTGAGTTCGCTCACCCTAACGTGGCTCCTCAGCGGCATAACCTGAAAGGACTGAGGAAGGATTTCTGCAGTTCAGGAAGCCCACAACAGTCATGTTAGGCAATTTCAAGGTCACTTGGCACCTTCTATTATCACACACCCAGTGGAAGCTGAACAAATGATTTTGCTTTTTATAAAGAGGCTTCTCCTTCTCAGAACTGAAAGGGAGAGAAATAAATCTTGGGGGGACCACAACTACCTTATTTCTAGTTATAGTTTTCCAAGCTTAAGATTATTTTCCATGGAATAGGACAGACCTGAACATGAAGCTACCTTAACTTAGAAAGAAATTGCATCATTTTTCACTCTCTTGAATCAGTGCTTTGTCCATAGTGGGGTGGTGCAATTCAAACCAAAAGGAAAAAACAAAATGGTTCTCCTACAGACAGTTCCCCCACTCCTCTAATACTTATGTTAGCTAATCTAGTATTTTTAAACTCTGAATACTGTGAACACTTTGCCTCAATTATCTTTATCAATTCTGAAGTCTGGATTTGTACTTTACTTGGCCATTTTTAAGTTTCCTTTTGTGAAATCAAGAACAGTATCAAACCATGCCATAGAGCATTCTCCTGTTTTCATGTAAGCCAAGATGGCAGTATCTAAACAATGAGCTCTAAGTTCTTTCCACGTTGGCATACATAGCAAAAAAAATCTCTGTTAAGATTTTCTGAATTTTGCAAGACTCATGATTTTTTAAAAAAATGCAACTTTGCTTTTGCAAAAGTAATAACAGAAACATACCTGAAATACATCTTGGTAAAAGAAGAGCAACTTTTTAAGTCCACTAGGGGCAAAGAACTGTTCTATAAGTTGGAACTAAAAATAAAATTATAATTGCAGTTAATTGTGAAGTAATTTTAAAAGACTGGAAATTTTCAAAATATATTTAATTATAATAATTTAATTAATATTTACCTTGTCATCAGAAATAATGGCCTCCTCCACTTGCTGCTCACTTAAGCCTATCCCATCTGCTAATCTTGATACCAAATACTTGTGTCTTTCATCTATCTGAGCTTTTCTCTCCTCTTTGGCGACTCTGGCTTGCTTGGCTAGTTCTTTCCTAGTTTCACTGGAAAGTACTATACTTTTCTTACCAGTTGTCTAGAAAATAAAAGTTTGTTACAGACAGATTCTTTTTTCTCACTTAAGGATTGTATTTTATATTGTTGATCTTCAAGCTGATTTTGTAAACTACTTCAAGCAGTAACATAAAAAATTACATCTAAGGAATGCAGAGGGAAAAGATCAGTAATAATTAACTTGTTAGGTCAGAATTATTTTTCAGTATAAAGCTGCTACAATGGAAACCTCAGATTGGAAACTTCAGATCAGGACCTCTGAATCAGATGTGGATCCAGGCTAAGGTCACAATACAAATTTAGCAGTATAAAGCCTCTAATTCAAAACTCAGCTTTGTAAATCCAGCTTCCAAACTTCTATATGTCCATATTCCAGATCTGGGACCAGACCTATCTCTGCCAGCATTTTAGTATATAGTATCAAGTTATTACCTCAAAGGAAATAAATAAACCAAATCCACTATAAAATCAGTCACCACTGGAACAAATATATAACTGACATTTAATACAGAGGTCACATAAAGGTAGTAGCAGAATGATAAAGAAGGAAATTTATGTAGACAAAGGATTTTTTTTAAATCTTCATAACAGTGTGAACAAGATGGAAAATAGATATGGTGAATAAAATTTTTAAGACAACAGATAATCTTCAGAAGCTATACAGAAAACTAAAGATTTGGGTAAAAAAGTCACCAGAGTGAGCATTTCCTGCTACACACAGTTGCCACTGACATGAATATCTGGAATCTGGGGATGTCTGGAGTGTCTCTGTATCTCACAATTTTTATTCGAGAGAAAGAAAGATAAATTACATCATCTTCCCAGTACTCTAAACTAGGAATTGTAATTGATCAATCCTGATTTACTCTTGGATTAAAAAACCAACAAGCTGGCCAACATCTACCTTTGCCTCCTACCATTTCATCTTACCAGAGACTCTGAATGGATGTTTTACACCACTCCTGTCTCTACCTGCATCTCTTTAAGACCAGGAGACACCAAGAATGCCTGAACACCTGTAGTTGTTGGTCAGTACCATTCTGATGTCTCTAAAAGCTACATGTTTTCTGATTTACCATTCATTCTTCTCCCATGTAGGTCCCAACTCATCTATGTCAGTCCTTCATCATCTCTGGCTTCCATGCCAACAGCTGGACCCCTTGTTTTGCATATGCCTTCCCTGATGCAGCATGACCTTATCAAGTATTCTTAACCAATATTAATTTTCATCTGGGCAAAGGAAGGGGATTAACCAGTGGATGATCAAAAAAAACCAATCCCAAAACCAAAATCCCAGCAACACACATTGTAAGCACAAAAAGTAAATGGCCTAACACTGTATACACTTTTGAGTGGCTCGCTGTTCTTTTTCCTTGTAATTAAGAGAGACTGAAGGAATTCAGCACCCTCCAGTATTAGGCCAAACTTCTGTCAATGAAGACTTCTAGAATAATCTATACAGAATAAAATTTAACAGACAAAAGGTAGCTGAGTAACCACCTATTTTAACATGAAAACACTTGCCGGAAGAACAGCAGTCAAAGGTGATCCAGTCACAGCAGATCCTAGCTCAGTGCTCTTCGTCTTCAGGTCCCCTCCACATCTACGATGCTTACTTTCTGTGTCTAGTTAAAAGAAGTGACAAGCTCTAATTATTCAGGTATATGCACAACAAATGCATTTACAAGACCTTCTGTGTTGTGTCTTAATATCTGCTGGCTAACCTCTTCTCAGGCTGGGGAAAATGAGACATGTAGGGAACATTAGAACACCTGTTCCTCAGAAAAAACCCTTAGAAGACATTAGGGGAAAAGATGTCTTATAATAGCTTTTCTTTCAAGTTCAATTGCAAACAATCCCTACTGATAGCAGCAGAGGTAAGAAAAAGCAATTTAAGGTACTAGCTTGAAGAAATCTGTTCTGGAAAAAATAGAGACTCTGAAATATTGTCACTTTTCATACTTGCTATTGTCACCCAGTTATTCCTCTTCTGTTACTTCTTTATCTAAATTCTGATTGTCAGTGTCGTGGTTTAACCCCAGCCAGCAACTAAGCACCACACAGCTGCTCGCTCACTCTCCCCCCACAGTGGGATGGGGACAGAATAAAAAAAAAGTAAAACTCGTGGGTTGAGATAAAGACAGTTTAATAGGACAGCAAAGGAAGAAAATAATACTAATGGTAATGATAAAATTACAATAATAATAATAAAAGAATTAGAATATACAAAACAAGTGGTGCACAATGCAACTGCTCACCAATCACTGACCAATGCCCAGTTAGTTCCCGAGCAGTGACCTGCCCCTCCCGGCCAACTCCCCCCAGTTTATATACTGGGCATGATGTCACATGGTATGGAATACCCCTCTGGCCAGTTTGGGTCAGCTGTCCTGGCTGTGTCGCCTCCCGACCTGTTGTGCCCCTCCAGCCTTCTTGCTGGCTGGGCATGAGAAGCTGAAAAATCCTTGCCTTAGTCTAAACACTGCTTAGCAACAACTGAAAACATCAGTGTGTTATCAACATTCTTCTCATCCTAAATCCAAAACACACCACTATACCAGCTACTAGGAGGAAAATTAACTTTATTTCAGCCGAAACCAGGACAGTCAGTCTCAGGCATTTCTGACAAACTTGCTACTTGCAGAGACTTGCAAGACAACTTGAGCATATGGGATATCTGCAGAATAAAGATTGCTAATATTTGCAGTAAAAACAGGACATATATCATTAGAGTGTGTGACTATCTTCTGTTGATTGTTTAAGCCTCCTGAAGAGCTTTTGAAGCCCTTTATTTAATAAAAAATTTATTCCATGTCTTTGTTTTTCCTAGAAATTAGGATTTGAATATTTTTAGAGTCATTTAAAGCAACAAATAAGAGTATTTATGTTTTCCTGATACTAAGCACAATAACTTATCTCCAGCCAGCCACCATTTCTCTTTTAAAAATTTTAATTACAAAGCACTCCTAAATATCACTTTATCTCTCCTTAACAGAAATACTGGTTTAGTTAGCTTCAAAAAGATAATTATTTGAAAGCACTGAACAATGCTATTTGTAATTGTTACAGCTTGCTTTTAGCCCAAGAAAAAGCCACCATTTTATTTCTCAGAAGATGATATTTAGGTCCCATCCTTGGCAGCAAATCAGATCCTCAGTGGAGCATGCAGTAGTGCTAATGAGCGGCTCACTAAACTTTCAGGAACTACCATTTAATTTATTCTAAATAAATGATGAGATTGTGACTAAAATTAATATTCCAGTAGCACTGATTTCCTTATAAATTGTGCCTCTTTTCCCCTGACTATAATGTATTATTCACAGAATCATAAAATGGTTTTTGGAAGGGAACTCTGGAGGTCACCTGGTCTTAACCCCCTGCTCAAGCAGGGCCACTTAGAGCTGGTTGCCCAGGACCATGTCCAGACAGTTTTTGAATACCTCCAAGGATGGAGACTCCACAACCTCTCTGGCAAACCTGTGCCAGTGCTCAGTCACTCTCAGAGTGAAAAAGTGTTTCCTGATATTCAGAGGGAACCTCCTATGTTTTAGTTTGTGCCCATTTCCTCTTGTCCTTTCACTGAGCTCCACTGAAAAGAGCCTGGCTCCATCTTCTTTACACCCTCCCTTCAGGTATTTACACATGCTAATGAGATTCCCTTGAGCCTTCTCTTCTCCAGGCTAAACAATTCCAGCTTTCTCAGCCTTTCCTCATAGGAGAGATGCTCTGGTGCCTTCATCATCTGCATGGCCCTTCTCACATCCATATCTCTTGTACTGGGAAGCCCAGAACTGGACACAGCACTCCAGGCACGGCCCTACTGGTGCTGAGTGGAGAGGGTGGATCGTGTCCTTCAGCCTGCTGGCAACACTCCTCCTCATGCAGCCCAGGATACCCTTGGCCTTCTTGGCCACAAGGGCCCATTGCTGGCTCGTCTTCAACTTGGTGTCCACCCAGGTCCTTCTCTGCCAAGCTGCTTTCCAGCTGCTCAGCCCCCAGCATGTACTGGTACCTGGGCTTGTTCCTCCCCAGGTGCGGGACTTCGCACTTCACCTCGTTGAACTGCATGAAGTTCCCATCAGCCCAACTGCCCAGCCTGTCGAGGTCCCTCTGGATGGCAGCACGACCCTCTGGTGTATTGACCACCCCTCAGCAAACTTGCCAAGGGTACGCTCTGCCCCAACATCCAGATCATTAGTGAAAATGCTAAACAGGACTGGACCCAGTCTTCACTCCTGGGGTACACCAGTAGCTACTGGCCTCCAACTGGACTTTGTGCCACTAATCACCACCCTCTGGGCTTGTCTGTTCAATCAGTTTTCAATCCACCTCCCTGTCTGCTCAGCCAGCCCACGCTTCATTAGCTTCTCTATGAGGATCTTACAGGATTGAAGGGTAAATTCAAACTGTAACTGCTCAACTGTGGTAATTTGTGACCCAGGAACGATCTGGCTTGGAGAGCAAGAAGGCCCAACTGCAGAAGGGGTTAAGCTGGCTGGAAGCAGGAATGCCAGAGACAGAACAATGCCCTGTAAGGGAGTGTAGTTTCCCTTGGTGATGAGATAAGAAACAGCCACAGCATTGTCTTGTAGCCACCCTGCAATGTGGGTCAGGGTCTATCTTTGGGCAGCAGAGCTGCTGCTGGGGGATGGACCCAAGGCTGGGCTGAGGCATTCCAGGCTGATGCTCACAGGACTGGTGCCAGTGCAAGTGTATATAAGGAATCTTCTGGTGGAGTACCTTTGCAGAATTCTTACAGAACCAGTTACAGCAGCAGGGCTGTCCAATGCATTGTTCATTAATTTATTTATTTTTTTTATTTCAGTACAAATGTGTCTTTAATTCATCTCAAGGGGCACAGTAAAAAATGCCCAACAGGAGACTGTCAAAAGCCTTACTGAAGAAAAGGTAGACCATATTCACTGCACTCCCCTTACCTACCAAGCCAATCATCTCATTGCAAAAGGCAATGAGTTTGATCAGGCATTTCTTCCCTTGATGAATCCATGCTGACTACTCCCAGTCACCTCCTTGTCCTTCATGTGCCTGGAAGTGGTATCCAGGATTAGCTGCTCTATCACCTTCCCAGGGATTGAGATAAGGCTGACTAGCCTGTAGTTCCCTGGGTCCTCCTTCTCGCCCTTCTTGGAAACAGGAGTGACATTAACTTTCCTCCAGGCACCTCTCCCAGTTCCTGTGAACATTCAAAGATTATTGAGCGTGGCCTTGCAATGAGATCAGCCAGTTCCCTCCATGCTCTTGGGTGCATCCCATCAGGGCCCATGGTCTTACAAATGCACACTTCGCTTAAGTATTCCCTGACCTTGTGGAAGAGGATCAGGTTAGAAAGTACTGAAGCAAAGTGGGCATGTGTAAATCCATGGGCCATGATGGGATGCATCCGCGAGCACGGAGGGAGCTAGCTGATCTCATTGCGAGGCCACGCTCAATAATCTTTGAACTAATTATTCGATCTATTATCATTGTTAATATATTCCAGAAAAGAGATACCATACTATATGCCATACTACAGAGCATACCATACTATAGAGTACTACTCATTTTAATTCCAGAAAAACGGCTCTAATCATCTTACTATGATTCAACACTAGGAAATCTGCTAAGAGATCAGAGTTGCACAGTGCATGGCCCTATAAATCCATATAAATATATAAATATGCATTTGTTTATTTACATGTATGTATTTATTTATAAAGCTGAAAATTGCACATTGCAGTCCCTACACTGGCACATTCAGAATAGCACGTACCCACCCAGTATATATAAGTATGTTATAAACTTAAACACTCTACTTAGTATTTGGTTTCTCATTTTGTTCCTGGAATTTTTTTCCATACAAAGCCAACATGAAATACATATCATTATTTTCTCCCTTACCTTTTTTTATAGTAATGAGAGGTGGACAGAGATCAATGTTGGGTTTGGAAGAAAGTTGTGTTGCTCTCAGTCGTTCTGATTCCTGCTGTGCAGAGTGACCAGGAGGGGAACTAGGCTCGACTCTTCCCCCCAACTCAGTCTCACGTCCCACGGTCTCCTCCATCTCCATCACCACACAAAAATCAACCTAAATCAACAATGCATAAAATGACCACATAATGAAATGTTGTAAAAACCAACCACACCTTCAGTATTTTTATCCCTGTTTTAGCACCAAGATGATAGACTAGCAAGGAAAAGAAAAAAGTAAAATTCTCTACTTTTGGTTGCTAATTCAAAATGAGAAGATCTAAGCAGTTTACCAAATTATAAAAGCTCCTTAAAGGTTGCCCATTATCAAAACTTTATTTCTAATTGCATAACTCTCATTTCTGTCTGATCAGACTGCTGCAGGTGGGAACTCACGCATTGAGGGACAGGTTAAGCTCCTTCCTTCCTTCACGACAGCTGCAGGTCCCTCTGCAAAGCACTGGGCACAGAGTGCCGGCTGAGGCACTTGCTTAATCTCAGGCGGGTTTTTAAGCCTGCGGTCTGCCTGGGCACTTGGAGTTGCTGGCAGCTGCTATAGCAACCCCTACACAAACCCAGCTAACAACCCAGTCCCCAGGAGGCACCTCGTCCGTCCCCATTTCCTGCTGTATCCACCAACCCAGCGCTAATTTCATAACTATTTGTCTTTTTAAACGCACCATAGTTTTCCCTTACATATGAATTAAATCCTAAGCAAGCAGCTTCCCTGAGCCTCAGCATTTCTGACGTGCAGAGCCAGGGGAGGCCGCAGCAAGCTCCATCTCGGCAGCCACACCAGTCTCCTCAACACAGCCTTTCTCAGGACGGCCACAACCCGGGTTCTGGGCAAAGTGTGAAGAGAAGACACAGCTGAGACAACGGGCTGAACGAGGACCTTCCCTTCTCCTCTGCCAGGCAAAGCCACCTCCACATAGATCTGAGAGGTACTGCATGATTCGCAGCCTATCCACCTGCAGCACCTTTACTTCGCATGCTTCCTTTTCCCAGACGATACCCAACGTCCAAGCTTTCACTGCAGTAGGTTACCATTCAAAACCAAAGGCTTAACACCTCAAAGGACTTCTGCACTTTATTTTTTTTTTTAAACCGATCTCAGTGACCTTGAATCAGGCCCCAAAAGCACTGACAGTGCCCTCGACACTGAGAGACTGTAAAAAAACAACAAGAAGGGAGGAAGATGAGGAGGCGCCGCCGGTAGCGCCCCCCCACCCCCGCAGGGTGCAGAGGAGCCCGCTCTGAGGAGACCTGGGCGCTCCCGTCGCTCCCACCATTCCCGTCGCACCCAACAACGCGTACACGCACACAGCCGCCTCGCCCCCGGGACGAAGCTCCTCAGGGAGAGCCGGCAGCGGTGCTCCGCGGCCACTAAGGCAGCCTGAGCCGCTAAGAAGCGGCTGAAAACCGCTTTTTCGGTTACCGGGCGCCTCATCCCCCCCCCCCCCCCCTCCATTTCCCGGTGCCGCGCAGGCGCAGCCCGCTCCTGCCAACAGGTGAGGGCGCCTAGCCCGCATGCGCGCCGGCCGACGGCGGGGAGGAGACGGCTTCGCTGATGCGCCTGCGCGGCCGGCGGTGCGCCGCTGTGTGGGCCCGGCGCCTGCGCACTGGCGGACTGTCAGTCCCTCGCCGCGGGGCGGGTTGCAGCCGGTAAGTGGCAGCTGCGGCTCCTTCGGCCCCCGCCGCTGGCCCCGCGCCGGGGCGGGGGTGGGGTATGTGCCGTGCCCCGGCCGGTGAGCGCCGCTTTGCCGGTTCCTTGCCGGGACTGTCGCTGTCTGTAGCGATCCGGGTCTGGTAACGGGAAGCGGAGTGGAGACGGGAGAGGCCGGGCAGGGCCGGGCCAGGCCGGGGAGCCCCCTCGAGATGGCGAGGCCGAAGAAGGGGGTGCTGAGGGCTCCTCCGGCGCCTCCGCCGAGGCTGAAGGCGCTCGGCGTGGCGGGGCCGCAAGCCTCGCTTGCGTGCCCGGGGACAGGTCTCCGGCCTTTGCCCGGCAGGGACGGGCACCTGCGTCGGTGTCAATAATTCGAGGGGAGCCACCTCCGTCGGGGAGGGCGGCCGGGCGGAGCCGGGGCTGCCGGCCGGGGGCTGCCGCAGCTTCCTCCGAGCTTTGTTCGGAGGGGTTGTGCCCCAAACTTGGGCTGTCGTCGCCCGCCTCTGGCCCAGAAGCTCGTTTTTGGAGGGGGGCGCGGAGCGTGTCGCTGCCGCTGGCTCGCTTCTCGGCTCCCGGCCGGGGCTTGAGTCCCGAGGATGAGGGTGTGCTTTGCAGCTGAAGCCTTTCCGAGACTGCTCGGGACTTTCTTTTGTTCACTTCTCCCAGTACTTTGCTCTGAAGATGTTTGTGGGTTTGGCTCGTAGCCTCTGTGTAAGGTTGGCGTGGTTTCTTAAAGTTTGCCCTTCCTTTTGAATGGTTAGTAGTTGTGCAACGGCCTGTCTACCTCAGCAAGTTAGCGCGTAATCGGTTAGGGCATTGAGGTATTCTGACTACTAACTTTGTTCGTGAGGTCTGCTTAATGTGCTTGGGTAGTGGCTGTGTGGGTTAAAGCTGTCGTAACTCTGTTGGTTGTATTCAGAGTTGTTAATAAAGGCAGTAATTCAGCATAAAGCTGCCTACCGCAGATAGATTTCTGTAGTAAATTCATATTTAGAAATAACAATTTTTTTTAGAAATTGCAGATACAGTCCTGATAGCTTGGAAGTGGCTTGGACTAAACAAAACAGGAGTATTCATTCAGAAGTATGAGTGGTAGCAATAGATCCTAAACCTTGAGATGTAGAGTAGGAAGTCAAACATTTGAGCTAAATGGGCCATTAATAGAGAAGTGATGGGTATGGTTTCACAGCTGAGGAGGTAAAGTAGAACATGAGTTTACACTGTAGAAATAATTATGGAATAAGTGCATATTTATGCATGTAATTTTTAAAGATACGAGAGATACAGATCTTGAGGTATCAGACTTAGGGTCTTATGGACTAGCTCTTGGGCAAACCTTACCTGAAATCTTTTTTAACCCTGATAAGTTCTAAAATGACTAATTCTACTAATGCTGTACTGAGTCTGTCCGGGATGGAGTTAACTTTCTTCATAGCAGCCTGTACGGTGCTGTGTTTTGGATTTATGGCTAAAACAGTGTTGATAACACACCAGTGTTTTGGCTCTTGCTGAAGGGTGCTTGCACAGCGTCAAGGCTTTCTCTTTGTCCTACTCTGTCCTCCACTCCCCTTGAATAGGCTGGGGATGGGCAAGAGACTGAGAGAGAAGACAGCTGGGATGGCTGACCCAAACTGGCCAAAGGGAAATTGCCTACCACATAATGTCATGCTCACCAATAAAAGATGAGGCAGAGGAAGAAGAAGGGGGGTTTTTGGCTTCCAGGGTGGCCGTTGTTCAGAGACTGTCTGGAGCATTAATTTGCCTGTGGGAGGTTGTGAGCAATTTCCTTTGCTTCACTTGTTTTTGGGTGGGGTTTTTTTTTGGTTGAGGGGGTGGGAGGTGTTTCCACTTTCCTTCACCTATCAAACTGTCTTTCTCTCGACCCATGAGTTTTCTCACTTTTGCTCTTCCAGTTCTGTGCACTTGGCACAGTTCTTCATCAGATCACTGTTCTGTTGAGATTAAGTGATGTGCTGGATATAGGAATGCAGACTGCTTTGACAGTCGATATCTACTTTGAAGGAGTAATATGGATATGAGGGAGTATAATCTGTAGTTGTGGCAGCAGAACCTAAAATGTTCTGTTTTATTACAAGACTAAAGACATAAAATGTTGGAAAGAATTTGGAAGGAATGAGGGAGTCCAGATGTGTTCCTTGGAGTTCTGTGGACACCATGTTCTTGTATCTTCAGTGACTGGGATCCTCCCTGCTTTCTGTTAGTAGCTAGTGAAGCTTGAGAGAACAGGTCTGATTTGATGGCCAGCAAATTTTATCTTTTTTGCATACTGGTTTGCATGCATATCTTGACTTCACTAGAAGTTCTGCTGGAGACCTAGATGAAATACTTGATTAATTTTTCCCTGCATACCTACACCTCTGATGTACTGATACTGTAAGAAGAACTGAATATGAGAGTAGGAAATAAAAAAATCATCCATTGGAAGTTTGAATGGAAGTGCTTTGTAGTTAAGTCTCTGGATTTAGAGCTTCCACAGCTATGTTTCTCTCCACTTCTGGTAGCAAATTTGACCTGTTGCTGCAGGGGGACTATAGTTCTCTCAGCTCCACCAGATTCTAGTTCAGGAAGAGTTAGGACTGTTGGTTGGACAATATTCCTTTATGTTTGTCTCATTGCCCTTTTAGTAGGCAAACCTACTCTAGGATTAGATAGAATCTGTCTTTTAAATGAAGATTGGCTGTTCTTTTGTTGTTGTTGTTGTTGTTTTGGTTTGGGTTTGGTTTTTTTTTATGCAAACTTACAGAGAGCAAGGTAAATGCAAAAACAGTAACCAAAGAACATTTCATGTAAACTAATGAAACAGAGTTAAGTGACTTTAAATGCAATTCTTGTAGAATTCTGATTACTACTCTTTATAATGCAGTCTGATGATGCTTCTGTCAAGTTGCACTGTTTATGGCCAAAGTTAGTTCTCCAGTTGTTAACTTTGAAATGATACATAGCCATCAAATGAAAAAATATTTTCTAAAAATGTTCTATTTCTTTTCAGTACTGTTAAATTATGAAGGCATTTTGAGGTCCTAATCAACAATGGAGGAAACGGATAGGGAAGCAGTTGCAACAGCTGTTCAGAGAGTAGCAGGAATGCTTCAGCGTCCTGATCAGCTGGATAAAGTGGAGCAGTATCGCAGGAGGGAAGCTCGTAAGAAGGCTTCAGTAGAAGCTCGACTCAAGGTACAAAGTTCAATAAACCTGAGTGTCCATGGTGCAGCATGAATGTACCTCCTTTTTTTTGCATTCTGTTTTCTGATTCTACATTTTCATCCAGATAGTTTTAAACCACAGACTTTAATTTTTGCTCTGTGTCCAAAACAGAAACTTTGCATCCTGAAAGTAATGCAAACTAATGCTGCACATATTACTGAAATTTTATTCAAGGATTTCAAGTGTTCTTATGTTCTGTAACTTACACAGTTTATCCATGGACAGCTACCCTTGTACTGTGTAGCCTGTCAGCCAACAAACCTTTGTCTTAATGGTTGAATGCTGAACTTGTAACAAAAAGTTGATGATGGTGACTGAAAAAGATCAGTCAGTTTAGTCTCTGACTTTTACATGGGATTATGGAAGACAGTTAAAATCTATCACATTTTTGTCTGTTGCGGAAGTGTTCCCCATGATTTTTCCCCTCCTTCACATGTGTACATGTGAGTGCACGCACGCACATGGACACACACAGACTTAGCCTAAAATATGAGTGAGGTCATCCTGTGTTTAGTGTCTATGTGTTACTGAGTTCTGTGTTTTCTTCTTTCACTGGTACTCACTAGCCAACAGTTGTTTTAGACTACTGTATTAAGTAATTGGAGTAGAGCCTTATAACAGTGTTTTGGGAAATATTTTTGGGTTTACCAGATCAAAATGGCCGGTATACACTGTATCTAATCTTACATTTCAGAATAAGTTAGTTTATCTCACAACTATTTGATGGCTCCTTCTTTGTGGGGGTCTGCATGAAGTAGAAGAGAGCCTGCCTTCTTTCACAGTGAAAAAATCTGTTAGCAAATTACACATTAATTTTTGTCTGTAGCATGAAGCGTATAGTGGAGTCCATTAATAATGGATCAGCTGTTTAGTTACTGTGATCTGTTTATAATATATGAGCACAGTCATTTGCCTACTGGCTGCTTCTATATTCAGTGATGACTAAACATAACTATAAGTTCTGTAAATGCCTAAATCCACTTTATAGCTAATTTTCTTGTCATTTTCCTTAAGTTACCTTAACTTCAGTCATCTATAGATGGTCAGAAATACCTGTTCCAAAAAGAAGTACAACGCCCCTTAATCCATTCAGGATGCATTCCTGAAACAGGTGACGGTTAGTGATGGAATGGATAGCAAAGCAGTTTTTCCTGTAAGAATTACTATAATGGATGGGAGCACAGAGAGGACATAAGAAATGCTCTTGCTCTGTATTTAAATTGTGTATATGTCTGGTGTGGAAGATGGAGAGACAGGGTCATCAGGATCATCAGCCAGAGGAGTTGCTGACTTTTCAGGTTAGATCACTGTTGGAATACCTCAGCTGCTTCATCTATGTGAATGAACACATGGTAAATCTTTCAGTGTGGACATGTTGGTGCTTCTTTCTGACTGGATATGCTTTCATCTTTTTCATCATTTTCTTCAGATGAATCAAGATAATCAAGTCAAACAAGGGTGAAGAGTAGAAAACCAGGGTAATAGTTGTGGGTCACTTACAAGGATGAAGCCGCAGAGGTCTGGAATGGTGTTGTGCCCAAAAAACCAGCATCTCCTTCAGCTGGTTATCCTACTCCTCTCTCTATATCCTCTCCCAAATATTTAGTTATGTCCATTTCTTACATCCTTCTCTGCATTTCTTCCTGCGTTATATAAATTCTTACAGGAAAAACTGCTTTGAAATTTGTCAGACTCATCCGCTTCATGCGTGAGACTGATGGCAGTTAGTGAAACAGTATTTTTAAGCATCGGTAGCAGAACTCTGAAATGATGGGTGGATAAGCACCAGCTAGCACTGTAGGCTAGTACGTCTGGGCTCTGCAGTCCAAAATGTAGGCAAAGAGCTGCTTGGACTCTATTGCAGAGCCTGAAAAGTTATGAGCATTGACAGCCATCTTTGTGCACATACTCAGTCAATGGGAGAACTTAGGTTTTGGTTTTCTCTCACCCTGAAGAAATACTGCATACATATCCTAGGAGAGTTCCTATGTCATGGGTTTTCCTGAGTATAAACATGCTTGAATCCTCTACCTTTTGATTCTTAGTGGCTGTGCAATCATGAATTTGAACCATAGGGCTCTAGGGAGACCAGGCAGCCAGGGTCCTGGTTCTGTGGCTTCATGTTGAGAGCTGTCACTTGAAAAGAGATAAAAATGAAATTTTGAGCCCTGTTCCTAGGATGGCTTGTTTTTGTTTTTTTAATACAGCAATGGTCAGTCCAATCTAAGATGGGTATGCATTCTTGGAAGTCAAGTCCACAATGCTAGGACATGCCTCACTCCCTGTCCCCCCACCCCCTTCCCTGGCCCTACTGACTACTAGAACACGAAGTGAACATGGGTGGATGTAGATTTTTCCCTGGCTGTTTGTGTCAGTGACCAAGATTAGTGATTGTTTCAGTTTAACATAATCAAGTTTCTGCAAAAGTTAAATAGGCAAAAATTTGAATATGTAATACTTGGAAGATCTGCCTCAGAAGAAATTGAAATATCAAATCAGAAGTATTGAACGTTCAATGGTCAGGTGACTTTTAAAATACTTTATGGTCAGCTTCAGGAGATTGTGTTTGAGTATCATATTGAATGTTTGAGTATCCTAATTACCTCAGTTTCTGTAGGGGAAAAATGTGTTAATGCAGCAATTCTGTAGATAGATATTGTATAAAAATGCCTTACCACTGCTTAATTGTACTGAGTCCGACAGGAAAATAAATTTTTATCGATGAAATCAGCACATCATAATTTGAAAGTACATAAATAGCGGTAGTTTAAGAATCACTGCTTTTTTCTGGGACTTTCCCAGTACATTTAAAACACAATAAATGTTGTTCATAGTTACCAGGATTTCCTCTTTGGCTTCTAGTATCAGACAAAAAGTTCCATGACTGCCCAAGCTTTTTGGCATTAAAAATATGGCAAAAAATGTGTTTTGAGCTTAGCAAAACCATTAGTGCCTCACTTCTTTACTGGTTACTTCAAGTCCTTGAGGTAAGCAACTGAGTTTTCACTGATGTCTTGCCTTTCGTTTGTCTTTTGAAGTCTGTTATTTCCAGTTTCATTTCCACTCACCTGATTTCATCTTAGTCACATCTTTTTAAAAATACATATATAAAAAACATCCTGTGGATGTGATCTGATTTCTTTCACTCATATATGCACTATAATGCATTTTCTGTAAGGTGTCTGGACCGTCAAATTATTTTCAGGACTAACAGCCTATGTGAAGAGTGATTATTTCAAGTGTCACCTGTCACAAGAGCGATCTATATCAATAACCTCTCTTTATGCCAAAATAATCTAGTAGTTGGATTGTTGGTCTGGTTGTTGATGTTTTACAGTGCAAAACTTTATTTAGTTTGGGGTTTTGTTGTTTTTTGTTTTGACTGAATTCTTTTTGATATATTTGTTTCTTTTTTTTGCTTTCAGGCATGACAGGCTGGAGGGGTTTTTTTAGAACCTTTCAGAATTTTAATTTTTTTTTTTTTTTAGAACATTTTCAGTTGCCATTCAAACTTTTTTAATTGGTTTGGTAAAATGCTTTGTGAATCTGTACATACCAAGCACCAAGCATTCTGTTGAAACATCTATATCAGCTTTCTTCTGATAGCCCCCTTTGAAGTAAATTTATGAAGGAAATGCAAAGAAATCTGATTCTGCCTTCCCATAATCCTGGTTTAATAAAGATTTATAAAGATAATGATCTATCTGCCTAAGCTCCTATGTTAGCTTTGTGGGTGAACCAGTTGTATCTAGGTCCTTTAAAACTAGATGCAACTTCAGAACTTCAAAGAAAGAATATGTGCGCACACATGGAGTAAGTTACACGTTTCTAGTAAGCTATAATATTGCCTTTTCAGGTTTGTTTTCCTCTGAAAATGTTAGATACTGAAATTAAAATTAATTTTTGAGAAACATTGTAAATAGGGAACCTATAATGATTAATACGAGTTCTTTCTTTGTTTTATTGTTTGTATTTAAGGCAGCAATCCAGTCACAGTTAGATGGAGTACGAACAGGTTTAAGTCAACTGCACAATGCACTGAATGATGTGAAGGACATTCAGCAGTCTTTGATAGATGTCAATAAGGACTGGAGACAGAGCATCAACACCATAGAAAACCTCAAGGATGTTAAGGATGCTGTAGTGCAACATAGCCAACTGGCAGCTGCTGTAGAAAATCTCAAGAATATCTTTTCAGGTAATCTAATATTTATATAATCCATCACATAGTGAAAGCACTTTAAAATGGTACTAACAGCTGTAAGGTTGTCAAGTAATGCTGAGAACTTTAAACCTCACTGGAAATGAAGAATTAAGGAAGAATCACCTACACATCACATTCAGGGAAGTAGCTGGTAACCATTTCATATATATCAAGTCTAAATTGTGCTGTCAGAACTTCTAGTCTGGCCTATCTCATCATCAGACACAAGTCACAAAGAAGCTTCTTGCTAGCAATCAGTAGCAAAGATAACATGTTTAGTATAAAAGACTGAAATATGCAAGTGGCATGTACAGGAAGAAAATTCGTGAAGATCTGAAATGTTGCCAGTGAGTTGGGCACCTACAACAAGCCTAGGTGGTTGGGTAAAAATAGTCCCAGATGATTTTAGGAAGCAAAAATTTTTTGCAGAATATGAAACAGCAAGATCTCCAGTCAAAGATTCCCTGGCAGTCTTTCTCACACAACAGCTAGGAGACTGAAGGATTTCCCTTAATTTTATAAGCGTAAGTATAAACTACCTGAAGTTCAGTTTCAGCTGTGCACAGTCCTGGCTTCCCAGTCAGACAGCACAATCACAGAAACCAGCTCATGTATAAGGGAATTATACATGGGAAGTACTTCTTCCTTGCACCACTGCACAATTGCAAAAGTTTTCAAAATTAAATAAGATTAATGTGATATAGTGGATACTGTAAAGATAAAGAAAATGGTATTACCTCTGTCCTTCTATGCAGCCTTTTTGGTGCACATTCCATTCCATCTTGAATCAGGGTGAATTCCTTGCCAGGACTTTTCTGCTTATAAGTCATTTTAAGAATTTTACCTCTATGGTGGGGGCTAAGCCTATCATACCCCTTTGATTTTATTTAAATAGTCTTTTCTCTCCTCTTTCTCTCCTGAAAGTAATTCCCAAAATGTGCCTCTAAAGAAAAATTGTTTCCCAGTCATACCAGGTTGATTTGTTTAATCTCTGTAAGAGTGTGTCTAACTGCTATGGTACCAAACTGGGATATGGTGTGCAACTTAAAGAAAAAGACTAGTATTTACATTCAATGTCTAGCAAGGAAAAACAACAACAAAATTCTATGTGTTCCAATGCTGAGTAATTTTGGGGGTGTTGTTTTCTTTTAGATTGATGAATGCAACTGAGACAGTATGCCTTTTCTTTTCTGGCATTCTGAGAGGTTTTTAGTGTGAAGCATCTCCCCCCTGGGATTGTTAAACAGTATGGTTGATGATAACTTCACTCTGAGCAAAACAAATGTTTTATCAACCAAGTGGTTTTCATCATGATTAATGATTGTGTATAATTGTCTTTGCAAACCTTCTTTGGGGGCTGCCAGTTCCATCACTAGCTGCCTTTTTTGCAGTGACAATTTTTCTGCTGAGATTTTTCAGTTCTTTCCCCCACAGGATCCTAATCCTCTTCTATAATATTCCTCAAATACTGAAAAATAAAAAAGAAAAAAAAAATCTTCTAAATAGTTTAGCAGCATAGGTAATTATCAGTATTCTTCCTTTGTGCCTTAGGCACGCAAAAACTGTTCTTTCAAGAAGGAGGTAGAATTCAGTATTTGTTGGGTATATGCAGCCTCAGGTTCAACAGGGTAAGCGACTTTTAGTCAGGCAAGTTAAAAGCCTTTTGTGTAAGATATAAGGAAGCTAGTACTGCAGTTTGTTTCATAGTAGACTTTCATGGATTTTTAAATATTTTTTTTTAAGGGGGGAGAGGGAGAGAAAGGAATTTATGTTCTGTTGGCACTATGATCTTTGTTTAGCTACTGATCAAAATGGAGCATTGGAGTTAATAATGTGTAAAGTTACACAGCATTTACTAAGAATTTTTTAATACTTTAAAATAATTTCCTTCAAATTATTTCAAAAGAATTACTACAGCTGTTTTCCAGCTTGTTTCCTAGTGCTGTTATGGTCTTGTATTTATTCTTTGTATTTTGATTGTGGTGTTTTACTCTTTTTGTTTTTTCTTCTTCTTTGCTTTTCTTTCAGTTCCAGAGATAGTCAGGGAGACCCAAGATCTGATTGAGCGAGGGGAACTGTTGCAAGCTCATCGAAAACTGATGGATTTAGAGTGTTCTCGTGATAACCTGATGTATGAGCAGTATCGCATGGACAGCAAAAACACACATGACATGAACCTCATCCATACGTACTTTGGGGATATGCAGAAACTTTCTGAGGAGTTGGCAAAGCAACTTTGGATGGTGGTTCAAAGATGTCTTGTTACAGTCCGTCGAGATCCAACCTTGCTTGTTTCTGTTGTTAGGATAATTGAGAGGGAGGAGAAAACTGACAGGCGCATGTTAGACCGGAAAAAACAAACTGGGTTCATACCTCCTGGCAGACCAAAGAAGTGGAAAGAAAAAATGTTCAACATTTTGGAAAGAACTGTGAGCACACGAATTGAAGGCACTCAAGCAGATACTAGAGAATCTGACAAAATGTGGCTTGTGCGCCATCTAGAAATCATACGTAAATACGTCCTTGATGACCTTCTTGTGGCTAAAACCCTGCTGGATCAACGTTTTCCCCCACATTATGACATTTTCAACAGATTGCTAAACATGTACCATCAAGCTTTGTCCACCCGCATGCAAGAGCTTGCTGCAGAGGATCTGGAAGCAAATGAGATTGTTAGCCTTCTAACTTGGGTTTTAAATACATACAAAAGGTAAGGTCCCCTTATCTTTTCTGTTAGCCATAGTTGAGAGTAAGCATGCAAAACACAGTTTATGTGCTAATATTTGCACGTCTATTAACATGTAATAAGATAAAACAAAAGGGGGATAATAGTAAAGAGCTTGCTGTTTTGATATTTGTTATGCATTTTGCTTTGTGGAAATTGCTCCTTAAAACTTGTTTGCATTTTCTAATACGTGATTTTTTACTTGCTTTGTAAGCTTGAAGTTTTAATGCAGTTAGACCTGTTGAAGCTACAGTCACCTTGTACTTCTGTGCCAGTTTGGTGAAGTACTGGGAAGAGCAAAAGAGACTTAAGAGCTCTTGTGTGTGAAACAAAATGTTTGTTGCTGGCCATAGCCCCAGAAGATTTGTATGGTTATTAACTTTCTATGGTTCTTTTTTACAGGGGCTGGCACTGTTTCAGTGTTGCTTCATTACTGTTCAATGGAAAGAATGTAATAACTTCCTTCAGGTTTTCTCTCAGAACTGTGTGGTGATTTGTTTATTTAGAATTTCTGCTTACAGCTTGTCTCCTGTGATACTCTTAAAATGTTTTCTTTTGAATTGTGTGATTTGTTGGAACAACTTAAGCATTATGTCTTTTTTATGATCCCCCCCCCCCCCCCCCCCTCTCCAGCTGCA
>NW_010973023.1:7052357-7071153 GCF_000737465.1 Haliaeetus leucocephalus | reverse complement strand
TTTTTTTTTTGCCCCCCCCCCCCCCCCCATCTTCCAGGTAGAAAGAGCTCAAATGGCAACTGTTTAGTTTTTGCTGGCATGTAGTTACTAAAGCAACTGATTTGTTTGGGGAAAAAGTAATGCTAGCCTTTCTGTGGCTCATGACTGTAATCCTGTTTTCAGTAGCTGGCATTGACCCAGAGTCTCTGCTGTGTACACTTTTGCTGTCTTCAATTGTTCAGTCTCGCTAATTCAACAGATTGGACGCTTTGGTTCAAACTCTATGGTTTAGAGTATAATACCATAAAGCAAATAGGTAGGAGATAATACCATTCTCTAGAATTTTTACAACCAGCTTTGAGATTCATTTTGTGTTCAGAACTCTGTGCTTTGCTTGCTTTGCTCTACGCTGTGAAGTTCTCCTGCTTTCCTCCCCTGCAAGGAACAATCAGGAGCACCCACTAATGCATACTTACATGACATACCTGTGCAGGGTATATGAGAGATGCAGCTACCAATATGGACCTGAGTTCATTGGCCTTTTCTTTGTTAATAGAAGGCCAGAGGAATAACTCCACAGTGAATGCAAATCAGAAATACGTGAATCCCTCTTCCTAGAGGTGCATGGCCTTGGCAGAAATCCTGCTCTCAGGTTCTTCATTTATGTCCTGAGGCTGATGTTCCAGTAAAGCAACTCTTGGTCTTAAAATTGCCCTTCTGTCCTTCCCCCCGAAAGTAGAGCAGATTGCTATTGAGTTATACAATTCGGAGCTAAAGCACTCTCAATCCATGTGTTCCGTCACAGGAAGGGCGAAGGGAGGCAGGAAAGCCAGCATTGCATCTATTTACAAAGCAAACAAATCAAAATGGGATCACTCCTGCTAAAGCAAGTTATGTGGCTCATAGCACCTGATGGTAGAGTCTTGTAAAGGAAGTGAAAGAGTGAGAGGAGTGGGCACAGTACAAGATATCTGAGAACGCACTTCTCTCCTGGGTATCCATGTAACAAGTGTGACGGAAATTAGAGGAAATATCTCAGGAAAAAATATTAAGGCTTTGGGTTTCTCTCTTCACTTAAAAAAAAAAAAGAGACTGAGGGCAGTACAGTAATTGTATTTTTATAGATTACAATAAACTGTTATAAAGAGGATGATAATTAGCTGTTGTGTATGTTTGTAGTGGACAGTGGAAGAAGACATTGGCTCAGGCTTGTGAGTGGGAAAAGTAAAGTGCTCAAGCGGGATACTTGCAGAGCTTACCAAATGTCGCTGGACATTTCTTAACAATACGATAAACAGTTCTCTATAAGGATATGTTTATAATAAACTGTGAAGGAAGATGCCCTAGAAGACATCATGAGAACTGTGTTTCTGTGATATTTCACCCTTTTTTGCCTGTATGAAAAATGGGTTCTAAACTGCTGTTACATTCTTTGTTCACTTCTATGGAACACTGTATGGTGGAAGATCGTTTTGTCCTTTCTCATCTTTCTCTACTTTTAATAAATGTAATTGAATATTAGAGGAAACATATACATTTGTATTTGCATATTACAGCTGCACTTCCACACCAGCTGAGAAAATACTGACCAATCAAGAAGAGCATTGAGGTTTTTTTCCATGTAACAAATTGTTAAGAAAGCCATGCGTAACTTCTGTTTACAATATTTGCAAGATAGGAGTTTTAAAAGAATTGTGTTCTTCTTTACCAGAGCATGTCTTGGAAGCTGTTTGTAGAACTGTATTCAACTCATAGCTGAGAAATAAAGCGATGTTCCATGTGGAATAATAGCCTTTAATATTTGAGTGGGAAGCAGTTTTACTGTGCTAGATGTATTTCTCTTTCATATTTAAGTCAATGAGAGCTTTGGAAACATACTGCTATTACTAAATCTGTACTGGGTTGGGATCAGGACCCTAATCTGGGTTTTAGGGAAAATACAAGTCTTGTAAGATCCTGATGCCCATATTCATAACATCATTTTATCAGATACTGATCAAGTGTTGACAAAACTGCTAAGAGTTCACCAACAGTGCTACAGACAGTGTCAACAATCTTCACTCTAAGGAACAGAAGGAATGGTACTATGTATCTAGATGGATGCTGTTTCTGGATTGAGCACGTCTTTTCACAAGACAGAGCAGGGTTGGTAGCAAGCCTGGCACAGGAGGCAGAATAGCTTTCTAAAATGTTAGTTTCCAGATAATACAATTCTGGTTGAAATTTCATCTTGATTATAAGCTTTTTGTTGAAGGGAAATAAGTTCCTTTCCCAGTTAGAAGCCTCCTGACACTTCTAAGAGGGTTGTCTATCCCTTCCTTTCCTCCGGACACTTGGGTTGTGGCAATCAGGTGAGAGAACTTGTGTATAGGAAGAATTTTTGTCTTTGGGTGCTAGAGGTAGAAGCCTGTTGTCTTTGTTTTGGGGTTTCAGTTGGTAAGCTTTGAGAAAGACTTAATGTTTCTCTGGCCTTGTGAAGTAGGGATAATGATGATATAATGAGGCTAGAAATATTTTCTAATATGGCACAGTGCCATAAACAGCTTCTCACATTTCCCCTGAATAAGCCTAGAGCAGGTCCTGCTATTACATGTATTCTTTATGTAAACGGCGACAGAAAGGAATTCAGTTTTCTGAATAGCTTGAGCCACTTAAAGTATCTTCAGTCTCTTTTCCTACAGGCACAGGAAGATGCTACGAACGTAAAGTGTTCAGTTACAGTGGCTTTTATGGTTTCAAAGACAGGAATTTTGTTCTCTAAGTAGTTAGCCATAGCATGTGGGGTTTTTTTTAGTTCTTTGAGATTTTTTTTTCATCATGTGGAAGCACCACTATGCTGACTCACTGCGTGTACCCAGAGAACAACTTTAACTTGCAGAAATATACAAACTGAACACTTGTTTAGGGATATTTTTTTAATTTGCTATTTGTTTTTTATAGTTGCCACTGCAAATACAGAATTTGTGGCTTCCTTCTGAAAAGCCCGCTAGAAATGGAATGTGAAACAATTTATGTTATTATGATTGAATATATATCCATCAACTGTTAATAAAGCACTCTCTGAAGAGTGTGGGTTTGGGTTATTGATTTTTTTTGAGCATGAAATATTAAGAGTTCTTGCTATGTTGTGCTTTGGCATGGCTTTGTTCGTTTTAGTTACACAAGCAACTCATTATATAATCTTATAGAGATGCAAAATATCTCTGTAAAGTATTTTATATAATCCTTCTCAAAATATTTTTGAGGTTGCTCTAGTTTCTTTATAATCCTATAAAACCAAGGATTTTACTTTGCAAGCAAGTATAGCTAATGGTGCTGTTATAATGCAGTACCCATGAAGTGCACTTTGATTTGGCATGCAAAATGCTGCTCCTCTTTTATTAGGTGTAATCTCTACCAATACAGGAAGCATTGGTAGATTTTCTTTTAATATATTTTAGCTTTTGCAGATGTGATATGAGTAGCAAAACAGAAGCTCCTTTGAGAAACTCTTGAGTATTTCATACTTTTCACTGACCTTTCCCATTCTGAAATTCAGACTGTAAGTTGTCCGTCATGACCTCTGAAATTTAAAAGACATATAAAAATGTCCCCTATTAAGAGCCCACAGGTTGAACTAGTTGGCTTTTATTCAGTCTTAAGCAGTCACTAATTCTCATACATAAAAGTTAGAAACACATGAAAGAGTTGAATATTTAAAATGTCTGTAACATTTTTTTTAATATATGCTAGCCTATAGCTTTTACATCCTGTTCTTTCTTTTGTATAGTTTTATTTACATTCCTTTTAAATGCATTTATTGTTGCAGCTACTATTAAGAACTTTTTGAAATGTATAGGTATTGGAAAATTGCCCCTTACAGTGGTCATAAAAAAAAAAAAAACTGCGTAGTTTTAAACTTTTTATCTCATTTGTCTTCACTAATCTGTAACGTGTGTTCGTTTTGGTTTTGTTTTTTTGTTTGGTTTTTTTTTTTTAAATCAGTACAGAGATGATGGGAAATTCAGAACTTTCTCCCGAAGTGGATGTAAATTCTCTGAATCCTCTGATTTCACAAAATGTGGTGGACCAGCTTCTCAGCAAGTATATGTCAACACTTACTGTGAGTAACAATAATGCAAAGACACCTTCAGATGAGTTTGTAGCTGCATTAGTGCCTCAGTGCTGTTCCTCCATCAGAGGAAACTAATGTGACAAATGTGAACTCGATACCATTACTTTTATAAATTTTCATATACTATGTGTAGGTTTGTTTATAAAGTTATAATCAGATGATTTTATAGATGTAAATAGTGACCTTTCAAGGACTAATTATGCTTTGCAGACTGTATTAATCATATTTTATTAGAAAGGAAGGAATTCCAGTGTTCATATATCTAAATTCATAGTGCTAGTATGTTGGGTATTACTATACTTACAAGCCACTGAATGCAGCTTGGTCCCTATAATAACTATGTAAACATATGAGACAGATGTGAGCTTTTCAAGGTAATCAGGATGTTCATGTTAGCCAGCTTGATTCTTTTAACAGTCTTTTTCCTTTCATGCCTGTCAACTGCATGAGCATAATTTCCTTTTGTGGATGCCATTCCAAGTGCATCTTAAATACAAAGGTGCTGCTTCTTGGTTATCCTAAGAGTCACTGGAAATTGGTCAACTACATGGCAAAGGAATCAGTATGTGATTGTCAGGTTTTTAAATGTATTTTTCTTTAAAGATCCACTGTTGATTGCCTCTGAGACTGGATGTTGGGATAGTTGGAATTTTGGACTTGCTGTTCTTACATTGTTCAACTGAATTCCTACTCCTCCTAACTTTAGGAGCTCTGCCAAGCAGAGGAGGGAAATTTTTTGTTGCTTTGGATGTGTCAGCTACTAAAATATGTCCAGCAACAACAACTGCTTGTACTTGATACTCATCACAATAATATGAACCGATCATGTTATGTCTCAAGGAAGTTACCAGTAGGGGCTCTGCTTCACTTTAGCTTTACTAGGACTTTGACGCAAGTTTATTTTTCCGCACTTACCTTTAGGACAAAAAAAACATTGATTTGTTTTCTCAAGCTGCTTTTGGCTTGACTCAGGAAATGCCTTTGAATTCCTTTTGCCCCTCTTAAGATGAAAAAATATATCGCTTTTTCAGAAATGTTTTTTCCCTACTTACTGAAAAATATTATATATAAAACATTGTTGTATTTATAGTCTATAAATAAAATAAAGCAAAGCTGCTGTTCTGTTAAACACAGAGTGGTTTTCTTTTGCTGGTTTAGATTTTTGGCTGTATTTTCTTTTTCATGCAGAAAATACTGAAACTGCCTATTCGTTTCACAGGATTCAGCCTGATCTTATTTTCTACACATCCCTACTTCTACTTTATTTCCTTTGATGTTGTGTTTAAAACTGTTTATAAACAAAATATAACTAGTTCTGTTTGGGTAAATGAAATTATTTCCTTATTGCAGCTATCAACTTAAATATTGATGGTTAAGTCAATAAAAATGTCTCATTTTGATGAGAAATAAAATGCTAATAGATTTTAACAGATTTGTAATAGATTCCCCCCCCCCCCTCCCCAAGCACCTCTGCTTGAAAAAAGTTCTTGTAAATTATGGTCTTAAGGTGAAAAATGTTGATGTCCCCAGGGCTGCTGGCTCAAAAGATTAATTCTTCTTTGCAAATCATATCTCATTAGAGCAGTTCCATGCTTATGAGGAGAAAAGATAGTACATCATTTCACATAATTGAAGATGGTATTATATGTACTTAGCAGATTCAGCACTTGATAGGCCACTCACTGTAGTCAAAAGGAGAAGAAGAAAACTACAGGTCTGTGTTTGTTTAACAGCCTTTCTTGTACAGGAAGATCATAAAGCTTTCAGTTTCTTCCTTTATCCTATCTGCTGATAGTTTTGACCAAAAGATACTGATTTAATACATTAAAAAATGTAAACATTTTAAAAAAATAAATATACCTATTTTAGACTTTTTTGCCCTTTCTGCGTATGCCTACTGGTCATGTTTAATTTTGCAGGTAGGGCATGCTAATATACCTGTGAAGTATGAACTTTTATATTACTAGGGGTTTTAACTAAATGTGAACGAAGTGGAAAAGAGGCAGAAACCTTCAACCCTTTGAAAACATAGGGATAATTATTTTAGATAGACAGAAAGCAAATAATCCAATTACATATTTAGTAAACATGCTGTTCTTTACTAACTACTCTTGCAAATATGTCCATGGTATACATGTCACGCAAGTGGTCAGAAAACTGGCTTAATCTAGTTCTAAAAACAGTTGTTCTTAACGTCTCTTTGCTGTATAATGTGCTTGTTGGATGGGAGGAGAGCCAACTATTGTATCTCCATCACTATTTTCTGCAGCACTTAATTTCCAAGAAACACAACTCATTTAATCTAATCCTGGGTTTTTGTCCTCAAAGGTAACAAGCATCAGTTTCCTAAAATGTAGGTAAAAGGAGTTACAAGCAGATACATGCTAATTTTCCTACGTTGAGTATTACCCTAATTTTTTTTTCAGTTGTTGAAAAACTCACTTTGAAACCTAAAGCCTGAGGCTTAATAAGTGCTTCCAAAGTTAGTAAACATGTTGATTCTGACAAATTGACTTGCTTTTTGGGTTTGGAGCACTCCCCTTTCAAAAAGTGCCTAAACTTGATTCAAACTACATCACTAGTTTACCAGTAGTAACCTTTGTCTTTGTCAATGCAAATTTTAATTTGTATATGTTACCTATGTCCTGTAGGGATGACAAGAGTGGTCAACATTATCTGTTACTATGTGACTCTTCATTATAGAAATGGCTGCTATTTCAAATATTGTAGTGGGGTTTTTTGTTGTGTTAAATTAAAAAATCTTTTATTTTCCTTGGTTGCTTTATTTAATATAGTCTAACATCATTGGCTGGCTACGAAAAGCACTGGAGACAGATAAAAAAGACTGGATAAAAGAAACTGAACCAGAAGCAGATCAAGATGGGTACTATCAGACTACGCTCCCAGCTATTGTTTTTCAGGTATAAGAGAACTTGGTTATTGTAGAAAATCTGCAGAAGCAGTACATGGATTTGGGGCAATGGAGGGATGGGAGGGGGAAACCAAACTGTTTGGAATGCCATTGTTTCTATGTCTGTTGCAGTATAGATTTTTTTTCCTGTAGAGTTGTTAGTTGGAGGGGTTGTTTCTTTTGAGGTTTTTATTTGCCTTTTTCACTTTAACACTTAGAGACTTCGTTTGTTTTATGTGTAGATTAGAAACATATCTTTCCCAGCCTATTTAGTTGATATTTGTATTTAGTTAACTGCTTTTACTTAGTAAATTTGTAGGATAAGCTTACCAGATGAGACGTTTATAAGTTATTAGAATATTTTTTGTTAAGATGGTGCTGAGGTAGTTAGGCATGTATTTGTTCCTACAGATTATTCATTATACAAACACCTTAATACTGGAAAGAAAAGTTCTGTTGAAGATCAATAATGTTGCTGTTTAAACACTACTTCAGTCAACATTAATGCCTGTCCAAATTCTTAAATAGCCGCAAAACAGAAAAGATAAAGCTATTTCTAAGATCTTTTAAAACAAACAAACAAAAAAAAAACCAACAAAAAAAACCAAAACACCAACCTCCACCACCCTATTCTTGGTAGTAGAAATGGAGAGTTTTTAAAGTGATCTTTATCAACCAGAAAAATGTCAGCTTATTATGCTTATTTTGTAATTTTTCTTTACAAACATTGTGTTAGGTACCTTCAATGAAAGATAGATGTTCTCTTCTTCCTGCATTTATTTCCCACTTTATTTTTCTCCTGTCTTATACCAGGATTTTTGCTACGTTCTTCCACATTTGTATTAGTGACACGGTTGACTTCATCCAATCCTTTTCAAAAAGTGTGTGATGTCAAGGAAACTGGTGGCTGATTGGCTCTAGTGTTGTGCTGTCAAAGGCTGCAGTGTTGAGATTGATGTAACAGTGAAACTTTCAAAATCATCTCAGCATAAAAGCAATGTTTCTACCTGGCTTTGCACCCTTCCTTTCTAGTCCCCCTCCTCTCAAACACAGTTCCCTATAGGTCACCTAGATCTTGTACCTAGTTGTGTTTCTAAAGTTTAGGGGGTCCCTTCTACTTCACTAAGGTGAACTTACTACTTTCATATATGGGGAAAGCAAAGGAATTGGAGTTTTAAGGTTATGCATTACTAGCTGCAGGAGCTGAGCCAAGAACTTCGATCCACTGTAAAGCCAAATTCCTACTAAATTAGAAATATTAAGTACTCTTTTTGCTGAAGAATGCATCTGTTTTCAGGATCAGGAGAAAACTGCAGCATATATTAATAGTTGTCAATAATTTATTAATTACACTTATGGAAGTAGTCGTTTTTGGTTTAGTCAGCAGCAATTGTCTGGGCTTGTTTAAAAACAAACAAACAAAAAACCAAAAAGCATATGTAGAGCTGGTGCAATTGAGAGTCTCCAAAAAGACAGGAGTTCTGTCTTTTGTTTACTACTGATAAAGGCCTCTCTTTATAACTAAACTATTTTTAACTTAGATGTTTGAGCAGAATCTTCAAGTGGCTGCTCAGATAAATGAAGATTTGAAAACAAAGGTACTCCTTCTATGTCTTCAACAAATGAATTCATTTCTAACCAGGTAACAATTTTTAAAATATAAATGGTTTATCCTGCCTCAGCCTCTCTTTGTTCCTACAATTCCAATATTTGTTTTTCCTATGATTGTTTCTTTATTGCTTTGTCTGTGTTCTATCACATCCATGCCAACCAAGCCTTTCTTCCTTTTCCTTTTCTTGCTTTCTTTCTCCCTTCCCCAGTTTCACTGCAGAAGGTCTTCTGTGCTAGTGAGTGACACTTTCAGTTCCTCTGTATAAATGGCTCTTATTTTTGGAGTCAGTTCCACTTTCTTTTATATCTCAAATTTATATCTCTTTCTCATAAGGAAGACAGAAAAAACCTCCTTGGCTGGATTCTGCCCAGAACAGATTGACTAAACATCACACAAGCAACAAGCCCTTTGCAAAATACTTCTAAATACCTGACAGGCCCTTGTGGAGCATTTGGTCCTACAGGTGTACTGAAGTTATTTCTGTCTGTTTAATGCCATTCCTTGTATATGTTACAGGTACAAAGATGAAGCACAGTTGTATAAAGAAGAACATCTTAAAAATCGTCAGTATCCTCAATGCTATGTTCAATACATGATTGCAGTCATCAACAACTGTCAAACCTTTAAGTAAGTCTGCATGTTCTTGCAGTATTGTGAGGAACAATAAGTATTGACATTTCATTTGTAATACTACATGTTCCCAGGACCTTCTCTTCTCTTGTGTACAAAGAGGGTTTCAGTTAAGATAGTTTAGCTGACTAAACAAAGACAACAGGTTTAAATGTATTACTGTTCTAAGAGGCAGATACTCTTATGTGATTGCTCTTTCCTTTGGCAAGCCAAGCCATTGCCCCTCACTGGTGAAAATCCACTTGTCATTCCAAGAATTTCATTGCCAAAGAAAAGTTTATCTTCAGCTTTTAGAATTTGAAGAAGTCATCTGAGTTAGTTTCTCTGGAGCCTGCCATCTTCTTACATTTGATCTCTCGCAATGATCAAGGTGAACTGAATTGGAGAAAAGTAATGATAGAGCTTGCTCTATTAAGAATATGAAAACAGGCTTGCTCATGTTTCAGTGTTCAGCAATCCAACCCCATGTTCATCTATATCTGCTGCTATTCTCAAGTCTACAAATCAGCAGTAGTTTGTTACCAACATAGAAGTAGTCTAAGGTGATCACTCTAAAATCATGCTGGAGAGTAAATTAAGGCTTCCAAAGCAAGCAGCGGGCATTATTTCCCCTTGCAAAAATAAGACTGTCTAGTATATCTCTGTGCACTCCAAAAATTTAGTCGCAATGCAATTGTGCATCAGTGGATGATGAAAAACATTTGTTATTTGTCACAGAGAATCTATAATCAGCCTGAAAAGAAAATACTTGAAAATTGAAATGGAAGACACATTGTCAAGTAGTCATACAAGCATGGATGCGACTTTAGACATCATTGCCAAAGAAGGATGCTCTAGTCTGCTAGATGAAGTCTTCATGGATTTAGAGGTTAGAACTTTTTTTCCTCAAAAAAACAGAAGTATTATTTTATAAGGAAAAATAATTCAGGAATGAAGTAATTATGAAGCCTTTTGATTGCTAAACATTTTATATATGGTGTGCTAGCAAAATGTCAGTAAATGTCAGTGTTGTTCTTCAGTGGTATAGTATGCATGTAGGATACTGAAAGGTTGCTTAATTATATTTCACAGCATGACTTTAGGCAGGTGCTTTGTATAAAATGAACATTTTCTAGCAGATTGTTCTTAGTCTTACATAGTTGAGTTCTAAGAATTATTTGGGAAACTACTGCTGATACTAAGTTATCATATTTGTACAGGTGCAGTGTACCTATAATTAAGATAGTTAATTTACTCTAAAGGTGGGCCCTTTCTGACTGATAAATTTCCATGCTTAAGAATTCTAGCTTCTTGTATAGAATCCCTCAGGGAAAAAAAACATCTTTTTATTACTAAAAAGAAATTAGGAGTATGGGGAGGGACGCAGGGAAATCAGAGAAATGGTGGGGGTGAAGAAACTTGCTCTGGGACTTGTTAGATTTGTAATAATATTTTGAACTAATGTAAACACCTTGAATGACTCACATTAAGAAAGATGTGGGAGCAGTGTTTATTTTAAACTTGAAGCTCTTAAGCAAAACCTTTATTTCTCATTAACTGTGCTCATTGATGATGAGAAGACACTCCATCTACCCTAATGACCATTCTTCGAAATTCATTAACCTCAAGCTTCACGTCACTATTATCATTTTTAAAATACCGTGCTCTAATATGTAAAGAATTTTTCCTCTGGGGAGAGCAAAGCGAGACGGGTATATAGATTGTTGTGGTTTAACCCCAGCCAGCAACTAAGCACCACGCAGCCGCTCACTCACTTCCCCCCCACCCAGTGGGAGGGGGAGAGAATTTGGAAAAAAGGTAAAACTCATGGTTTAGGAAAAGAACAGTTTAATAGAACAGAAAGGAAAAAAAATAATAATTATAATAAGAACAATAATAAAATGACAATAATAATAAAAGAATTGGAATATACAAATCAAGTGATGCACAATCCAATTGCTCACCACTCGCTGATCGATACCCAGTCAGTTCCTGAGCAGTGTTCCTGCCCAGCCCCACTCCACCCAGTTTATATACTGGGCATGACGTCCCATGGTGTGGAATACCCCTTTGGCCAGTTTGGGTCAGCTGCCCTGGCTGTGTCCCCTCCCGACCTCTTGTGCCCCTCCAGCCTTCTTGCTGGCTGGGCATGAGAAGCTGAAAAATCCTTGACTTAGTTGTTGCTAAGTAGTGTTTATACTAAAACATCAGTCTGTTACCAACATTATTCTCATACTAAATCCAAAACATAACACTATACCAACTACTGGAAAGAAAATTAACTCTATCCCAGCCAAAACCAGGACAAGATGTAAAGAATACTGGAATTATGTATTGTGGAGTTCTGGGAAAGGAGTAAAGTGTATAGGCCACCAAGTTTGGTATAGGCACATGAAGTTTGTGGGGCCATCAAAGAGGAAATACTGAGCAGCCAGTAGCAGTTTAAGAAATCAAGCATGAAGTTGCATTATCACAACAGTTTGAAAGTGCCTCATACTTAAAATTGGAATCACCAACTCTTATGTCAATTTTGTCCTCGGACCTTAACTTTTTTATTTGGCATAGACATTTAACTAGAGAATGTAATAAAGGATTTTAGAGAACTCATGAAACAAATGCTCAGGTTAGTGCACTTGGTTTACATACACACCAGTGTGTATGTCAGGGTAGCGCTCTGTGGCAACTCTCATTCTGACAACTGATCACATCATTTTCCTACACTAACTGCTTATTCCTTTTGAAGGAGTGTAGGTTAGGAGTGTAGGACACTTAAAATTGTCTCCCATTTTTTTGTAACTGCAATGATATGATGAAAGTGTCAAAAATTTGTTCTGATCAATTGTTTACCTTCTCAGCCACATCTCAATGAGCTGATGACAAAGAAGTGGTTGATGGGGTCTAATGCAGTGGGGACTATCTGTGTCACTGTAGAGGATTATTTCAATGACTTTGCAAAAATTAAAAAGCCTTATAAAAAGGTAGGTGCAAAATATTCTATGATACTTTGCTAATGTACTCTGAATATCGTGTTGGTTTGGAATTTCTGAATACTGAATGGAGTTCAGAATTGGAATACAGAAATTGGAATTGATTCATCACTGTAAATGAAAAAATGTTCATAATCATATTGCAGAAGTCTGAATCTAATATTTCTCTCATCTTTTTTTGTGCATAGCCATATAATATTGTCAAAGATCCGAGTTGCAGATCTTAGTCCAGAAAATGTATTGGCACGTTACTAGATTGTATTCTTACCAGCTGGTACTCTTCTACCATTCCTCAGAAGTTTCTACTTAGTTAAAATTAGCTCTTCTGAAAAGAGTTTTGCTGGCCTGTAATTACTTTTTTTATAAATGCACATTCTGTAATTCCTACTTTTAATGTGTACAAGGAGGCATAGTTAAATTGGTGCCATAAGGTTTAACAAATGCATAACTCATGTTTAAAGTGCTGTTAAAGCAGCATAATGTGCTAGGTTAGGTTGTCGTCGTCCGTCCGTCCGTCCCCCCGCCGTGGTCTGTCAAGGATATCTGGATTTCTCTATTATCCTTTAATCTTTAGTATTATTGTACTTGTTTTTACCCTTTATTGAATTAAAGTCAGTTTTGTGTAGTTAAGATAGCATGTCTTAACTGATTCACTAAGATTTAGGAAATATTTGAAGCTAACAAGATCAGGATTTAGGTGAGGTCTTTGAACAAACCCTTACTAAGTAGCAGTGCTTAACAGACAGTCTCAAAATCATACACTTACTCTTTCTTACCTGAACTCCTAAAGAGATAGAGGGGACTGCTCAAAGTTCCTCTAACCTTCAGTATTTGCAGATCCTAGAGGTCTTACTATGTAATTGAAATGATATGCATTTTCAGTCCAGAAGTACACAAAAGAAGTTAGGTCAGTCCCAGGATTAGTCTATATTCATGGAACAGCTTGCTTTTCCAGATTTGGTTTGTTACTGTGAGGTAATAGTGCTTGGCATGAGCTTCTTTAAGTGTTAATACCAACCTCTGCAATCACATATGTTTCAGCATGTAGTGGTTATTGCCACCTTATGGGGAAGAAGATGACAAACACATTTTTTGGCATTCATCATGCCTGCTATTCCACTGTCTCCCAGCATGAAAAAAATCTCCCACGCAAGACACCGTATGTTCTAGCACTGGATGAGACACACTTTTGTTTCCCTGGTTTGGGGTGTGCTTTTTTTCTGGTTTTAAAATATTCTTGGTTAACCCTGTTTTGAAAATCCAATTTTTGATAGTCACACGAACAGAGCACCTGCAAAAAGACTATAGCCCAATGGAAAGTACAATGTTCTGAAACAGGGGGGACCTGGATCTTACAGTCGTTCTGCTTTGTCATTTTCCTCACGTGTAAAGTGAATGCCCTGTCATCGCGCTGTTGGCTGTTCTTGAGTGTTCTTTTTCTCAGTTGTAGTAGAGCTATTCTTCTTCACTTACTTTTTTCAGTGGGATGGGGCATATATGTCAGTCTCCCACAGTATATTCTGTGCAGTTAATTTTCCTCTGTGTAATTGGCATCAATTCCACCAATGCAAGAGAAGCCATCCGTGAACAACCAGTAAACTCCCGTATTTCTGCAGAGTCTTGAGAGCAGGACTTGAAATCATATTTTCTGTGTCCTGGATGAGGGCTGTGACTTCCAATACTTTGCAGTCTATTGTTTTCTCTCTTTTTTTATTTTTCCTTTTCTTTCTTTCATGAAACCTTTCACCAAAATTTTGACTGAAGAACATGTTGATTGAAACTAAAGCTTGATATATACTAATAAAATATGATAAAAAGTTTGCAGCTACCTGTTATGCAGGCTTTTTCTTAATCATAAGTAACTTTGCCACTATGCTTGGGGGGGGGGAGGGGGACGACACCTGAGGACTTGCATTTAAGGACTCTCCTTACACTACTGTTGAAAAAACATGAAAAGGTTTTGGGGCTTTTTTTTGTTGTTGTTGTTCTTTATTTGCAAACATCAGCATTACTCTTGCACCAATATCAGATGCTTCACTTAGTAGATGTTTCCTGTAAAAAGACAAGTGCAGAACAGAAAATCAGTCAAGGAAGGTCTGAGAAAGTGATTGCTGCTGGCTCTCCAGGCTTCTTACCAGACTTGACCCAGAGCACAGATAATGTAAGCAAGATTTGCAATGTTTTATGCAACATACTGGAGTTATCTAGCAGAAGCCTCTGTGATGGCTGGTCATTCCTTGACCAGATAATAGAGAGCAAGGCTGCAAGTCCAAGCACAGGTCTGTTCTAAAGATCATCCAAATTATTTCGTGTTTGTTCTTCTGACTTTGGTGCTCCTCAAAAATAATTCAGACATGTCATTAGAGATATCTTGGTTTTGTTGTTTCTAGTAATTGGCACATCCTTTTCATTAGGGAAGGACAGATTTTCATTTCTGTTAGCGTTGTGAAAATCTAAAGCCACTCAAAATGTGTAGTATAAGCAAAAACTGTACTGGTGATTAAGTGCAAATACATATTTCAAAGCCTATTAATTGTTCAAAGACTAAGAATAATGGCTACATTTGCAGGTATCACTGGCATAATCCACCACCTTTTTCTTTTCTTTCAGACAATGACTATTGAGGCCCATCGGAGAGTAGTTGTGGAATACATCAGAGCAATCATGTTAAAACGTATATCTTTCAAGAATGCAGAAGAGAGAAAAGAGGGTGCAGAAAGAATGATCAAAGAAGCAGAACAGTTCAGATTTCTGTTTAAGAAGCTTGCAGCTGTAAGTATTTGCTTTGGGTAATGCTGTTAACCTGGTAATTTAGAATAAACACACACGTTTACTGCTTGGGGAAAATGGCTAGAGTTAGATCTCCATGTCTCCAAAATGTTGGGTGATTTGTGAATATCAAGGATGCCAGCTGAGGGCACAGACAGCGTTTCTGAACACACAGAGGCCTGCTGCTAAAGTTCCTGTGCACCAGTTTCTACTGCTTTGTGTTTATACAGCTCTCTGCAGCTGAATATTGGAATGGCTTCACGGAGATAGGTACCCTGAATTTTTAATAGTAAGTGAAAGAAAAAAGCAGTTGTTTGCTAAAAACCAAAAATAATTGGGCTTTGCTTTTCCTGGCTGGAAGAAAGGGCAATACCGCATCGAACAGATGTGGTTACTTACTACCTAAGTAGCATGCAGTGTATTAATTTAGAATCAACAAGACAAGTATATTGACCCCATTTAAAGTGCAGTAGAAAAAAGACAGGCCAAAAAAGGTATTCAAGAAAGAATGTGCAAGATAGGCCTAAAATCAGTACTAAATCTTTTTTAACTGCATAAGGAGCAGGAATCTGCCAGAAAGCTCCTAGGGCCAACAGATGACAAAATGCAGTAAGAATGCAGATAAAGATAAAGCCTGAAAAACTGGGGGTGTGTGGAAGAGGCGGTGTTCATCTCTGCTCACTGTGGAACATGGGGCAACTCCTGCATCAGAGTTCTTCATTATGTGGGATTCTATATAACATCTGTTTCAGATCAAGGCATTGATAGAAAAGGTTATGGAATAAATGAAATGAACAATACCAGATCAGCAGGACCAGATGACCTGGAACTAAGAGCACTAAAACAGTCCAGAGATTAAATAGCTATGACAGTTCAGTTGATCAGTTGTTGAAAGCTGCCTTGGTGGCCAGATGACTAGAAGGGAGCTAATGCAGGGCCAATTTTTAAGTAATGTTTCAGAAGAGATCTGGCTTTCATGTCAGTTATTCCTAATGTTTGTCCTGACACATCAGCAAAAGTCAAAGACTAGAATGTATCGCCATGTGGATAAATACAAAATATTGTTTATTAAGACATGACTTTACTGATATTCTGAGGGTAGGTCTCTGGATGAAGAACAACAGGGAAAGAGGGAAGAGGCTTATGGTGACAATTCACAAATACTTTGTTTTGTTAATGTCTGAAAATTCAGCTGTTTGAGGAATTCAGCGGCATTGTCAGACAAAATACTAATTAAAGGATTGTTTGTAGATATTGGGGGGGATTGCTTTTGTTTGGGGGAATTTTTTTTTTTTACTTTTCGTCTTGCAGGGCTCTGGAGAGGACACTGAAGGACTCTGTGACATCATTGAAGCCATTGCAGAGGTTATCAAGCTAACTGATCCTTCACTGCTTTATCTGGAAGTTTCAACTTTAGTCAGTAAATACCCAGATATCAGGTAATTCTCTTTGCCTTCAAAGTTCAAAGAAAGATAACATCACAGTTTCTTTGTAGTCTTGGGCAAATTTTAAAACAATGTGTAAATGTGTTCATATTTTTCATATTTTAGAGTGTAGCCACTTTCTTATGAAAAATAATGCTAATATAAAATGCATGTGACCTGAACTAGGAGGTACAGCAAAGGAATAATGAAAATACTTCCATTCTGTGTTTTGGGAGGATAAAATACATTTTAGAGTCCTAAGAGCAGCCAAAATAGTACTTTATATTGAGCTGGAAAAGCCAGTTCTGAGTGACAAGAGATCTGATTAAGAATGAAACTGAGTGAAAGGATTGCCAACTAAAGTGATATTTTTGACAAAATCTTACTTGTGTGAAGTTTCCTGCTAATGCCAGTTTTATCATTTTCCTTTGGTAGGGATGACCATATTGCAGCTTTGCTGACAGTGAGAGGCGATGCCAGCAGAGATATGAAGCAGACTATCATTGAGACTTTGGATCAAGGTCCAAGCCAACCGAATCCAAACTATGTGCCAATTTTTAAAGAAATTACAGTTCCTACTCTGACTGTGCCAAAACTTCTTAAATAACTGGCAGCGCTGTGTTTGTGTGTCATCGCTAGTCTGGGATCAACAGGTTTGAAATATTTGAGGGCAAATTTGGCAATGCTGTTCGGAGTAAAGTTCACTATACACTGATACTTGCTAGGCATGTTTCTTTCTAAAGACTTGGATGTGAGGAAATGTAGTAAGATTTCTGAAAGAAGATGGATGTAAAGGTCATGTTTGAAGAATGATGCTTCTACTGGCCAGAGGGCTTTTTACTGACCCATTTGTTAGAGCTGTTTTTGCTGTCAGCAAATACATTTTTCTCGTGGAATATGTTTGCACGGTGCACTGCAATGCCGTATAAAGATGTTTGTACCAAAACCAACAGAACTGTATTAGTGCTGGATATACTAACACGTCGCTTGCAATACCTAAGCAGACTCCTTTAGAACTGTCTCTATATGGCACTGCATTGAGCATATATATATATATATTAATGTCCTCAGTCCACTTTCACATTATACTTTGTGTATGTACTTACTCTGGTGTAAAATAGTTTATTGCAGAAAACTTAATTATGAAATCAGTTTCCTGACTTAAGGGACTTAACGGAATTGCTACCGTGCAGTTTGATTATAGCGTGAATAAAGACACATGAGGTACATTTTTTTTTTTTATTGATTCACTAAAAACAGCACATAAAGCACCACCAGTTCAAGAAAACGTTAAAGCATTGCTACCTTTAGCTATGTATTCTTTGCATCCTTATAGATTTACAGATGTAAATCTTTGTTTTGTTTGAAGTGTGAATAAACTTTGGATTTAATAGTTTTCTGAAAACACAAGATACTGTTTTTTATTTCCACTGTATTTTCAGAGTAATGCTTAAGGCCAATTTTCAGTATTATCTGTTCTAATAATAAAATATTATGAGAAAGTTGTGGCTTTAAAACAACTTGATGAAGGACATAATGAAGGCGTTATCTGTTAGTACCTGAACAGGGTTGTCAGAGGAAGATGTGAGCCTACATTGTTGTGGAGTTTCTATATGTGATTTGTTTGGCCTGTGAACACCCAGGCCTTGTGCCGTTCAGGCCTCTCGCTGACTCCTCCTTACGCCAGAAGAGACACGTGCAAGGTCAGCAGTTCGGACAAAGGATAAAACAAAGATTGTGACTTTTTTCATGGACAGGGCCAGCCAGCGTCTCCCAAAGGATGAGGACGGTTCAGTAGAGCACCAAGTCGATAATCTCTGTACCGAAGGAGCTTTAGCGAGGGCTGGCGCCACTCCAGGTCCTGTGGGGTGTGACACTGTTCCTAGAAACTGCAGGTAGGGGAGTGAGTTAGGCTGATTTTTGGAGGGTTGCGTCCAGCCCTCGGTTAAGAACTCACTTAAGAATTATCAAGGCGATACTAATTTGGGTTGTGCTTCAGTCTCAATCCCGTACCTGCAGTTCTTGTCCTGTGTGCGTCTGATCTTCGGTTTCTCTAAGGGGACTTGGTTGATGGGGCTTCGTTTCTCCCTCTGCAGCAGGAGCCCTGTGCGCCTCATGGATGTCGAACTTCTGCTCCTTCCCCTCCACGACAAACCCCCTTCCCCGCGCAGGGGACCCCTTAATCTCTCCCCGCCTGCCCGGGAGCGGTCACGGGGACGGCTCCTGCCCTTGCGGGGACCCTCGGGGCGGTTGAGGGCTTGTGCGGGGCAGCGCCGGGGCCGGAGCCCGCCGAACTCCCCTCAGGAGCCCCGGCGGGAAGAACGGGGACGGATAACGCGGAGCGGGGGGCGGGGCGGAGCCCACTCGCCCCGCCCCCAGCGGGGAGGCGGG
>NW_010973023.1:7002944-7052347 GCF_000737465.1 Haliaeetus leucocephalus | reverse complement strand
CCGGGCCGGGCTGAGGCGAAAGCCGCCACCCTCGCCGTTCCCGGGACGCGGTGCCGAGTCTTCCTGGCCGGGCCGGGCCCTCCCGGGGCTGCCGCTGACTGAGGGATCGGGGGTTGGGAGGTGCCCGGAAAAGTCCCGCTGCTACGGGAAACCCGTCACCGGCCCCGGGCACCCGGCGCGGGTTTTGGGGACCTGGGGGGGGGCCTGGCAGGGCGGGTCAACATGGCGGCTGCGTCCCTGCGGGAGGAATCTGAGGGGGAGCTTGGGGGAAGGCTTGAGGAGGAGTAAGTGCGGGTGTAGTTTAGGGGGAAGGGAAGGGGGGGGGGGTGGAAGCGAGAAGGTAACCTTGAAAACGCTGAAGTCATTTACGACCTGAGAATCCGGAAAGGATCGTAAAGTGTGGAGGACCGATGCAGCAGTACAGGAAGGCTTGGAAAAAGGAATCTGCGAAGTGCTTGATGGAAGACTTAAAAACGACCAATACATATTCCCCTGGATACCTCTGGAGCACGAACCTGCAAGGCAGTTAGCAGGCCCGTGTTAAAAAACACGCTGTCGAGACCATAGTAGTAAAGAAGCTAAAGGCGTTTGTCACATTTGTGTCATGTGGAGGAAACTGGGGAGGTTCCTACGTTGGATCCATTTTTATGGGAGATGTGTCAGAGGATCTATCTTGACTCAAGTGTCAGCAAGAAGAGGTTAAGGAGTAGACAAACAGTAATAAGTTGCTAAAACTGTCTAGTATTTACATAGTGACTCAGGAATGTGGAAGCTTACCTACCCAGCTTTCCGTAAAACCCACTTCATCTGAAAAGTGGGAGGAGGCATGCATGATGCCATTTCTTTTTTTAAAGGGTCCAGAAAAAAACCAGATCAACAGTCTGACTTCTGTAGCAGGCAAACCAGTAGAAACCGTTTTAAATGACGTAGCCAGTCAGGAGAGTTGCACTTACCGCAAGTATTCCTCTCTGGCAGACTACTGTGTAAGCCCTGGGAGTGTGTTTGATAAGGATTGGATATGGATATGATGGCTAGAACAGGTGCAATTGATATAATCTTTATAGTTTCCAAAGAGACAGTCAGCATACAGAAGTATCAAAAAGGCCTTTAAAGAAATCCAGAATACGCAGAATGAAAGGGAAGGTCCTTTGGTGGATCAGTAACTGACGAAATAGTGTGTGGTCATCTGCCATACGGACAGGCGGAGCTGTTCTGGGATCTTTATTCAGTATGTTCAGGAGCAGCTGGGGGAGGAGAAGGTGAATGACCAGATGAAGTTTGCTGGTGACACTGATTCCTGTAGTAAGCGAGGCCTATGAAGACTTGTAGGAGCACTTTTGAGTCCTGAATGACTGGGTCATATCACCCTGTCATGGCCAGATGATGATCGCTGTATGATGCTCAGATGAAATCCAGAGCGCGTACCCGATGTCCGTGGGGAAGACCCACTTTACCTTTGCATCATTTTGTATATAAAATGAATGTGCTCTGAGCTGGCTGATGATGCTCGGGAGCAAGATAAGTAGGTCATAACACATCTTTATGAAAATACCAGCTTAGCACTTAGTAGCAGCTCACAGAACATAAAAAATGTTCAGAATACCTAGAAAGGAAATAGAGAATAAAAAAGGGGCGTATCTCTTTGTTATTATAATCTGTGCAATTTATGCTTGCAATTTGAATGTTTTATGTGGTTTATATAATTTTTTGAGATGGGGAAGTAATCTAGTAGAATGAACTGAAAAGGTCTAGAAAATGACAACAAGGACTAAAGAAAAAAAGTAACAGCTTCTGCAGAGGGATCAGCTGAGCAGGACTCTGCTTTTGAATGGTAGTAACTGAGGGGAAGTAAAAACTGTCACTGTCAAGGGGAAGGTCCTTGTCTAAAATGGAGGGAAGTCCCCACCACTTTCAGATATCCTTCTAAAGAAGGACAATCCTGCTTTATTTGGGCAGAAATTACTTAGTTTTTATTAATTTCAGGATAGAACTTCATTCTCTAAGACAGCAGGCTGTGAAGGCTTAACGGAAGCTGGCACCTGCCTGCGCTTTTCCACTTTTTGAACCCCTTTGAAAGGGGTCAAAGCCCTGCAGTCGATTCTTCCCATACTTCGCACTTGTTACATTAGTGGCTTTCTCTCCATTGCCAACAGCTTACTGAGACAAACAGGGTGCCAAACTTGGGGCTCCAATTTGGGAGCCAAACGGCTTACAATTGTGACAGTACGCATTTTGTGGATTTAACCAACATGGCATGCTCTGCAGTTCTTTTTAAAATAAATAAATTAAAAAAAATGTTTGTGTGGAGTATGCCCGAACTGTGTTATTGTCAGTGTGTGTTTGTGTGTGTCTCTTCATTTCTAAGTAAGTCTTGCAGATTTTTTTGTAGCTTTAATCATGTTCCAGAATGTTTCATCAGTCTGAATGAAGTGTTTAATTTGCAGTAACTGTGAGTGGTTTACCAAGTAAAATGCAATTAGTAACTTTTCAGGAAAAGATTAATCTTATCTGGTGAGTAAGAACCAGAATGTTGAAGTCTTCTGTAACTAGAACCTGTTAATATCAGCCATTTAAAGCTTACCACCTTTTTTTTTCCCCCAGGGTTGATAAAGATAGGAGTGGAATAATATCTGATAATGAACTTCAGCAGGCATTATCCAATGGTAAGTAAGTCTGTAAATGAGCAGTGAGGTAGTTCATTGTAAACTTAATGTTAAATTTCATGTGAGACTGGTTACTTGATGCTGTAATTCTTTGATTGAGGGGGGGAACGTTACCACCGCTGATTAATACTATTTAATCTACAGCAAAAGGCTGAAGGGGAGGAAAAAAAATGGATAGTCTTCCTGATTTTTATTTTTTTTTCCCCTAAGCCCATTGTTCCTGGTTTTTCCCTTGAAGGGAATTTTTCTGGGTTTGGTGCATGTTAGTAATGCATTATAAACTGAGTACCTATTGTAAACATTACTGATTTGTATTCTGGGGAATGAAGGCATGCACATCCCTTTATTTTTTTCTAGCTCTGCTTCCTAGAAAACATAAATGGTGATTTATATATTCCTCGCTCATCACTACTGAACCTTTGTTTTTTAACTAGGATCAGTGTATAACCTGGACAAAGATCAGCTGTTTACAGCCAGCCTTTTTACTGCACATAAAATCTTTTCGTACAGGAATTGAAGATGGTAATTTTAATTTTTTTTTTTCCCCAAATGAGGCATGTTTTGGTTTTTTTTCCTAACAAAGTAGAAAGATGCACTCTAGATCTAGTATTAAAACTTTCTAGTAGTCTGTTAGTTCCCTGTTATAATGGTTAAAGAGTAACTAAGGTATGGTCAAAATGGAAGCAAAATAAAAAATGAAAAATTTTTCTAGTAGCCTATTTTTACTTTGCTCCGGTGACTTAGGATGGGTAGGGTTGTACTTTGTGGGGTTTTTTCCACTTAGAAATCTGAAAAAGTGCATATTGAAGCTGTTTGTGCACCTTTGAGTCCATATCAAGTTCCCCTTCTCCCAAGGTTTAATTCCTTCATCCTTCCTGTTATTTGTGACTGAGAAGGACTTAAACTGATGTTGTGAGCTGCAGTGCACACAGACTGAAAGGCTCCTTTTTGTCAGGAACCACCTGACTTGAAATAAATTTGGATGGCTCTGTTTAGTAAAAGTGTGGTCTTGTAACTAAACTGGATTTACTAGAATATTTATTTGTTTAATAATAATATCTGATAAATTAAAAGAAATGTACTGTAGCTGCTGAACCTGATCCATGACTAAAATACTATTTTGAATAAAAAATTCAGCAAAAGCTAAGTTAAATTGATTAGGTCACTGTTTTCACTGAAGATTACAGTGCTGTTTATAGCTGTGCGAACCTGGCTTTACCTGCTGTTTTAAACTTCATATATTTTAAATATTTCCTCATCTGATTGAATTTAAGGGTAATAGGCAGTGATGAGTATCTGAACTCTTTTCTTTCCTTATTTACAGTGTAGATTAGCAGTTTCAGTGCTTTGCAGTTATGAAGAATCCCTGCCCAACTGAATTCACTATTAGACAAAATATTTATAGAACTGTAAGCTTCCTTCATTCTGAGAGATTCTAGATCTTGTACACCAAAGGCACTAACAATTCACTATATTCTTTTCAAAATACATCCCCTAGTGGATGGTTGTGTGTAGCTTTCCTGCAGTCTAACATGGGCTAAAGGAATGTTATGTGTTTATTTCTAAAACATTAAATAACCTGCATAGAGCTCATTAAAATTTGAAGTTCAATGTGGTTTTGACATTCAGCTTTTCAACATGTCAAGTGTATGCAAATAACAGTATACTTACCTGGGAGGGACTGATCATCACTTCATATAGTTGTTTGCACAATAAAATCCTGTGGTTCCTGCTTGTTTTCTTCTGTGCCACCATGTAAAGTTACTAGTAGAGTCAGGGTAGGAGGAGGGAACAGTCTTTCTCTGTTTATTGGAACAGGCTGAAATCAGTACAGTTCTTCAGCACTGGAGTTGCTCTGATTTCACTTTGTGGTGTCTATATAGAGAGTCTCTCGAAAATTTCAACATGAAATAAGTTAACTTTCAAACTGTATTTTCACTTTTTCCTGTATTCTGTTCTCTATGAGTTAAATGCTGGCACCCTATTAATAATTCCATTATTTTTTTATTTTTGTCAGGAGACACAACTCTAAGGTACTGATGTTCTCTGTCTAAAATACTGCTTAAGCATTTTCAGAGCCATTTTTACTCTTCTCTTTCTCTGCTTACATTTCTCTTTATGTGCAAGTAGCCATATGGCCTGCCTACAGTATAGGGTTTTTTCCCCATTGCTGCATCTGTAGACTTAAAATGATAGTTTCCCTTCTATGGGAGAAGTTCAGCGCTGGTATAAGCACTACTTACACCACTGCAGCTTGATCCAGCAAAGCAGCTATGCCTTTCCAAAGCCCGCTTAATACCAATGCAGCCTTTCTATTAGGTATTTGTGGTCAGCTAACTGCATCGTTGCAAATGCCTCTACAGTACCTTTAGTCTTACTGGTCCCTTCGTGGTCCCTGCACTCAACCTCAGTGAATTTAATACATGCTTCTTGGGCCTCCTGGTACCTTCACAGGCTCTAGAGAATTGATGGTGAAATTCTACATGAGGCACAGTATTTATCTTAATTTAAAGCTTAATGCTTCCTAGCGCTCTGGAATGCTCCCAACCAAGTGAAAACTATTCCAAAGTGACTAGCCTCTAAATATTCAGAGAAGTACAAAGCTCCTCTTCGGATGATTACTGCTCAGGCCCTTTCAAGCAGCAGTATTTCTTGGTCTGAAAATACTAATTTAAACTTAACACTTCATTGATTTAGCAGTGGAGGTGAGGTTTATACTAAACTCAACCCTAAATTGCACTGTGTGTTTATGACCTGTTAGGAACCTTTCCTTTTCACTTGTCAGAAACTAAATGCCCTGGAGTAATCCACCCATAAAATAGGAAATAAGCAGATGGGGTTTTACTGAGGAATAGATACGGGACCTTGATTGAGTTATAACTTCAAACTCTTCTGCTCCCATCAGTAGAAAAAGTGGGACTTCAGTTTTGACCTTGCCTTTTATCCAATACCTCCTGACTAGCTGGGATGAAAAAAATCCTTCTTAGTTCTTCCAAGGTTTTGTGGTTTTGCCTTTTGGGGTTTTTTTTGGCGCAGCCTGAGAAATGTTGGTTTCTGTGTAGTATCTGTGAAACATTGGTCTGAAGTAATCTCTTAATGGTCAAGAACATAATTACTTCAAAGCAGCCTTGTTTTATAATATGCTAGTTCCATGTCATCTAGCTCTGAATTCACTGTTTTAAGTAAGTTCTTATCTGATTTTTTTGGTTGGTTGCATTTTTGTAAAATGTAACTTAGTATTGAGGAACTAAGTAATTCTTTCTGTTTCAGGCACATGGACTCCATTTAATCCAGCAACAGTCAGGTCAATTCTTGGTGAGTGTAGTTGTGTGATGTGAAAGAGTCAAGATGCTGTTTTGTGAATCTCTTCGGACAATTGAGAACGCTATCAATTGCTGCACTGTTTTAGAAAAATAAATGTACAAATATTACAATACATATACAATATATATTTCTACTGTAATAATGAATGCCTGTTTAAAGGTCTTTTGAACTAATGCGGCTGTAGCGTTAACAAGCTGGTCTTTCATTGTTAGGTGCTATGTTTCAATATGGCTTTACTTTTTTTTTTTTTTTTCTTCTCCAGACAGCCCAGCAGTAGTAAGTTAAACTCAATAATACAGGAATGCCTTTTGTGTGCACACACATGCACTTGTCAAAGTAGCCTGAGAAAATGTTACTGTACAATTGAATAGACAGTAAATGTAATTTACATGTGGGGAAATTGTCAGCTTAAATATTCTAAAAAGATATTACATAGCTTGTCTTCCTAACTAGTTTTTCCTGTCTTCCATTTTAATCCTGTGTTCTGCTCCAAAAAGACCAAACAGAAGCTTTACAATGTCTGAATTCTTTAGTCCTAAAATAACTGTCAGTAATGGGGAAGATGATGGTGGTAGAGCAGGAGGATAAAAATTCAAGCACAAAAAAATCTTTTCTATCATACAGTTATAAATCCAAGGACTAAATTTTGTGCTTTGCTTTCAATAAGTATTCAGCAGCAGTCTGAGTTCCATCACTGTGCGACATGCTGTTTGTGTAATGACAGTATCAGTAAGTCAAATGCAGATGAATGTCCCAGCACTTCTGGCAGTCAGTAGATGTTGTAGACTTTTCATGAGTCCTTAGAGAAGAACACAGCCCCCTCGCTTTTTGACACTGGATCATCAATCGAGCCCTAAATGCTTTCAAACTGGAAATGAAAACCCAGGAAAAACAAACATTCTGTGATTCATTCTGGTCCTCTTATCTTGCTTTATCTTATCCTCCTTCAGTGGACAGCTGCTTGCTTATTTTGGCAGTACTTTCCAAAATACCACTTGCATTTTTGCAATTTCTTTTCTGCCTTCAGTACTTTCCACATAGCACTCTCGCTTCCTTCTTAAAATACCAGCAGATCTTACTGAAGAATAGTATGATTAAGGTTTTATATGTGTTTATTATTTTTTATTTCAGGCATGTTTGACAGAGAAAACAAAGGTGGTGTGAACTTCAATGAATTCACAGGAGTCTGGAAGTACATCTCAGACTGGCAGAATGTCTTTCGAACGTATGACAGAGACAATTCTGGAATGATTGACAAAAATGAACTAAAGCAAGCACTAACAGGTTTTGGTAATTCATTTGTAATTACAGTTTTTATGACTGGGTTATATCATCAGATAAGCTTCTTATCATTAGGGCTGTACTGCTTTGACAAATGTGACTAAAAATGAGGCAAGCAAAGTGCAGTTATCCTTTTAGGTATAAGGTACCTTTAAAGATATCCATGCCACAAGCACTTTTTAAGCTATTATTCCTTTAAGGGAAACAATGAAACTGGATGTGTCAGTAGGTGTGTGGAATGTTTTCTGCCTCCCCTGTTAGCTGCTCTAAGAGCGTTACCCATACTTCAGGTAAATGTCTGAACTTACAAGGTACTTGATACAGCTTGCCGCTTTTAAAAACAAAGTCAGCTGTCACTGTACGTTCTGATGGCAAAAGGAACTTTGATTTAATTGACTTCACTTACAAAAACTTGAGTTGCAGCCCTAAACTGTTCCCTCAACCAACTAGTCACTTTAATCAGTAATTATGTTTACTGTGATTCTGTCTGTAATTATTATTAAGCAAGGTTTTTTACTGCATGCATTTTAGTTTAACACAGAGATATCTGGCAAAAAAACCCTGTCTTGTAACTGCTTACTGTTTTCTGCTTTTGTTAAACATGCCTGCTGAACAGCCTAGTTCTTTTTATAGAAGGACTGCAGTAATTGAAACCTGTTAAAGCATTTCTCTTTTCCAAGGTTACCGACTGTCTGATCAATTCTACGATATCCTTATTCGGAAATTTGACAGACAAGGAAGAGGACAAGTTGCTTTTGATGACTTTATTCAGTGCTGTGTTGTTTTACAGGTAAGAAAGGAGATGTACTTTAAAGTCAATTGAAAAAAAGACCCCACCTTTTCTTAAACTTTTATGGTTCTCAATTTAACAATACTACTGGATCTAGAACTTGCTTTTATAAGCAATTTAAAAATTTATAAACCATTTGAATAAAGTATACGAGAGGTGCTAGAAACACCTTCACTTATTGGTTTTCACTTGTTATCCATTTGCATCACAAGTAAATTTGATACGATTTTTTTGACGTTTGACTTCTGTGGGGCAAAAAAATGTAAAATAGTCTGTGTTTTAAAAGGAAAACATTTAACGCTATTTCAATTAGTTTAATATGCACACTTCCTCTGGATCCTGAGCATGTTAAAACTGGAGTCTGTCTTGTCCCCTGGTGCCCATAATTCTTGTAATCTGAATTGTGAGGTTTTTGTTTATCTCTGTTTAAGGCTCTGACTAAAAAGAATTTGACCTAACAGCTGAATTATTCAGTCTTTTGTCACTGCTACAGCAAAGACATTTCAAACAAACAAAAAAACAAAAAAAGCCCCTTTCAGTAACAGAAATGCATGTGTGAATATATATATAGAGAGAGAACACTGTAGTTTTACAAGTGTATTCTTTTGTTTAGAAATCAATCACTGGATGATTCCTCACCTCATTGCTTAAGGTTTCTCCAAGTGTATCTGACTTTTCTGAAATGTATGTAAGGCTTTGGGGAAAAGTTGGGAAATATAGCAGTGGACAAGCTGAGTTTTAGCAGGATAGGAAGAAGGTTACTCTTCTTACGCTGGCCAGCATTGCAAGCAGTGTCTTAAGATATCTTCTGATACACAACATGAAGAGAAAGCAGTGCCCCATAAAAGTAATATCTCTGTTATTTGCATACAGGTGTTTTGTTCTGCTCCTTTAAGCTTTATGTCTATAACCACAAGGCTGCTGAAGCATCAGTTGCCTTTATATTCATTTGTAATATTAGCCAATTATACTGAGTTATGAACTTAAACTCTCGTAAAGAGGCTTTGAAATGGGAGTATCATTCAGCTAAGGTTAGTGAAACCACGCTGGCAGTTACCTTGGTCCACTGTCCGTACTGCCTGGCGTCTCTGGGGCTATGCAGATACTAATGATACAAAAGCGTATTTGGCTAGAAGATGAGAAGTGGATAAGGTACTCGTTGGATTCTGGCTCCAGGTGACTCTCAAATGCCTCACAAGAATTGTGCATTGTTTTTCCCTGCTTTTGAAGCCAGTTATAAAAAGCTGTCTGGCCTGTAAAGAAGTGCCTAGATAGCCTTAGGTATTGTATCGTAAGGCAGTTTTAGAATCGGATCTGCTACACAGACGTGACAAAGAGCTGCCTCTATATGCACGAGATTGTAAAGTGTCTACAGAGGGGATGAACAGAAAGTGTTCGCAAAGCTATAGAAACCTAAGTGGCAAGGGGAATACCTGGCAGTCTGAACTTCTCTGGTGTACAAAAAATGTATGGTTTTTTCCCCCTTTTCAGAGGTTGACTGATGTGTTCCGACGATACGATACTGATCAAGATGGCTGGATTCAGGTGTCCTATGAGCAGTACCTTTCCATGGTCTTCAGCATTGTATGACACAGATAACTGGGAGTTGCACACTGGCATTACACAGACTGGAGCTGCCAAATCATCCTGTACTGAATAAGATTATTGATGTATCATAATGGATATAACTTCACATTCTTAGATTTTGTATGTTGGTCATCACCTTCAGAATCTGCACTTGAGTTGGTTTTTATTTTGTATTATTGTACAATACGACCATCTCTGCTTACTGTAGTACAGAAAGCACAGAATCTAGAGTTAACTGGTGCAATGTCAAACTTAACCTTCTTCCACATATCCTGCATGGGGAAAAATGACTCTTTAGAAATGCCAAATTAAAATAATGCTTGTTAGTTTGTAAGAGAGTTGAAAGTCAGAAGTTGCACAACATGTTTTGCATGTGCCTTACTTTTATAAGAGTTTAATGTATTAATTTTTAATACAGAATTTAAAATTAAGTAAAAATATCAGATCAACTTTTATAGTCTACTTCACTTTTGTACAGCTTTTTTAAGGGGGTCGTGGGTTTATTTCTGTATTCTAGTTTTCTGTGGTTCAGGGGTCCCTCCCACTTAACAGTGATGGCCTTTTTTCCTTGCCTTATCTTTTTATTTTCTAGCTGCCTTTCAGGCTATCCTTGGGCCATCTACAAATACAACTTCTTCCTCAATGAGCTCCCTACAAAAATAAACTGCATCTAACTACTCTGGATATGCAGTTCCCTCTGCTTAGTGGGCTCATTTTACACCAACAGTCTTCCTTTTTGTGCTGAAGCTCTTACTTGAAGTGGCCTTGAATTGACAGTCAAAACATTTTCATAACCTTACCCTCCACTTCACCACTTACAGCTGGTGAGGGGCACAGTGGAAAAACTGAAGCAAAATAAGTAATGATGACAGATTCCTGTCACACACCATCTCCTGCAGTAACTCTGAGGAAGCAACTTGGAGGAAGCAAAGAGAAGTTAACAAGCTCTCTTAGACTGCTCTAAGAAAATCTTAGACCAGCGCTATCCAAAGCACTTAAAAACACTCAAGTAGAAGTATTACTTACCTGTAGCTGCTACTCTTCAGGATATGTTTACAGGCAAGAGCTTTTAGCTTTTATCCAAAGGCTTTCTTAAACTGTAGCAATACTGATTTATTCTTAAGTCCTCTCCCAGCCCCAACTCATTGTATGCAGGCAGTCCACACGTGCCCTTTTGTTTCAAATTTTGTAATTACATACAGCTACAGGCAGGTAAGCTGTCATTGACGGGAGTGCCTATATATAAACTGATGCTGTCAGTGATATCAAGCATATTCCAAGAGATTATGCAAAGAGGGTTTGGGTCCACACACGAAAGACACCCTACCTAAAAAAAAAAATAAAAAATTGCTGTTGTAGTGTTATTCCCAAGTGTCTTCAGCCAGAGTACGGTGTCTGGTGTCAGGGTGAAGACAGCCAAGTGGCAGTTACCAAACATCTGTCCTGCAGAGAAGCTGCTACTGGTTGTCAAGTGATAATCACACAGACCCTTGGTGACAGTTCAGCAACGTTTTCTAAACACTTCTCTGGTGTGAAGTGTCTGGGGAGAGACCAATGGTCTCCATAGCATAAGTAAGTGCACAGAAGCAAGGAGCTCTCCCAAAGCACATCATCACCCAAAGGGCAAGGGATTGCTTCTGGGTGAGGTGGGGGAGCAGGAATAATGACCGATGTCAGAGACCACCTCATCCAACAGCCTTGGATGAACTGTGAAAGTTCCTTACGTTTAAGAAGACAAGGGAGAAAGACTTCCAACTGCTCAAACCTTACCTCCCTGGAAGGCTGAGACGATTGCTATGTATGTTCTCTTCAGAAACAAAACAGTAAAAGAAGAGCCCCAAAGTTTTGGACTCAAGAGAGCTTCTCCATTAAATGGCCCCATTAAATGGTAGGAATGACTCTTGTCTCAGTGGGAAACAGATGCTTCTAAAGGTGTGAAAGCAGGTACACCACAGACCAAGAAAGTGGCTGGGAAGCAGACCGTTTATCCCACCAAGCATGTTCTAGTCTGGATTTTTATCAATGGCTTTTTAAGGAAATGTGAAATTGGTTCAAAGGGCTCTGGTGCAGCCTCAAAACTCTTGCCTCAGTGGCAAAGCTTGTGGCGTAGCTGTATTAGTGCCGATGGATGGCAAGCATTTAAAGTGATGCTGCTCTGCAGGCTATCACTGCCCACCTTGTGAAGGCTGTTTCTTGAAGAACGACCAGAGTCTAGAGAAACAGGAACAGGCAGAGGACTCATTCTGCTCCAGTTCTATACTACATGGGAGCAAGATAAAGCAAAGGGGTTTTCTTGGGAGTAAGGAGTAGCCAGAAGTTGATTCAAGGAAATTGGCCATTGCTGGAAAACAGAAGCAACAGGAGGTCTCGGCTTATGCTAGCCTGGTGAACAAGTAACTGGCAGGATGACAGAACTTCCAAGGCATGTTTTACGTTTTTTTTCCATGAGGTCTTCCTACCTGGAGCCTTTGTAGACACTGCTGGTCAGGTGCCATAAAGGTCAGAAGCCTGGATTTATGCTTTCCTCTTCCTACCATCATTTGAATCCCCCTTTAAAAGTGGCAGGGTTGAACTGAGTGAGAACAAGTAAGACAATCCAAAGTCACCATCTCTCAGGAGTCATGTTTGTAGGGTGAGCTGCTGGCTAGAGAGAAAGAAGTGAAACAGGCTGATGGATCCTCAGGGTCGATCCTGTAAAAGAAAACAATCCCAAGCTGCAAGTATCTGGCTCTGCGGAGGAAGGGAAGGTGTCACAGAAGCCCTCCAAATGAGGCAATGATGCTTAGTACTCACAATTCTACACAGCCCTGGAAAAAAGGAAATTCATCACACCTGTCACAGGGGTAAACAATCCCTTTGCAGAGTTGCATCCTGAAGATGCTTCTGTCCGTTTCTTTTTGCCCTTCATTTGAATACTAGGAAATTAGTGGGTATCTTGGGGGTACTGGTGGATGAAAAGCTGGACAGGAGCCGGCAATGTGCACTCACAGCCCATAAAGCCAACCATACCCTGGGCTGCATCAAAAGAAGCGTGACCAGCAGGTCGAGGGAGGGGATTCTGCCCCTCTACTCTGCAATCATGAGACCCCACCTGCAGTACTGCATCCAGCTCTGGGGTCCTCAGCACAGGAAAGACACGGACCTGTTGGAGTAGGTCCAGAGGAGGGCCACAGAAATGATCAGAGGGATGGAACACCTCTCCTATGAGGACAGGCTGAGAGAGTTGGGGTTGTTCAGCCTGGAGAAGAGAAGGCTCCGGGGAGACCTCACTGCAGCCTTTTGATACTTAAAGGGGGCTTAGGACAAAGATGGCAACAAACTTTTTAGTAGGGTCTGTAGTGACAGGACAAGGGGTAATGGTTTTAAACTAAAAGAAGGTAGATTTAGACTAGAAATAAGGAAGACATTTTTTACCTCATGGGTGGTGAAACACTGGAACAGGTTGCCCAGAGAGGTGGTAGATGCCCCATCCCTGGAAACATTCAGGGTCAGGTTGGACGGGGCTCTGAGCAACCTGATCTGGTTGAAGATGTCCCTGCTCATTGCAGGGGGGTTGGACTGGATGACCTTTAAAGGTCCCATCCAACCCAAACCATTCTATGATTCTATGAAATTGAACTGGAAATTGAACTATGAATTGAAAGGAATGTGTTCCTGCAATAACGAAGATGCTACTTGTTTGACACAAGGCAGCTATACCTGTTGGCAGGTGGCATGGGACACAAGAGAAGAGTCTCTGAAACCAGTTGCAGAGGTCACAGCTATAGACCAAAAGTCAGTCAAACCTGGGAGTGCCAACTGGCAGACCCCAGGCCAGTATCAGTACAGAAATTGCACAGTGAAGCTCTTAATTTCCAAAGCTAGGAAGATCTTTGGAAAGAAGAAAGATAAAAAGACAATTAAGGAGAAAGCAGTGATACAGCTGAAACTGGCTCAGCCAAGTGACTGAAAGAAAACTGAGAACACCACACTGCTGATAGTAATTGCACCCAAGAGATAAGGCAGGCTTGGAGTCCATATTACAAGATACCACCAGCTTAAAAAAAATTCCCTACATGATAGTACTTGTGTATAAGAACCAACAGACAATCATCTCAAAAATTTCACTGATTTTGGTAAGAACTGAAAATTGAAACAGAGCAGTGAAGGGCATTTACAAGACTCCAAATGCTATCTACAGCTCAGGAAACCTTTAGTAAATAAATGCTGAAAAGCATTTCCTCTCTTAACTTGGTCACTACTCCAACTCCGTTTCAAAATGCAAGAACCGTTTCCCCAATGCAGGACCCTGCACAACAAGAAGCAGGGACAGGAACTGTTCCCCAGAACGAAAAATAAGAAGGGAATGTGTAGGCAGAAAGAGCATCTAATTTGGGCAGAGATCATCTAGCTGCTGTATGCCACTGGGATATACAGTAATGGCAGTAAAATCCCAAAGGGAGCGAGAAATGGGAAGAAAGAGCTCTCTACAACAACCTCAGCTGAAAAGGTCTTAACTTGAATTGACAGAGTTGTAGCAGTAACATTTGCTAGCAATGTTTTTTCCTACAGTTTCAGAATTTTAGCTGCACTACAATTTCTGTGGAAAAAAAACCTATGGTAGTAACATTTGTGTAAATAATTTCTGATAATTTTTAAACATATATAATAACTGATCAGTCCCACAGAGTTTTAAATCAAAACTCTGGCAGACACCTGTGGTAGACAATAGTATTTTTCCCCTTTAAGCAAGAAGGTCTACTATGTAATTCAATGGATAAAAGTGTATGGCACAACTACTAAGCGTACGCCATTAGAAACTACTTAAACCCTTCAATAAGTATGAGAAGGAAAAAAGGAAGTAGTGAACAGGAATGAAGAAGGAAAGTGCACCTTTTCTGATGCACAAGCAAAACAATTACAAAAGGAGGATTTTAGGGAATCAAGTTTGTATGCTCTGTAATAAATTGCTTTGATGCCTTTTTGTTAAAATTTACATGACAAGATCCAAAAAGTTATTTTAGTGAACGCAAAAAGATACTATGACAGCTCATACTAACCCTGGTTTAGCACAAGTATTTAATGCACAGAGACAGAGAAATATTTCAGGTATGATAGTCCACAACACAGCAGTGAAAAGGAAAACGGACACTGGAGAGTAAACTGTCTCACTTCTTTTCTTTAGCTCCATGTAAGCTTGATTTGATTAGATAAAGTAGACATCTAAAGCCAGGCATTCATGAGCATGTGGCTCAGAAGCGTGGGGAAAAGAAAACATAAGTAGGGACCACTGACAAACATCACGAACTGGTAAGTGTTTCTCAGTTAACATGCCATTTTGATTTTTCCTTGTTATTTTAGCTGACTGCCTTATAGGTTCTACTCTTTCTTAGTACGCTTTTGCCAGTAGAAAGAATCAAGAATTTTTATTTTAGTATGGACCAATCCATCAAATGAGTTTTTTTAGTTGATTTGTAACCATTTCATTCCGAACAATGTGATAAAAAAATCTGTATATATTTCACGACTGGTTTTACTCTGCAAAAATGAAAGCAAGTAATATGCTCCATTACATACCAATCCCCTAGAATAGATTACATTTTCCTCATATAGCATCATGTTAAGACAGAGAATACCTTTGCTGTGACATTCTCCTTTCTTCGTCTAAACAGAAATGTAGTGTATCACTTTCTAAAAATATGCTAATTATAAAGCCTCAAATTAACTGAACTGGCCTTACATTTGTGTGAAGAAAAGTAAACCTGTATTTTCATGCAATGGACCTGTATTTTCAGTGAATATTCTAAGTAGATAACATAAAACTAAACGTTTCTTTTTTTCTGAGTTGGGAAGGGTGTTAAAAGGGTTATTAGCTTTTTGCTGACAGAATAACATTAACATATTTTCAAAAAATAACAAAAAATTTTTTTCTGTAATATACTAAGATATAACAAATACATTAAAAAAAGCCTAAACAAAATAGTATGTTCACCTCCGTTATGTGCAAGTTTGTGTTCCAGCTATATTTCACATGTTAAGAAATTAAACCCTACCTCCCTTTCCCCTTCCAAAACCAGTCAAACACAGAATTAAATGCAGTCTCTTTCCTGAAATCCGAGAGATGGAGATTCTCCAATCTGTTCATCTGTTTCCAGTTCAGCTGCTGTTGCTCCTTAATCTTTTCCTCTAGTTTCTACTAGCACATTGACTAATGTCTGAATATTTAGTTCTAGAAAGGGGAGATAAAAACATTTGAAGTTACTTCTATTTCACGTTATTTCACATAATACAGCAGAGAGAATGTTAAAGTTTTACTATTAACTAGCTACCTAGTTAATTAACTAATTCTAGTATAAGAATAGTTTGCATTTGTCCAAACTCACGCCTAATAACAGCTATAAAGTAGCATATGCCCACCTCCCTTTAAATCCCTCGTATAATCTATTTCCAAAGAAGAATCTTTTATTTTGAATAGTGTATCACTATTTTTAATGTTAGGGAATGTTTCTACAATAATTGGAAAAAATAATTTGTCATATAACAAACCAGCTCTTTAATAACATTTCTCTTTTGTTATCCCAAAGTGTTTGATCCCTTTGGAGTACTTTCATCTATTATAATGCCATCCAAGTTTGGTTCTGCATGCATTCCAATATTTTTTTTCTTTACGCCAATACATTCCCTCCCCATAGTTGCCACCCCAACAGTACAAACTCTGATCATGATATAAGATGCTAGTTAGCAAGATGACCTAGGACAAACCTTTCAACTCAGGAAATTTTTGTGCTATCAAAATTTCCTCCCACTCACAGCTCTATTTAGCTGTCAAGAGGCAAAGTCTCCTCAGAGAGGCAATTAACACCATTCCTCAACTGATACGGATGTTGAGCAAAATTAACTCAACTCTGCTGAACAGGGCATACTATCTCTGCAACACACAATCTGCTTATGTTAAAGCAACTATGTTGATGTAACTCATTGTACATGAGAACTAATCACAATCTTACTTTGAAGTGCTGGATAATATGGAGCCAACTGTTTGAGCATCCTGGTCATTGTAGGTACATCCTTTCCTCGTAGTCTATTCAAAATGTTGGGAGTGAGACCAACAGAATCTTCATCAAACATCTTATCTGAGCTTCTGAATTGCTGGTAATCTCTGTACGAACCACTGCCTGAAAACGAGTACTGATGTGAACTCCAATCACTCTTGTAGCCTGACTTCTGATGCCTGAATCCCTGACACCTAGATTCCTGGTTCCAGCTAGATTCCTGGTTCCAGCTAGAGCTCTGATGGTTCCAGCTAGAGCTCTCATGATTCCAGCTAGAGCTCTCATGGTTCCAGCTAGAGCTCTCATGGTTCCAGCCAGAGCTCTGATTCCAGCTAGAGCTCTGATTCCACCTGGAGCCACCTCTTCCTGATACAGCAGAATTTGCAGAAGATATACAAGTATTCACAGACTCATCATTCTTGTAAGAGGAATAGCTTTGCAAAAGATAGTTTGTGGAATATCTTCCAGATGAAGCATATGAGGCAGAAGAATTGGGATAGGATAATCTTTGATCACTTACACTTCTTGCTTTTGTACACGCTTGTTGACTCCTCCAGTTTGTACTTTCCCCGCCACACAAGATTCTGTTATCAGGGAGCTTACTTCCTCGCACATCGTTGGACATACATTCTGCTGAGTACTCACTCACTGGACTTGTCTCATAGGAAGCGGCCCCACCAGCTGAATTACTGCCAGCAGCAGATCGGCTGAACTGTCTCAGCCATTCGCTGATACCACTGGCAGGACTTCCAGTCTGAAGAGCAAAAGAGTCCCTGAGCGCAGACATCATTGCAAAGTCATTAGATCTTAGTCCATAGGAAGATGATCCATCATCTGTTTGGTAAGTGTATGAGTTAGCAGGGGCAAAAGAAGCAGCTGCAGAACACTCTTCATACTGAGACAAAAAACCTTGATTCCAGTTAGAATTTCCTGAATAAATAAATAAATAAATAATTGGCACTAGAAGTTGGCAAAATACTAAAATATCAACTGAAAACACAACTACTTTGAGGTTTTATGAAGTGTTCTTCTCCTGTTCTTTTCCCATTTCCTGCCTTTACATCTTGCCTGAGTCCAGCATTTTTTCACCCAGAAATCCTCATGTTAAACAGGTTAGGAAAGGTTACTGCTTGGATTTCCAATAACCGTTACTGCTGTAATACTATTCAGTGAGACAGAAGTGTTCTTAGAGAGTCAAGGTTGAAGTCATTAAGGCTTCAGAAAATATTATCCTGAACTGACTCGGAGGGGCAAAGACACACAGTACTCTAGCAAAGAAGCACTATGGCTGGCTATAAAAGTAAATTTTCACAATCTATGCAGTATTAAGAGTAGACTTAAACTAGGAGAACAAAACATCTAAATTACCTTTGGATTTTCCATATGGCTTATACTGTTTTGGGATGCTTTTCTTTCCTGGAAATTCATCCTGAGATATTGACATCAGGGGCCTCAGACTGTTAGTATAATTAACCTAGATAAAGCAAAAGGTCAGAATGTCTGTTTTTAAACTGAAGTGTTCAGCATTCTAAAAAAAAAAATAGCGAGTTCCCCATAGAAAGCAGAACAGCAGAAAGCAGAATTAGCAGAATACAATTTTAGGTGACAGCAAACTCCATATGAAGGATGTGTTGTTTTGTTGTTCACAATTACCATATTAAACCACAATTTTCAAAAGTATTATTTGGAAGAGGTATGTGTCTGGAGAACAGAATAAGGTGTCTGGGGAAGACAAATGTCACCTGTTTCAAATTACTTTATTGCCCCATATCCCTCAACATCACCTGCCTGAAATATAAAACTGGTACATATGCAAATCCTGTCTCTAGCTGGGGAATGCAGAATGGAAGGCTCAGCTACCACCTGAGATTAAGCTACGGCAAGAATTTTTGACTAGCTCATGAGAACTGCATTATATTCAAATGCATGACATTTCTGAAAGTGTAGCATTCAAAAAGGTGGTGGTGGCATTTGCACAAAGACAGTTACCATAGCTCAGCTCACATGGAATATATTATTAATGCCTAAGAAACCAGTCTGAAATACCTTTCAGAAAAACACATGCTGAATTTTGTGAACCAGTAGCTGCCAGAGGTGATGAGTCATTTTTGTACACATTCTGGTCCTTCTTCAGACCCTTTTTTCTACACGTATTCAATTTTTATGCAAAGAAGCTATGGAGGTTTGTAAGGGCCCACAGAAAGACAGGAACATCTTGCGTTACTTAGTCTTAACAGATTAAAGCTCTCAATTGGGAGCAGAGCTACAAGTCACCAGAAAAAAAGACTTATCTACATGCCCACAAAAAAAAGAAGTGACACATCTGGGTAGCAGTTAAAGCCTGATTAACCTTAGAAGAAAAGCTATCAAGCAAGGGACCAGCTGCAAAGGAAGGATGACAACCAGACATCATGAAGCAAAATAGTGCCCCAAATGGGAAGAAAGCATGCAAAAGAAAACCAAAACAGATGAAAAACTAACAGAAGTGTGCCAGGCAATTAATGTATTTGGTACTTAGAAATTGCAAAAAAAAAAATTAAAGTATATTTAACTGGGGGGTTTTGACCTATGCCTGAACTATTACAGTTTGGCAGGGTGTTAACACAATGAGTTCAACCACTCCTTTCGTCCCAGTGGTAAAACAACTCTGGTCAAGGTTAAGCTACTTACTGCTGCTTTCTTTTCACAAAAGGCCTTCAAAGCTTCTGTGAGTTCCTGCGTAATATGAACAACAAGTGTTGCTTCTGAGTCTGAGGTGATGTGAAAAGTCTCCTGTGGAAAAACATGGTTAGAATTGGTCATTAGGATGCCAAAGGTCATATACACAAACAGATCAGAGTTATACTTTGATTTTGGTATAACTAAGTTTATATGATTAGTTGATATAGAAGACATACATAATATACATGTACACACACACATATGAAAAAATAAAATTGTGAACAGAATTATGGCCTGATAAAAGGTAAAACATAAACTTGGATGTCTGTCCCACTCCCGTACTGTGAATCATGAACATTTTGTTGCAGATGGAGAAGGGCGCAAGTCCTAAATTTATGTTGTCTGTGTAGAAAATTGAATAAGTAGTAAGCTTCAGCACCATCAAATGCCTTTGATTCCCCCATTTTATTAACAAAAAGATGAAAGTTTCCATTATAATTTTCCTATGTGTAATTTTGGCAATAAGAGATACCAAAAGATACCGATACAATTCTATAAAGCACAGAACAATTATGGCTACCTGTCTTTTTAATATCCAAAGAGACTGATTACCAAGTAGATCAATTTATAAGTTATTACAGTAAGTTGAAAGAATATAGACAGTCTGCTGTAAGGAATATAGCTGTGATTCCTGCAGGTAAAAATCAATTAACTGTCTACCAAGCGTTTTTGGTAGTTTACGGATTATCACCAGACTTGCTTTTTCTCTACCTCTTCCTAAAGTCACAAGTAACCACAGTTTAAAAGAAGAAAAAGAAGAAAAACTGAAAGAGAAAAAAAATCTTTTCAGCTGGTAACAAAGTATACATCTCAAAACTTCTAGTTGTGATTTCAGTGTATAAACACAATTTAGACTCAAATGAAATTTTGTAATTGCCTTAGCTACAGAAGATGACTTTCATGGAGTAAAATGGTGAATATAAATGGTCAGATATTTTCACACCGTAAGCCCAAAAGACAAACCGAGGCTTGCTATGCCACTCCTAACAGCAACTGAACTGATAAAACTTCCCCACTCCAATGCCAGCAGCTGTGCTTCAGGATCACCCAGTTTCACTCGGCTGTCTGGTTCTGCAGCAGCAGCACTAGCCACAGCATCGCAGGCAGCGACAATCCCATCTCCTTCTCATCAACAATCCCACAGATATGGGCAGCCAACAGCACTTCAGCAACATCAGTGCTGCCAACACTGCTTGTCAGGGTGGCTCCTCAGCAAAGGGAAGAATGATCCAGAGAACAGGTAGGGAGCTTGCATTTAATCCAGCAAGTTGTTCTGAGCTGACATTATGCTACAGCTGCACTAGCTTTTCAAAGAGCAGAGTCCATTAAAATAGAACTCAGAAATTAATGTTGTGGTTAAATGAGTTTGATCAGTAATCAGAGGCTCCTTCACAATATTCATTGCATCACACTCGTGAAGCTGCACAACTCTTATCACAATTATTTTACATACATACCAAGAACTCTAGAGCTTTCTGTTTCCGAACAGGATCATTCTGTGGGATTGTAGAATGGGGAAGAGAAATTAAAAGACTGAATACTACAGTATTTGTTGCATCATCTTGTACAAAACAAGACCTTTTAATCTTTTCTCCAACAACAAAAGTCAACACAAAGAAAAGATAGTAATTTTAGGTCACAGCCATAAACATATAACGTTAGAGCCTCAATAGCAATTAGGAAGCAGCTACTACAAATACAACTGCTTTACTTCCAATACCAGGAAGAACACATTTCACATCTAAGCTACATACCTACAAGAGCCATCTTTCCCAGGCTTTCCTCACTCAGGTCCAACCTCATGTTTAAAAAAAGTCAAGTGCCCAGCTGCATCTAGCATAGTACCTGACCACCCTGAGGCCTAAAAGAGCAAGATATCACCACAGAATACATCAGATTGCAAAACAACCTCTGCTACTAAGACAAAAATGAGGCAGTTCTCAGTGTTTGTGCCCTGTGCTATTCAGGACCAATACTTAAGAGATAATTTTGAGTTTCACCTTTGAGTTAGAAAAAAGGATTGTAAATCTTTAGCTATATCTCAAGATTTAAACCAAACCTTCAGTATAGAATACCTCTGATCTGAACAGAGGCAAAACAGAGTGGTAGAGACTGCACCACAGGTTGGGAGACCTGGCCTGCAGACACTGGGTCTGAGACTCTCAGTGACTTTGAATAGCAATTTCGAATAGCAATTATGAGAGCTAAGGTGGATGAGCAGCCTGATGTACTGTATCCATTTCCCCTCTGCTGTGATGAACACAAAACTGTGGTCATTAGGTCAATTATTTTGCTTCTGCAATAATATTAGTAAAAGAGCAAATAAAGCCAAAAAGTAAAAGTTTTTCAGAAAAATTAAAAGCAAGCATAAGGAAACTGCTAAAACATACGACACTTGCAGAATTACTACCTCTACATACCTCATGCTTACAGTAATCTTCCCGCCTTGAAAAGAAAGAAATGACAAGATTAAGATGCATTCTAAAGATTACTAAAAAGTTAGGTTTACTCATAGTATCTAGAATCAAAACATTTCAATTTCCAAATTTGTATCACTTACCAATACAGAACATCTTTTTCTATGGCATATTCAAAATACTATTATTTCTTAAAGGTCCTTATTCTGACTGACTCTCAAAGAGATCAGTAGTACTAATGAACTTCTTTACAGATCAGCTAAAGGAGATGACTAAAGTAATGGTGGTTTTTTTCCTTCCTCTATGAACTGAGGTGCCTTTTATACAATTACTCAGGCAATGGCACCCTAAATAAAGTGGTAACAGCTTGAAATTTGAATTGCAGTATCTTTTTGTATGAGTACATCACACTGCTACTGAACTGCCTAACCAGGGCAATATTTCAAAAGCCATCGCTACTATTTCCTCATGGACGGGAAGGAACAATTTACACAAAAGGAATAAGTACAGTGGAAAGACAATATAAAATATTTTCCCCATACGTGATGATGTTTGTTACAGAAAAATAGATCTATTTAATAAGTAAAGAGATCTCAAAAAAAACCAAACTCTTTTGATTCCCCTGTGGGGGTAGTATTCTCACCTTGCTTTCTTCTTTGATGGGGCTAGAAAATTAAGAAGAATTATTAGCAACATCACAGGGTTTCTACCATATTACTGCAATAGAAGCATTATACACACAGAACAGTTACTGGCCCTGAAGTGGCTGCAGTTTCTTTAAAGGGCAGGATTCAGCAGCTTAAACCTAGGCACATACTGTCATTTTAGAAACCACCAGGCATCCTTGATGAAAGGTGTATGGAGACTTGTGCGCTAACAGCATTTATGTTCAGGCAGCTGAATCCCACACAAGAAGTCAGTATGGATTGAACTGAGGTAGGCATGCCTCCTCTATGCAAAAAAGTGAAAAGGTTTGGTTGTTTTTTTTCTGTGAACACACCAGTGAACCTCAAAGCTGCATGTATGATAGTTGAGTCTCCAACAAGAAGCAATGGAGATTAGAATGTCTCATCAGCTCTCTTGCGAGTACAGTGTATAAGCATGAGGAAGGAGGGAAAGCTCAGTAAAACAAGGTAGTCTAAGACAGTAGCTATGCTTCAGAGAATCAGGTACTGCATGGTACATAACTTATCACTTCTTAAGTATTTATGAGCAACAGGACAAGTAATAATTCTCAGGACAAATGACATCTTTGCCCCTACAATATGAGGCTGAAAGACTTGTGTTACTGTTTTAACCACCTGATGTTGAAGACATGCTGATGAGCTGCAACAAGAAGTTGCATTGTAGGTCCCAAAGTTTTCCAAATGTCAGGAAAGAAAAGGACTGCCACCATTTCACAGAAGATATACAATGAATTAAGAATCATGGAAACATAGGATGAGAGGGACCTCTGCAGGCAGAATGATGGAATCATAAAAAAGCTTAGGTTGGAAGGGACCTCTGGAGGTCATCTAGTCCAGCTTGAGAGGTAAGAGAAAAGCACCACAGAGGTGGTAAGTAACTGAAATCAAACAATTAACTGTAAGATGAGGACACTGACAATTAGAATAATTTTCCTTCAATTATTCAATTTGTGCTGTCTTTCCAGTAAGCCTCCAAAATCCTCCATTTGAAAAGAAGATGGGTAGAGACAGGAGTGCTACTCAGTGGTTGGAAACTTCACCCTACTCAAGCTAACACTGAAGTTCTGCTCACTTTGACAAAGACTAGCCTCAAGATTAGATCAGGCTGCTTAGGCCCAAGTCCAGCTGAGTTTTATAAGTCTTCAAGACAGCAGTTTCCCACCTCTTTGGGCAGGCAATTTCAGTGCTTGACCACTCACTGTGAAGAACTTCCTGAATGTTCAATCAGCATTTCCTTTATTGCAGCCTGTGAACGTGGCTACTTGTCCTTTCCCTGTGCACCTTCTTGAAGTCTGGCTCCTTCTCTGTAGCCATGGTTTAGGTAGCAGAAGACAGTAATTACATCCCTTCCCTAGCTGCTGCCTTCTCCAAGGTAATCAAACCTAGCTCCCTAAAGTTGTCCTCCACATCATATGCTCTTGTCTCCTCATGATCTTTTGTAGCTGGTGAGTCCTCTACTGACTCTTTCTCATGTACACAGGACACAGTATTCCAGAAGCAGCTTAATGAGTCCTTAACAGAAGGGAATAAGCAATTCCCTTTATCTGCTGGCCACACTTTTGCTAATGCCGTCCCATATGCTATTGGCCTTCATTGCATCAAGAATACATTGCTGATTCATGTTCATACTGTTGTATATCAAAACCTGCAGGTTCATAAGATTTGCTCCCTAGCCCAATAGTATCCAGTCTGTATCCAGCAGGGTGTTGCTCCATCCCAGGTGTAAGACTTCACACGTACCTTTCGCTGAACTTCAGGAGATTTCTGACAGCCCATCTCACCAGCTTGTTGAGATCCCTCTGAATGGCAGTCTTGTTCTACCACATACCAGGCATTCCCCCAGTTTGACATTAACTGCAAATTTGATAATGGTGTACTCTACCCCATTATCCAGGTCATGAATGAACATGTTAAACAGTCCTGGCCCCAGGAGAAACCACTGGGGAATGCCACTAGTAACTGGCCAACACACTTAAAATCACTGACAACTACTCTTTGAGCCTAACAGTTCAGCCACCTTTTATCCACCCTGTAGGCTTACCTTATCTCTCCAGTTTGGTTATAACATGGGAGACTGTGCTGAAAGCTTTGCTAAAGTTAAAATTACATCCATCCTTCTTCCCCTGTCCACAGAGCCAGCCCATGTCATTGCAAAATGCAATCAAGCTGGTCAAACCCACTTTGTCCTTGGCAAATCCACACTGGCTCTTCCCAATCACCTTCCTGACCTTCACACACCAGTAAATCACATCCATGAGGACTTGCCCCATAATTTTTTATAAGGTCTGGGACAGCATGTAGCCCTGTTTTACTTTTGAAGATAAGCACATTTGGTTTTTTTCAGGTCCCCAAGGAACTCCTCTGATCACCATGACCTTTCAAAGACTTTCTGAGGGAGCAGACAGCTCCCTCAACACCAGAAGCATCCCTTTTTGTCATATGGCCTTGTATATGCTCAATTTGCTCTTCCCTAAACTGATCCTTCTCTACAGTGGTTAATGCTGTTCTCTGCTAAACTTTACAACTACGCACAAAGATCTGAGAGCAGACCTTCTCAGTAAAGACTAAAGCAAAGAAAGCTACAAATATCTCAGCCTCTTCCATGTCTTTCATCACCAGGCTACTTGCTTAGCAGCAGGCCCACACCTTCTTTTGCTGCTGTCACACCTGCAGAAGCCTTCCCATTGCCCTTCATATTCCTTTCACCTCCATGCAAGCTTTGCCTTCTTATTTTTACCCCAAATATATCTGCAATACTTACACATTTCTTCTTGGCAGCCTGCCTCTGCTTCTGTTCTCTGAATGCCTCCTTTTAGCATTTAAGAACAGCTAGGAGTTCCATGCTCAAACACACTAGCCGCCTGCTATGCCTGCCCATATTCCTGGACAGCAGAATGGGTCATTCCCGTTCTTTGAGGAGGTTCTCCTTGAAGACTGATTAGCTCTTTTGGGCTTCTTTTCCTTTCAAAGCAGTCTCTCAAGGGATCCTGACTACTAGTTTTCTGAAGAAGCTTAAGTCTGTTCTCCTGAAGCCCAAGGTCATTAGTCTGATACGTAACTTCCACATTCCCCAGAGGGTTTTAACCCGTATCATCTCATGATCACTCCAATTAAGGCTGCCATTGACCATCACATTTCCTGACTCTTTTCCTTCTCTGTGAAATACTTCCTCTTGTTGACTCATCCAGCATCTGCATGAAAAACTCCCTTTTGGATTGTTTGCAACTTGCTATTCTGCTTTTCCAGCAAAAATCCATCCCCCCAAAACTGGGACCTCCAGTTGGGAGGTTTCTTCCCATCATGTAAAGACAGCCTTGCTACAGACCGCCTGTTCAAGAGGGGCAGACATCTACCATGATGTTGTTCTTGTTGGCCTTCCCCCTAGTCCTGACCCACAAGATCTCAACAACCACCAGCCATGGCTCTACACAAAAAAGGCGCTGTTGCATCCAGCACTTCTACTGTCATCTTCTATGCCATCTTTCATAAGGAGCCCATATCTATCCATTACAGCACTCCAGTCATACAAACTATTGCATTACATCTCTGCAATTCTGATGGCATCAGCTCTGTGACCACACAGTAACTTCCAGTTCCACCATCTAGTCCGATCTCTCCCTTGAATCAGGACTACTGCCAACAGAAGAATCTAGTTTTGTATAGCCAAGTCTTGAAAACCTCTGAGGATGAAGAGTTCACTACCTACGGATAACCTTTTCCAGTGCTATACTACCCTCTAGGAAAGAAGTTTTCCCTTGAGTTCAGCCTCTCGAGCTGCCATCTGTGGCTGCCATCTCTTGTTACATTGCCTACAATTACCAACAACTTTGGCTTTATCATCTTTGTAGCAGTCTACAGATGCTTGAAGGGCAGTTATAAGATTCTAAGATCACCCCCTACCCTCCTCTTTCCCATTCTAAACAAGCCCAGCTGCCTCTAACCCTCATCCTAGGTACATGCTCTTGACACCTGAGAATCTTCATAATCTTCTGCTGGACCATCTCCAATTTCTCCATCTTCCCCTTAAACTAGAAGGAACAAAACTGGACACAGTATTCCAAGTTTGGTCTTACCAGCATCAAATAGTAGGGGATAAGACTGTTGTTCAGTCTGCTGCCTGTGCTCCTCCTGAAGTATCACAATATGAGATTTGCCTTACGTGAAACGAGAGCATTCTCTTGGCTCATATTCAGCTTGGCATCCACCATAACCACCAAGTCCTTTTCAGCAAGACTGATCAGTCTGTCACTTCCCATCCTGTACTGACACATGGAATTACCACTTCCCCACTGAAGATACAGACAAGCTTCTCCAGGTATCTGCTACAACTTCAAGGAAGCAATAATTCAATCTGAAAAGCCTATTCCAAAATAGCAAAGTAAATCTCTGGACTTATTTCCAGTTTGCTGCTGTATTCTGTAGCAGCATTAAGAGTAGTTTTTAGAAAGGAAAACAAAAAAATGATGCAGGCAGAATTCAGAGACTAAATTATACCAGAACTTGTATATATAGACACATAAAAGAAAACATATCCTTATCTTATTTTTGCATATGATCTCTGCAGCAGCCAAAATTTGGTGTTTATGTCTGTTTTGCCACTTGCAAAGTAGTACATGCCACCAAACAGCCTTTCTTAATCATATCGTCAAACTCACTCTTGCTTTCAGAAGGGAGCTTGGAAGCTGGAAGTCATTCTCTGCCAATATGATCTAAAGACACACAGCTGCTAAACCAGTAGGCATTATTTTCTTTTTTTGGAATTCACTTGATATTGCCCTTACCACCTAACCAAAGCAAACCTTAATACTGAATGACACAACGCGTTTGCAGCTAACTTCACTCTTGTCTGTTCCTCCAGTTCTTCATATCATGTAGGACTAGGTGGGATCACTCTTTTTGATGTTCTAGTTTGATATCTGAGCATGTCCTCCAGTTCTACAGAAGTCAGTAAGTGTTGATGTCAATTTACTCTGAACTGAGAATTACTGAGCTAGATTACTGGGTCACATTCCCTCTTCTTTACAAGAGAGACAAATGGAGCTCAAAAAGGGTCTCTGCCACCTTGTTTTGCAGACCAACATTAAAAGGTACAATCCACAGAAGCCACCAATGATCAATCCAAAAGAAGCACTGCTATGGTAGGCACCTACAGCAGGATTCACACTGACAAACGCTTTTGATCTATGCAACCTTCACCCATTTCAATCAAACCTACCTTGCCACTGATATTAATATTAGGGTCAAAAGGTAGCAAGTAGGTATTTCGTCAGGTTGGCATTGTTAAGCATCAAAGCACATCTACAGTAACAAAGGACATAACTCAAACATACTATATGAGGGAAGATGCTGTTTTTATGTTTGAGGGTTTGATTTCCGTTGCTTGTTTCAATGCACTTGCTAAAGAACTGTAACTTCCACTTTTACCAGTGATTCAGCATGTGTGTCTTTTGATGACTGAAATGAGGTGGAGAAGGCTTTATCAGCTTATTCAGAGAAACCCATCAAATACCATTTTTCCATACTTTTTCCACTTTCCTTGATTAGCAAATTACTAGTTAATCTAGTTATCTTAAATACACCCAGAACCAAGCAGTTTAAAAATGTCTAAGAAACACTGCATGACTAGCAATTCCCTTCTTCCCTCATTTCGAATTCACAAAAACTGGAAAATCTCTGAAAACATTTTGTGCTATTACAAGCTGAATGTTTTAAATCAGTCAAACCCTTTGAGTTCAGCTACTAATTCAAATTAGGCCAAATATTAATTACGTCATATCTATTACATTCAAGTAATTCATAGACTTACGTGAGGTACTTGGTCTTACGTAACCTTCGATCTAGGGATAGAAATAGTTTCATATTAGATTTTCTGATCAAAATTTCCTAACAGTCTCTAATGCAACTGCCTTTAGAAATAGAACAAGTACTTTTATTTATCCCAGCGTAATGTAGCCCATAATTTTGTAAGTACATAATCTGCTAAATATAAATGAAATTTGAGACAAAATTTGCTTACCTTTGAGAAAATTTAAGTTGCAAAAATCATTGAAGTAAAGCAGTAAAATTTCTGAAACACTGAACTCAGATTGGACATTTTCTATCTAAAAACCCTAACTTCTTAGAAATAAACAACTTTGTTTTTTCAAACGAATTTCAATACTACTGTTCTTTTCTCCAGATTTTGTAGGGCAACTTTAAGTTAAGCCTTAGTTCAATTTAATACTACATTTCCTAGAAACACACAGAAATGTAACAAGCTTTGACAGCAGTACTTTTAAAATTTACTAGGTCAAACATAAATACATTGATAAAAGACACATTACCAGATACTTTACATTTACTTCCAATTACCTTATACATTTTTAACCCTTCAGTCTTCTCTAGCTCTCCTGCTATCCGTCTGAAAAATGAGACTTTGCATTCTCTTACATCTGTTTTCTTTTTCTTCATTTTATCGGGAAATTCTTTAGACTGTTGACAAAAACAGCTTGAAATGGTCAATATCAAAATTCATCACAATATTAAAAAATTGGCACATTTCACCTTTCAGACAAGCTCCCAAAAGACTAGTAAACATTGTATTGAACATTATGAGTTAGTTTCTTCTCTGTAACACAACTAATTAAATTTTAATGTTAAAAGTTGCTTAAGTAGCCTTCAAAACAAAAAATGGATACTATGCAAAGCTTGCTACCAAAAGGTAACATGCTCTGTACCATACCCAACAACGCTATGGGCACGCTGAGGAATAAGAAGGAACCACAGCGTTCTAGGAACCTGATCTTGGAGGCAATCAAAACACTTAGGAACAGACTTTGAGCAGATACAGACACATACCTCTGGAATGCAATTCCTCAACAGCTCACAGCTTCACAGCTGTTCACGTTGATCTGACCCATGAAGAGTCAACCATACAAGTATTAGCAATTTATCACATGGGGGTTTAACTTCAAACGTGACGCAAGTTATTTGTAGAAAAAAAATAAAAGGGGAGTATCATAAAGAAATTGTGATCAAAATGCATCAAAATTACTCACGATGTATGCTCTTCTGTGTTTATATCCACTAAGATGTTCTATCATAGGTGCCATCTCTGTATTCAACCCACACAGCTTGCATTCATAATGCGGCTCTTTTCTTCCTTCAAATCTGATTTCAACCACATGTTCTAAACCTGTAAAAGCAAGAGTTACAAATATCTATAGTAGTGTATACTAAAATATAAACAAATGTATTCTCTTCAATGTCGCTCATTAAAAACCAAAATGAATAAATAAAAGTATTCAATTTTCAGAATTTCAACACTTCTGCAGGATCACTTCAACACTTCTTCAGACTTACTACCCACATCAGTTAAATTTGTCTCTTTACAATGCTGTATTCTGAAGGAAAAGCACTGTCTATGGCAGATTTGCAAGCCCACCAAAATAAAATATTTCATGTACCTTTATTCCTGCCTGGGATATTTTCAAGAAACTAAGAAAGAGCCTTCCATTCAATACAGTCATGTAAGAGAATTCATGGAGAAGTGCATATAAAAAAAGAGAATGAGAATAGGAAATGCCATGTAAGTGTCTAGATTTAAAAAAATGCATTTAAACTACTTAGTCAAATGTAATTTGGACAGTGTCCAATTAGCACAAAGCACATGTAGGAAAGACAATAATCACTTCACAAAATTGAGTCCTTCATAATCTAAAAATACTCCATAAATGAAAATAGCATTTTTCTTCATTTTTCCTAGAAGTGACTGAAAGACTATGCTTTAGAAGTATTCAGAAATCTCTAAGTTTGAGGCTTATACCTAGCATGAAAAGTTTTACTCTGAACAGCTTAAATGTAATGAGTGTATAAGCAGCTCAAAACAAACCAGGAGCAGCTGCAGCTGTTCCCTATTATTATAATTTCCAATACTGTGTATTTGTGATGGGTTGACCCCAGCCAGCAGCCAAGCACCACATAGCTTCTAGCTCACTCACATACACACCCCTCAGCAGGATAGGGAGAAAATAGAGCAAAAGTCAGAGAACTCATGGGTTGAGATAAAGACAGTTTAATAGGTGAAGGAAAGGGGGGGGGGGGAGAAGAAAAAAAAAAACACCACCAAGACAAAACATGTGAAAACCAGTCACTCACCTCCCCACAAGCAGACCTATACCCACACAGTCTCTGACCAGTCACCTTGGAAGCTAATTCCCCCCCGTCCCCCTCCTTTTTCTTCCTTTACCTCAACTGTGATTGCTGAGCATGACATTATGCCATACAGGATATCCTTCTGGCCAGTTTGGGTCAACTGTCCTGGCTGCATCCCCTCCCAATCTCTTGCCCACCCCCAGCCTACTCAAGGGCTGAAGGCTGGGGATCCAGAGTGAAAAAAAAGTCCTGAGGTTGTGCACTGCTCCGCTAAAGCCAAAACACTGGTATGTCATCGACACTGTTTTATAGTCACAAATCCAAATCATACATGCTGCTATGAAGAAATTCAGCTCCACTCAGACTCACTACGGTGTAATACTGCTAAATCTTAAGTCCAAAAATAAACTATCACCAAATGAACTGAGTATACAAGAAAGTAACACTTTGCTATTCACCTTTTTCTATTAAAAATGCTTATAATAATAAATTGCTACACTTTTTTAAATTAATACTGTATGGAGAGTAACAGCAAGACAATTCACTAACCAGAGAAATTCTCTGCTAATACTGGGAATTTGCTACAGGTCTTCATCAGGGAACATAGTCTTCTAGGCCACCAGCACATACTAGGAACACTAAGGCCACTGACAAGCAGCATTGCTTATCCTGTCCTAAGGGTTGTCTAATGTAGCAATTAGAAAGAAAACCTTAAAATTCATCTCGTTACTTTCAGTATTCCCAAAAACAGTGAGGAAAAATACCTCACTAAACAGAAACACCTGTATATCCCACAAAATGGAAAACCACAAAGCATCAGCAGAGGACACATCACCAGTAGCACAAAGTCCAGCTGGAGGCCAGTAGGTAGCGGTGTACCCCAGGGGTCAATACTGGGTCTAGTCCTGTTTAACATCATTAATGATCTGGATGATGGGGCAGAGTGTACCCTCAGCAAGTTTGCTGATGATACAAAACTGGGAGGGGTGGTCAATACACCAGAGGGTCGTGCTGCCATCCAGAGGGACCTCGACAGGCTGGGCAGTTGGGCTGATGGAACTTCATGCAGTTCAACGAGGTGAAGTGCGAAGTCCCGCACCTGGGGAGGAACAAGCCCAGGTACCAGTACATGCTGGGGGCTGAGCAGCTGGAAAGCAGCTTGGCAGAGAAGGACCTGGGTGGACACCAAGTTGAAGACGAGCCAGCAATGGGCCCTTGTGGCCAAGAAGGCCAAGGGTATCCTGGGCTGCATGAGGAGGAGTGTTGCCAGCAGGCTGAAGGACACGATCCACCCTCTCCACTCAGCACCAGTAGGGCCGTGCCTGGAGTGCTGTGTCCAGTTCTGGGCTTCCCAGTACAAGAGATATGGATGTGAGAAGGGCCATGCAGATGATGAAGGCACCAGAGCATCTCTCCTATGAGGAAAGACTGAGAGAGCTGGAATTGTTTAGCCTGGAGAAGGCTCAAGGGGATCTCACCAGCATGTGTAAATACCTGAAGGGAGGGTGTAAAGAAGATGGAGCCAGGCTCTTTTCAGTGGAGCTCTGTGACAGGACAAGAGGAAAAGGGCACAAACTGAAACACAGAGATGCTGTCTGAACATCAGGAAACTGTGAGGATGACTGAGCACTGGTACAGGTTTCCCTGAGAGGTCATGGAGTCTCCCACCTTAGAGATATTCAAAAGCTGTCTGGACATGGTCCTGAGCAACCTGCTCTGGGTGACCCTGCTTGAGCAGGGGGTTAAAACCAGATGACCTTCAGAGGTCCCTTCCAACCTCAACCATTCCGTGATCTGTGCAAAGCTTCTTTACTAAGATGGCTTCTTCACAAAATGAGATGTCTTAACAATTAAGGTGTATAAAAGTGGTGGCCTTTATAGTACTCAGTGTAATAAGTTAAACTTCAGAAGGTGTAAGAGAGAAGATAAATCCTATAAATTATTCAATACACTTACAGAAAATGAAACAATATCTAGAATTCCACCTTTTATTTCAAAATAAAAGCCTTTTGGTCACAAATTCAAAGACATACCGTTTAGAAAACAAAAAAACATACCAACTAGCGGTTCATCTCTTATGGGATCATTCATAAAATCCTTCAGACAGGTTATGTCCTTTGTGAGTCCTCTCTTCACTGAAGTAAAAAATATGCAGATAAAGAGATATTACACATTTGACAGTTTGCACATAATTTCTATGATCTTAAAGGAGTTTCTAACAGAGACTTAAGGGGGACAAAATTAATTTGCACTCTGAAACGCATAAAGAAAATGCACAAGATCACAGTCGCTCACAAAGAGATTCCGACACTCTCTGTTTTCCAGAACAATTTTACATGCAAGGAATTAATGTCTTCAAGAAGAAAATCAAATAAGCAAAACAGACCTTCTAACACAATCCAATTTACTGAGGAAAGATACCAAGGTCACATTCATAGCATGCCCCAATGTCAATTCTCATGTTAAAAAAAAAAAAAAAAAAAAAAAAGCCAAGCCACCAACCTCCTCCTTCCCCTAAAACACTAATACTCGTATAGCATACTAAGACTGCTTTTTTGGAGTCTTGAAGTTCAGGAATCATTGCCTTAAGTCTAATAAAGAACACATAATCTTCACTAATATAGCAAATGCCTCTGGTACTCTGGGCAGACCAGAAGCTGCACAACCCCAGTTAGTATGTTCCTGAGTCTGAACTAGCAGTATGTCAATCAGGGCTGTATCTAGCTCCTCACTGAGTTTGAATAGCTTGGTTTTTGCACCACCTAAAACACTTTTGAAGTATTCCTGGTCAACTCAGAGCACCAGCAGAGTTCAGCTATATGTATCTGCAAGCATATTCAAGTGTTGACCATTATAAAAGAGCATGCTGAAGTGTTGAAATACATATTTTTAATCTGAGAAAAAAATGTGCAGAAACAGAACTCATCTTCCTAATTACATACAGCTGTATTTTTACTGACTGATGAATTTCATAACAGTCATAAACACTGCTCGTTTCTTCAAATCGGAGCCAAAGAGTAGAAATACCACAAGTACTGAACTGTTACTGTTTCCCCCTAGGATGCCACGTTATGGTTTAAGAAAAAAAACAAAACTTCAGAAGGATAGGGAATTCTGTGCTTGTTCTTAAATATTTATTCCATTAGGAATATGCTTGTGCTGCCATCAAGTCAAACTCCAGGGCTGCACACACACAAAAAAAAAAATTCACAAAGTTTAGCATTAATTTATACGGAAAACCTCTTGCAATTTAATTGTGGTAGAAAATACCTGATGGGACACCTCCTGCCACAGGAACAGTGTGGCCCACTCCCTCCAAAACTTCACAATCTTGTTAAAATCTTTCTCTGCTGTTTTGTTTTTTGTCTGAGGTGACATGCAGCAGTAGCATAATGTGAGAGTCGATATGTAACAACTTGGTGCCACATAATCAATCTCCATAGACAGATTTTTACCAACGCTTAAATGTATTATGCAGTTCTCGTGCATTTATGTGCCTGTGCAGTAGCTCTCAGTGTGAGCTGGCTGTTCCCAAGCTGACAATGAAAGGCATGTGGTCTTTTGAGCTTAATATGGAAAGATCCATGCAGAAAAAAGTTAAAGGTCTCTACAAGATAACGGCTATTTTCTTCTTGCTTCCTAACATACAAATAAATATTCTTGTCTTAGTATCATCTTGATAATAAACAACCCATACTGTTCCTGGTTTATATGCTTTTGTTTTGTCGAACCTTCACTGTATCACTGGCTAAAAAAACATTAGCTAGATTAATTGATATCAGATGTTATCAGATGAACTGGAAGACAGAAACTATGCCTCAAGTTTGCACGTCTTTATGTAAAAATACTTGTAGCTTCATATTCTCCTACAATCTTTTCTTACATAAATTAACCAGTGCACAAAAGAAAAGCAATGGTTCAAATGTTTGGTAACTTGCATTGCTTCTTCCTAAACCATAATCAACAACCTGCTTTGGCCATCCTTAAAAGAAAACCACTGATTTCCAAGTTGCACCTGAAAAGGACATTAGCTCATTTATATGCAGCTACCTGGTCTCTGTGTTTCATACTTCATCGGAGTTTGGACCGGATCTGGAGGACCTAGGATAATAGTTTGACAGTCAGTCTACTTCTTCTCACTTACTTTTATTAAGTACCTAGTAGATTATCCAAACAAGTTAGAGAATTGAACAGTTATCTTCATTTTAGTTTAATATAGGGTCAGTAATAGCAGTATTCCATCTTGGTACACTTTCCTTTTGTAACTTTACTGCTCTAAGCAAGAAAAAGTCTTCATTTCCACTCCCCTTCCCCACTAACACAATACACCAAACACATGAATGTCACAGAAGTTAAAATTTTATTTGATTTTTAAGTGCTCTTCATACTGCCTAGTTATTTTAATTATTTTAACTATGCAGTATTGTGCATGACAGTCAATCTGTGTTACAGGTACCTAACAGAAAACTTCTGGTTTAAACATTTAGAGCCTAAACACAATCCCAGAGACAATTCATAAAATCATTAAACTGCATCTTCTTTTACATAGGGTTCTGCATATATTCTTAATCACTCAGAGCTTCAGAGTGAAGTTTTAGATGTGATTTTGCAAAGCCACTTCCATTCCCTTCCTTTGGAACTTCTTTCCCTTGCCCCCCTCTTCCCTCAAATCCATAGACACAGACACACCACAAGTGCACTTTAAAAATGTTCTCAGTATTTTCTAAGTTGCAGCATTCATGATTAAAACAAGATGACACACCAGTACTCATTTACTGGAAAGAGTGAAAGTTTAACTACATATACACTCATGTAATTCCTATTTTTGAAGTGAAGAAATTTTCCATAGTCATGGCAAATACATGTTGTATACATCAATGGTTTTTGCCTCTTTCTGCACAAGACAGGCAGTTAAGAGACAGGTATCAAAGCTGTAAAATCAAATCAAAGTTGTAAACATTTTGCAAACAACTCTGCAATATCAGCATACAGGAGGGGTATGAGAAAGCATATCTCCCTTGATTTCTTACAATAAATAATCCATCTTTTTCAGTAAAAAGCTTCAAAGTCTCTGGTAGCATGAACAAAAGAGCTCCAGGTACTCTGCAAGTACAAAAATTACTTGATTCCAGAGTTGTTCAGTTAATGCCTCAAGTCCAAGTTAGATTCCAGGTCCAGCATCTGCAGACTGACAACATGGCCAAATGCTAAATGACACAAATAGGTACTTGTGAAATAAGATTTTCAGTCCTTTATTTTCTGTTTACTTCTAGGAACAAATTGTATTTGCAGAGAATTGCACCAGAAGCAGTTCACACTGCAGTCTGCCTTAACATGGTTGAGACTTACAGATATGGTCAAGTTAAAAATCAAGTTGTAGCTGCTACTATCACCAAAGGTAGCATTTTGGGGGTTGGGGGGGGGGGGGTTTGACAAAAAAAAAAGGCATTTAGCAAATATTATCATTGCTGCCTGCAAAAGTTTAACAAAGCAATTACAATCTTGAAGACACTCTCCCATTCAGCAACAGCAGGTTTCCAGGCTAACATTTAATTCACATTTACTAGCCACATGGCTTCATAATGCTATTAATAATGTTAAGTTATATTTCTTAAGCATCTCAAAACCAAAACACAACAGTATTCTCCCTTAAAGCATATCACACTGACCAATGAGCTAAAAATCAGCTGGACTGCCAGGCTCAAAGGGCAACGATCAACAGCCCAGCCTCTTGGCGTTCAGTAAGCAGCAGAGTACCCCAGACTGATTCCAGGGCCCACAACAGTTAACATCATCATCAATAACCTGGTTGAGGATGCATAGAACACCCTCAGCAAATTCACAGACAGTAGTAGCTTAGGGGATATAACTGGTGTCACAGCTTCAGTTGAACAGGACCTTGGGAACATTAAGGATTAAAGAAACCTTAAGAACCATTGTAAGTGTAGAGTTCTGCAGCTGAAACAATCCCGTTCACAAGTACAGGCTGGGATCTGGCTGACTGAGCAGGGACACCGTCAAAAAGAACCTCAGAGTTATGATGAATGCCAAACTGAATATTGGCCAAAAGCATGTCTCCCATAAACTAGGCAAACTCCATACTGAGATACTGCACAGGCAGTATACTTCAGAAAGTCTTATCCTCCATAATCTGGGACTTGTGAGGCAATCTACTTCCACCCTTCTCCAGTTCAAGTGGGATGTGGAGAAATCGGAGATGGTCCAGCGGAAGGGCTACCAAGATAAACAACCCAGGGCAAATAACTTAGGAGAACAGTGTTGGGAGCTGGACTTGTTTAGTCTGGTAAAGTGGAAGCTAAGAGGAGATCTAATAACATGGATAACTGAACAGCAGCTACAAAGATGAGTCAAACCCTTTGGGGATGTGACAACAGCATAAGTAGCAGCCAGAAATAGTTGCTTAGGGGCACACATTAGATGTTAGGATAAAATTCGTCTTTAAGACAGAGGAGCAACTACAGACTGATTAAACACAGGTAGCAGACTCTCTGCCCTTGGAGATGTCCAAGGCTTCAGTAAGCAGGTGATGATCCAGCACTGGCAGTAGTCCTGCTTCAATCAGGAAGTAGAAAAGCACCTATTCAGTCTCAGGAAATCCCTTCCAACTAATGAATTTATTTAGTAAGGGATATTTTCCAGATACTAGTTATCTATACAAACAAACAAAAAAAATCCCTTTCCTTTCAATATTCAATGACACAAAGCTGAACATATTTCTTTGTTCTCCACCTTTTACATCTATACATGTATTTGTAATGAACACACATTCCTAATGACTGCCAGAAATAAAACAGCTATGTTTCAAAACTTAAGGACAGTTTCAGACACTGTCAATCCAGTTACTCAGAGGAACAAAGAGGTACTGGACTCAGCATTGCAAATTCACTTTTGAATACAAGAGGTGAAGTACACAAAGACTCTATATTCCATTTTATGGGGGAACTCCCCAAGAGAGAAGTGGAAAAGGAGTTGGAGTAGTGTTCAGTCTTAGTACTTCTGTTATTATGGTTTCTGAAACATTTTCTCTTCTAGTCTGTAACTCAAAAGAACTTCCAGGTCTCCTTTCTTTGAAAAGGTAACAGTAGTTTTACACCCCAAAACTTCAGGCATACTAATCAATGCTTGACAGACACTGAGCATGGAGGGACATGTTAAATAAATTTATCTTGTATCATAAAGCCAAAATAGTGATCAGGATATTGATAAGGTTGTTATTGGTGAACTCAAGGCAGACTACATGACATTTGTGCTTTCACTGCAGAAAGAACTTGTAGTCAGTGCTGTTAAATAAATGCAGCTTATCTTCAGATCCAATTCTTCCCCTTGACGCCATGCTTTACAGAATGACTACAATGAAGCTTTCTTTACTCCTGGTGCTACTTAAAGATTTTAAGTTGAAGAACGTAGATGCAGGTTGCTAGATCCAGCAACTAAACACCTACAACATCCCTTATTACACTTTTCATTTGTATCATTGCAAGAGAAGTACTGCAAGCTAACTGCAATACAAGAAAAATTCCATAGGCTGTGCAAAAAAATTCCATTAATACACTCTTCTTTGTGCCAAATTAATTTCACCAATAAAGCTAGGCAGCCCAGAAATGGTTTAATAGGGCTCATACTCCATACTATGCCTCCTAGCTGAGCTGCCTTGTTTTAGTAGTAAACCACTGGATTTTGCTACTGCCCAGGGAACATTTGCCTAACAACTATATTGGCATTCCCCCACCATTTAATGTTCCTTGCTCAAAGTAAAAAGTTTTCCAAACTTGTCTTTGGGCAAAAGGTGCCAGGAAAGAAAGTAATGTTCAATCTCCTCCCCTCCTTATCCCTGAACAAGTACGTGCAACTGCCTCAGCTAGAGCTGAAAAAAGTCTTCCATCTGTCCAATTCTATCACTGTACAACAAAATCACAACTAGAATTTACATACTTAACTGAGCTTTGGTTTAACTCTCTTAGTAAAGTCCTAGAATTTCAGGATCTTCTCTTCCCACATCTTCCATTAAGTTGCTCTCCTCTGAACTGCTGGAGAGCACGCAAAAAAACCACCCCAGATATCCGATTCTGCCATTACCACAAAAATAACTTGTTGATAGGTTTTGCCATATGGAAACTCACATGGTATCCACATGTCTTTCTTACAGAAAATGGTATGCCTCCAAACACAATCATCTGGCAACAGATGAACTTCCTGACTTAACTGACTTCAAAGCCAACAAGATTGTACAGTTAAACAGTCAGGTTACTCACGGTCATCACTTCTGCATTATCAACAGTTACCTTTGATGAGTTCACAGAGGATACTATACATGGCATGTCCCATTTGAAAACACTCAGAATCAAAATCATTTGTCTTTTTTAATTTTGGTTTACAAATGATAGCAGCATTGGTGGTGTTCTCCCTACTGACAAAGAAACTTTTTTTTAATTCTGCAGCAGGGAAGAAATTGCAGATGTTGGCGTAAAACATTTTAAATATGTCAAACCGCATCCTCTGAAGTACTTGCTCTTCTTTAGACACTGTACATTTCAGATACTTGTCAGATTTTGTCCCAAGTGATTTCCAAGAAAACTCACCCTTCACTTTGATAACATCCATACTTTTTTGTTCCCGGCTCTTTGAACTCCAGCTCTGTGAAATGCTGCCACATTTCACTCTCACTGGAGTACTGGATAGCACAAGCATTAGAATAAGATTGCAGATCCAGCAGCAATGACAGAAGCATCTCATTAATTTATATCCTGAAATAACACTAGACTCATACTTTACGTAGTGCACCTAATTTAAGAATATCCATACTTTCCATGCTCATTCACAAGACTTCACTACTTTACTCCACAAATGCAATATAATTCTTGTTCATGTTTACTATATACATCTGCAAACTGTAGAAAAAATAATCAACTATTTAAAATGAAAAAACAAAGGCCAAGCAAATTCAGAATTTATTCTTGTATCTCAGTGACAAAGTACAATGAATTTCTTGGATCTGCTGGCTCTTGGGGGAGAATTATTTGTATAATCAGTAACATCCATGGGAAAGTTTCGAGAAGTTCTGCATATATATTGAATACATAATTCTGCATTGCAGTTCCCAAAGTGAAATCTGAATTGCCATCTTCGAAAAGTTACTCAGGTGGAAAGCTTTTCTACCTGAAAGAAACCAACAAACCCCAACACAACTAAAACATACAAATAAACTTCATCAGGCCAAATTTCAGCCTCTTTTGGACAAATAAACCCTAACAGTGGCTTGCAAATTTGCCTCCCACGTCTGGATCTTCAGTGAAGCAGAATTCAATATGAATAAAGTAGAATAAAGGAGACATCAATAGTATGAATAATCATTTCATATTAGAAGTAAAAGATGTTGATTGCTTCACAATGATTGCTGAGACACAGAACTTTCTGGATGAAAGCACATCTTGCAATGCTTCTGACATGTGGTACCCTGTGATGCTGGGACTCCACCAGAAGTTAGCTCTAACTTCTTTACCGAAATTTCATGTCTAGATTCTTCACTTTAATAATCAGGTATTTTAACTTATCTCTTCTCATTCTATAAGAAAGACTCTTTTAACTGCGATGTAACCCATGACATTTCCAGAGATGCAGTGTTTATAATGAACATACTTTCTTAACCTGAATTCTCCATGAAATGCTGAGCTTGTAGTACATTAAGCAGTACTGTTTTCTAAAGGCATACGTCTTTGCAACAGGCTCCTGTATTCCACCACTCTTTTTACAGTCTTGCTGCCACACCTCCTGTCCTCTTATTCATCTCACTTTCTGTCCCATGCATCCTTTACATTACTCCTCCAAAACAAGATTTCATGGCCTTGAAGCAAGAACTTCTTCAGTTAAGGAGTATTACTTCTAGTGACCGTTTCTGACAAGAAATACAAAGAAATCTCTAGAAATTGTCTTCCACTAAAAGCACTAGCCCATAGCCAAATAAATCTATTGTTGTTGCCGAGGAATTTTGGTCTGCTCAAATTCACTGGATTTCGAGGAGACCTGTATGTTTCAGAACTTTTGCAGAAATTCTGTCAAGGAGCTTCATTACCAGTATTTCTAAAAAGAGAAGATCTACACGCAGTACTCATGTCTGCTGAGGCAAAATGTCTCATAATTGTTCACATACTTGAATGACATGTCTTGCACTGATATTCTCTTGTCAACAGCAAACCACGAGAGCAGCTAATGAAGCCCAGTCTCTTCGACAATGGACTCTGACCAGTGCTTTTCTAAGTCTTTCTCTTGTGTTGATTCTTCAGGATCCAGTAAGTAGTGAGCTCAGTCTGCAGCACTTCCCTCAGCAGAGGATTGATACCATCTCTCTTCTCTGTGCAGATGTGTAATTTCAGGAACCCTTGATCAACTTGGTTCAAAAAGGCTGAGAGATTCAAAAGATACTGGAGAACAGATGACAAAGCCAGAATGTAAGCCTTGTTTCTTAAGAGGCCAGGCTAAGAAAATAAAGTAGAAGCAAAACGCTTATTTCTTGTGATGACTGACTGTATAACCATTTTGGTTTTTAATCTGCTCATTGGTTTTTATCTGTATTCCCATACCTGCCAATGTTCTCTGCTTCCTGTACTTTGAAAATCTTGTATGTCACCATCAGTGCCTTTACAACAAGACTTCCATTTCCACCGTGAGCTAGTTATATCCCACGTTTTCAACCTTTCACTACAACTCTTGTTTTCATTGACATACGACAGCCTGGATTCATGTTCTCAGCTTCTGGAGGAAAAGATGCCCCAACAACTGAGTTTACCTTCAATAGGTCTTTGCTACTCCAAGTCCACTACAATAAAGAGAGGCAGAACATTCCTGTGGTACAGCTAGGCAACTCCAGCACTGGTAGAGCTGCATGTGCAACAATGCTGTGTTAGCCTGCTGATTTAGCTTCTTACCATACTGCCTGAAGCTTAGCAATGAGTGCATAAAGCTGACAGACAAGTAGGAGACGGTTTAGCCTGGGCAGCTAAGAAACTAAAATACTGACTATCCATCCCTCTACTAGACAGATATACAAATATTTAGATGTGGAAAGGCATAATTAAGGTTTCATGCTCTAAAATATTTCTTAGCTCAGCAGTTCACTAGATGGAAATCTCAGAAGAATGTTCAGCATATAAAGAGAAACACAGTTATAGACACATAAATCTGGCAAATGCAAATACCTGAACTACTAGAAAAGTAACAAACATTAAAATCCCCAAGCAATACCTATCCTAGGAGGCTGGAAAGAAAAAAGTGTTATACTTACAATAGACAGTCTCGGGTCTCAGGGCTTTCTCTTTCTTTAATTATGAAGATGCAAGTCATCCCAAAATAAAATAAGAAAAAGAAATTAATGTGCTGCACCATTTGAAGGAAAAACCCTGTACTTCCTGAGAAGCCTTTGCAGATGAATTACACTACAGGCCAAAGTTTCCATTATCAAATAGGAAAAATTAGAGCCTTTATCATTTTCTGCAAAAGCTGGAAGTACTGACAAACGTGTACTTACAGTTAATACAAGGTTAATTTCAAGAAAGCTCTGTTATTACTGAAGTTTTAAGAGATGATTATGGCTTGAAACACAACATCAAGGATGCCAGACAAAACCTCGAGTTCTGCATGATTACAGCTCCTGAGTTTTCAAAAATTGTAGTTCCAACTAAAAAGAAAACTCACCCCAAAAGGAAAAACCAACTAACAAAAAGCAGCCCCCCCACCATTTTGAGTGGATTTGGCTAAACCTTAAGGCTAGCCAAATCTCCTGAAAGTTCATTCATATCTTGAAGAACAGGAAAAGTGGTTTTCATCAGCTGAATCCAAACAGATTGCTTTTTGGCAGATTCTAAGGAAAAGAGGAACTTAAATTTCCATTTCAGAACACGCCTAAAACAATCCTGACTCATTTTGAGAATTTTTTGGCAAATAAACACAAACTTGCCATTTACAAGAATGAAATAAGCATGATCATTCTACCAGTAAAGCAGCTGTCTGCCCAGTGCAGTCCATAGAGTTGAGTGCTATATTTTCAGTATTCAGTGGCATGGAAGAGATGCTGCACATCCATGTTGACAATTCAACAGGAAGCAAGACTGACACAATAGTTAATTGTTTAAGAAGCCAAATAGCTGTTCTTTCATAGCAGTTCTAAAAAAAGAAGTTACCTAAGTCCCAGTATCACCACAGGTAGTGGGTGGTATAGTATGAGCTCAGCAGGATTTTATAAGCTTAGAATACAGACACAGTGTCCCTTGTGGTTATGCTGTCGCAAGGGGTTTTGGTACTTGTCCTTCTACAGAGTTCTACAACAAACAACTGCTAATACCTAACTTTTCAGACAAGTGAAGAAAACATTAGCAACTGTGAGCTGCTGCTCAAAGAGAATTTCCTCCTGACCATTTTTGGACAATCAACTTTGACTTTGATTGCACCCGGATTACTGCTTTTATTAGTATTAGAAATGAAGTCCCACAACTGAACCTAAGGGGTCCATTTTATTTGTGACCCCTCCTTGAGGTTTCTTTAAATAAAAAAAAGCAGGAAGCAAAAAACCCAAAACTACATCAGGAATGAAGATTCTCACACATTAGGCAAGGAACTTACTCTCTGTCCTGGGTCATGTGTTGCAAGCAAGTTGCAACAGCTGGTTTTGAGCTAAGACTATGAAAAGTTAGGGTAACTTTTAACAAAGTGTCTAACTTTGAAAAGTCAAAACTCAAAAACCGCTGGTTTTTAGGGTTCAAACTTCCCATACACGCTGTAATCTGTAAGAGCTACTGCGTAATTAGTTTTCCACAGAATTCAAGTTCACAGGTTATCTAACAAAACAGTTTCACATGCATAGTTATGTATTATGTAAACATAATTTGTTCCTAAATATATACACTCTTAAAATCATATCAGCTAGATGTTAGCAGCCCATACACAGAAATTCTATTTACTTTAGTTCTTCAAGCTCATACTAAGCAATCAAGTTTGTTTTTTTTAAAAGAAAAGCTCTACAGTTTAAGCCTCTTTGGATCATGAAGGTAAGCTGCAGAAAGTAACAGCATGCTTTTTGAGACCAAACACAAACAATGCAACAACAAGGCAATTCTCCTGTAACTGTATTTTCAACCACAGGTTCTGATGCACATCAACTGGGGCAAGAGGTATAGCAGAAATGAGAACACTGAAATGGTGAAGACAAAAACTAACAATGCCCTTCACAGATCTGAATATTCCTTGTTTCTAATGAGGCTGCAGAGTCCTGAATGCAGATTCCTCTCCTTTTGGAACATAGTAGTCATTTCTACCCTATCTATCCCCAGTTATGAAGGGAGGGCAAGAAGCCTTGAACCCTTAATAGAACCACAACAATCTTGTCTCTGCTCCAAATACAGTTCACAGAAGAGGCAACACTCTTCTGCTGGTGCCATACCTGCAAAGGGCTGTTCAAAATACATGGAAAAAAGACATTCCACTCTAGGATTTCCTCTCTAAAACTGAGCAATACAGCTAACACATATTTGCAAAACCAGAATAAAATATATCACATACCACCATATTCCAGATATATGCACAGCAGGTATATTTTAATTATTTGGGGACTGCTCCCTCAAAGGGCCTAGCTTTTTACTCAGCTGTCAAAAAAACCCAAACCCACCTTTCATGCATTATATCTCCCATTACTCTTATAGACTTGGTTCAATGAAAAGCGTTAGTAAACTTATGGAAATGTAGTTTTCTAACCATTTTACCGTAACAGCTAAAAGTAATATGCAACTTTGTTTTTCAAAGTATGTAATACAAGCCAATTCCAATTTCCAAAGAGCTAAGAACTACATGCACATGTATGAACACCATTTTGTCTTTTTCCACCCCCCCATCAATATCTATTCAGCAACAAAACCACAAAACCCCATCATTAGGCAACTATGCAGAGGTCATAAGGTACTCAATGCACAAGATATACACAGCCTTGTACTGTGATCATCCCAACCCCACAATCTTTTGTCCATCAGTACTTTTTACAGGGGTTTGGTCTCATGAGTTATGAGTGCTATTAAAAATTAGATGTGTATTCTGCTTATTACTCAAGCTCCAGTTCAAGGACACAGAAAGCATCATAGTCACAAACACTGAAGTCAGAAAGAAATACAAACTCTTGGCACAACAAAGAAACAACTCTCAGGGATAGACACTAAATGAACTCTGAAGAGGTTCACCATAGAATTAAAATATTACCTAGTATCTTGTAAATTAAGCATTCAAAGACTTGAGAACTTCTATGTTTAAGTTTCATACATCACAGAATGCAAGTAGCAACAATTTTATCTAATTAGATAACTGATCATCTATTATTTGACTAAAGCCCCTACTCTGAGTCTTGTTCGGAAAAAAATATTCACATAAACTTCAAAGTGCAAATGGAAAAGGCTTCAAATAAAACCTAATCTAGTAACAAACTACGAAGAAAGTCATTGCACTACTAATCATTTGCTTGAAATACTTTTAAATTACTTCTATTTTATGATGCAATGTGTCATCCAATCTATTTCTATCCCTTGAAATCAATCACACATCAATCCAGTGGGTTACCAAGCATTAAGCCTGCAAATGTAGAAATGAAAATACAAATGAAAACTCAGGACTCCCTTTCTTCTAAGAACAGAGACTCAGTTTAATGCACCAAATTATTAGCCTCCAACACAGTCAGAGGAATTCCAGAAGGCTTTAGGTATAGGCTTATTCTCTTTTAGTTTTGGAAGTAACAAAGTATTCTGGATAAACTTCTGTCCAATTTATAACAAGTCTGAGTAGTCTGCCTAAGCTGCCATGAAGAGGCAGATACTATTTACACTTTCCCCTCCAGCAGCAAGTGAGTCTAGGCACTGTGAGTTCAAACACCCAGATTGAGAGTCAGTACAGGAAAAACATCCTAAAACTCTCTAACTCATCAAAAGCAATATTCTTGGAGTCTGAGGAGCATAGCACATATGAATTAGATTTCTTAAAAAAAAAAAAAAAAGTTATTTTCATTCTTTCTTTATACATAGGTCACTAATAAAAATCTCCCTAGTTTTATGGAAGCAATGCATTTGGTACAATTTATCTAAGAAGTATGCCTAGATGTTTGTGAGGTGGCCTCTTTTAAAGAAATTATGCATTCTGATGCTATTGTTTAGGAGTCAATGGTAACGATATACAGGTGAACAAACCAATCAATGTATAGAGATGAAACAAAGGTATACCAAAGTAATCTAGATAAATATCTTATGAACCTATCCAAAATCCAGAAAACCCAAACTACCCAGGTGACCAAAAAGAAAGAGATACAATAACCATGTACACAAGAAGTCAACTGATGTATTCCTACAAATCTGTCAGATAGTCAAGCTTTACTCGACCAGCTACTCGAAATAACGCATTTTATTTTGAATAGCTATAGGAAATGTAGACCAATGAAATGAGAATCATTTCACACATGTAGCAAGTGTTTACTTTGTTTCTTGAATTTTCCCAGTGACTGTCCTTCTCCTGATGAAGGGTTATTTCTTGTGTTTTTGAAACTTCCCCGGTGGAGGACAAGCACGAAGTATCTTTACCAATGCCATTTTAAAAACAAATGGGTAGCCAAAAGAAAAAAAAAGTAATCTGACTAAAGTCGTAAAAAATGGCTGGTGGGTTGGCCAGTGTTACGATTTAGGTAAAGAACTATCATCTCTTCATTTTGTTATGTTGTCAGGACATCCTTTGGTATTATTTTGAGCAGGAACTCCTCTAGTAAGGAATAAACTAAGAGCTATTCACTATCAACACCTAGCCTGTATCAAAAAGGAACATAAGCTCAGGACTTCCACAGTTACTTCAAGCTTGGTCATACAAAAACTTCCCGAGATAACGCAATAAATTCTGATCTTCTGCCAAAACATACAATAAATTTCATAATTTAAAGGGAGAAATCAGAGGTAACTGAAAAGAATGATGACACGATCTTGGAAAGTTATCCCTACAGAAATGCAGTCATGTGACTTACCAGGACTCTACACACCAGCACTAACATTTAAGCATCCCATTTTCAACCTGCCCGATTCTCGTTCCCTATCAGTTTGCAGTTCTTTGTTAACTCATAAACTTTGACAGATGTAGCCTAGTGTACACTGATTTCTCAGAGTGAAACAGAAGGAAAACTACATGCAGATTTGCTAATAATCACTAGTTTTTCCACTTTAAAAGGGAGAAAAAGCAATAACTGGATTGCTATGAAGCTTAGCTAGGAAATAAAAAGAAACAACCACAAAACCAAAGGAACTCCTTGCATAAGCAAGAACATTTGGCAGGACATGAAAAATACTACATTACTGCACACTTCTATTGGATCATCAGGGAACAAGAAGACTGAATCCTGGGGGGGGGAAGCGTTTGGACGAAGCAGAGCCACTGACACAAAAGTCAATGCTATTAAAGTGATCAGCAAACAGGTAAAAAAAACACTATTAATCTGTCTTGAGAACAAAGAGGTGGGGAGATGCCCCTCATCTACAACTGAAAGAAAAGGGGCACACAAACACTTGAGAAAGACAGTATTGCAGTTAGTCTTTGGTGTTCCAGGAAGAATAAAATGTCATTAAGGAAACATCAGAGCACGCACTTCAGTGCCACAACAATACAATCTGATGACAGCAATCCTAAGTAACAGAGGAAAGTACAACTGAGTATGTCTCAACTTCATAGGCTGAGTGTGGAGTTTTAAACAAAAGATAATCATTAGCCAATCAACAGTCAAAAGTTCCATCAAACAACATTTATAAAAGCCGTATCTCTAAATACACCCTCACAAAACGTTGTCTAATAATTTAAGTACAAACACACAAAGGCAGTAAACCAGGAAGTTGTTATTGAGATGCTTCAAACACACAGAACCATAGGACTAGGTAGTTAAGCCTATGTAACTCCTGCACAAAATCTGAATTGATGTTACTGTCAAAGTAACAAGTAAGCTAGTTTTATTCAAAGTACAGATGAGTTATGTAGACTTGGAAAACAGAGCAGTACTTTTACCGACTGTATCAAAACCCAGAAGTTTGCATTCTTTCACCATCTGTGACTTACACGTAATTCAAACGTTAATTTCACAATTAACACACATTTACCTTTAGGTATGGTTGATGTTTCAAGTTACATGCTGGTCAAAACAGAGTTGTGAGATTTCCACCTCATCTTTTTCTTGGGATTTTTCAAGCAAATTACTGTTACAGATCTACCAATAAGTAAGATAAGCACTTGAAGTCACGGAAATCAATTTCTGAACTTTACAAGAATCCCAGTTTTATGATTAAATTTGCATATACAGTTAATATGGAAAAAGGTTACCTTTTTATGCTTTACACCACGATAGTGTGACTGAAGACTTAGAGAACTCATGCATGGAACTTTACAAACCTAAAAGAAAAATTGAAAGCACATCTTCAGTTATGCTATGGATATTCTGTAGTTGGTGAGTTATAAGAACTGGAAATACATCTGTTTCTACAGCATAATTCTCAAGGTCTTCTTTGGCTTAAACAGTACAATTTGCGTGACGTTTAGGAGAGCAGCATACCACTAAAGTGACAAGAAATAGTGGGCAAACCTGTTCAACTGATACTTAAATACACGTTTAAATATACTAGGTGGTACGAATCTTTTAAGAGCTTCCCCCTTCCCTCCTACCACCGCTTTCTGGATTCTTAGTGTTTTAAACTTCTCCAGGCTGGAAAGCAAAGAAGGGATGACCATACAGTGACTAGAAAGCAATGGAGACAAAATTATGCCCTAGAATAACTGCAACTCCGTTCATTGCTACATCAAAGGGATCAGAAAAACAATGAAGACATCTGCATTCCATTAAGATCCACAGACACACATACACCATTACAATAATTAATGGAACACAATACAGATCTACAATTATTTCTTACTATCTTTAGCTAAAAAAAAAGCAATGACTGATATATGCTAATATTGCCTATTCTATTAACATACTGTCCCAGAAGTTTAATGCACCAGAAGAAACCTCACTGCTAGAAGAATATATGATTGACAAGTTTAACACGTTCTGACCTGGAGTTGTAGCCTTTACAGATAAATAAGCCTTTACAGTTGCCTATGAGAAATACTTAACAGAGATTTAAAAGACTACAGTTAAGGACCATCATATTGCACCTGACTGCTAAATAACAAACTGAATTCTCCAAATCCTAAGACAAGCAGCTCTTCCAGAGACTGACCACGTTATTCTCCGCATTAACAGCTTCTCTCACTTACAATTTTGCCACACTACATCGAGCTTAGGTCTGCATTTCTAACAGCATGGTCTTTAATACCTTACGCCTGCATTTTAGCATTCAGTCCGAAAAGCCATCAAGAAAAGCACTCACTTCACAAAAAAATATTTTTTTTTCAGATTCCGGTTTGCCATCTTCTGGCTTAACTTCTTCACTCACAGTGCTCATCCTGCAAAACGGGTTCACTGCACACAATGAAGAAAAAAAAAAATCCAACTCTTGTTTACACGGTACTTTTCAGCAAACAATTGGGGGCGGGACGGAAGGGTTAGTCGGATGAATTAAGTTGATTCTTTTGCTTCAACGCGCCTCCAGACGAAACCACCCCTTTCATCCCTAGGACACCTTCACAGCCTTGAAGCCTTCCGGTAAAGGCCCCCTCCCCGCTCGTCTTTCTGGAGCGGTTCCACAGAGAAGCCGCCCGCCCCCCCC